>NW_017617714.1:1530000-1695000 GCF_001879475.1 Ipomoea nil | reverse complement strand
GGTTATTATCTGTTTCTTTATTGGAAAGGTTTGGTAGATTAAAATCCCAGAAATCTCCATTGTTGTCGTACGATGATGACGAGGTGGTTGTGGTCATTGGTAGTGGTGGTGATGATTGAAAGAGCATTTGTAAGTATTGAATTTTGGTGGCCATAATGTTGTGTGCAGCAGCTTGGGCTTCTTCTAGTTTGTGGGGTTGGAGTAAAGTGGCTAGGGCTAAGAGATTTGGCAAGTTTGAAAATAGGTCATCAGTTCTTGGCCTGTGAGTCATTGGATCATATCCCATTTGGATCAGCTTCTTCTTCAAGTGTGTGTTCCAGAAATTCTTGATTTCGTTGTCTGTCCTTCCTGGTAAGTGTGTTGCGATCGTTGACCACCTATATATACATAAAAGTTGGCAAAAACTAATGTGAGATCTGACACTCTCAGATTTTTGTCCGTGAAACAGGTCGTATCAAGTTGAAAATTTTAATAATACTAATAATAAATTAATTAAAGTGTTTTGTTACTTGAGAAAGTATAATACTTTTGAAGAAAGTATTACTTTTTTTTTTGAATGCTTGAAGAAAGTATTACAATTTCTCTTAAAAGTAACAAACACTTTATTACCCGTCTCATGGATAAGGATCCGTGAGGCAGTCTCACAAGAGAGTCACTCATAAAAGTTTAAAATCACCACTTGGAATTAAAAAATTTGGGCAAAAACTTGTGTGAAATAATCTTACAGATCTCCTTAATTGTCTATGATCGAGACCATTCAGATGGTAGACGATTAGGTGTGTAAGTATCACCGTTTCAATTATAAATATTATATAATATTTATCATAAGTAACAACCGATTTTATCATAAATTGTATAACAATTTCACATATAAGTATTACAATATCTATTATAAGTAACAATTTATTTTTAATTCGAAATGAGTTTAAATTTAAGTAACATAGTTTATTTATTTCGATCATATTAATTGGTATTAAACTTTCTGTAATAAGTATCATATATAGATTCAACCCGTCTCACGGATCCTCGCATAAGTATGACTCAAAAATATGAGATCAATAAATTTATATGAGTGAATTCCATTTTTGGTCCTACTGTTATAGGGACGTTTCCAATTTCAGTCCATTTAAATTTTTTTGCCATTTTACAACCACTGTTATTGAATGTGTTCCACTTTTCGTCCACCGTTAATATTTTCGTCAAGAGGCCGTATAATCAAAAGGTATTTTGGTCTTTTTATGTTTGTCTCTTCTCTTTTAATCCAGGCGCTCCGTTCTCCTCCTCCGATATTCGAAGATGGCTCTTCGAACAACGAGAATGGGAAGCCAAAGCTACATCGTTTCGTTCGTTCCAACATGGGCCGGCGAGGTTTCTTAGGGGTCGTTTACTAACTTGGAAAAATGGAGGATTTTCCAAAAAATGGAGAAATTGAGAAGTGGAGAAATGGAAAATTGGAGAAGTTGTTTACTAAATTTCTTCTTCCAAATTCAATCTCTATCTCCATTCTTCCTCTTTTAATACAAATTTGGAGAATAGATAAAAAGCTTTCTCCAAATGGAGGAGTGGACACGGGTGAACAGTAAATCGCGTGAACAGTGCACGATGTTTTGTTCTTCCCTTTCTTTTCCCCTACGTGGCTACTACGTCTTCCTCTTTTTTTTTTTTTTTCATTTCGGTCTTCTTTCTTTCTTCTTCTTATTATTATTATTATTATTATTATTATTTCCCCCCACCCCCACCCCCCACGTCTTCCTCTTTTTTCCATTTCATTTATTTCTCTTTTTTTTTTTTTTTTTTTTTTTTTTTTTTTTTTTTTTTTTCATTTCGTCCTTCTTTCTTTCTTATTATTATTATTATTATTATTATTATTATTATTATTATTATTATTATTATTATTATTATTCCCCCCCCCCCCCACATCTTCCTCTTTTTTCCATTTCATTTATTATTATTATTATTATTATTATTATTATTATTATTATTATTATTATTATTATTATTATTATTATTATAGAAATGAAAAATTGGAAATAGGGAATGAAAATTAGAAAATTGGAGAAATGGAAAATTAGAGAAATGGAGATAGAAAACTGGAAAAATGGAGAAATGGAAAAATGGAAATGGAAAAACAGAGAAATGAAGTAAACGACCCCTTAGGTTTTAGGTTTAATGTTCTCATTTCTTTAGTCAAACATAGTCCTGGATGAGAAGAAAGGTCAAAATACCCCTAGATTACACGGCCTCTTGATGGAAATACTAACGGTGGGACTAAAAGTGGAACACATTCAATAATAGTGGTTATAAAGTGGCAAAAAAAATTAAGGTGGACTAAAATTGGAAATGCCCCTATAACAGTAGGACCAAAAATGGAATTCACTCAATTTATATTTAGGATAATGTTCTTACTTGTTCCCTAGGATGGAATGGAGATGAAGAATTGTGTGCTCTTCTTCTTGAGAAATTTTGCCTCTCTTGATATCTGGCCTCAAATAATTAGTCCATCTTAACCTACAGCTCTTCCCACATCTATTCAAACCTGAAAGAAAAATGAAGAGTTACCAAGATTATCATCTATATATGATAGAAATAATGTTTTGACTGAAATAATACAATTTTTGTGAATACAATTATATTACCAGCAAGTTTTGGAAGGGCTCTCCAACTGCCATGGCCATGTTTCTCAATGTAATCAGAAAGCTTTTTGTCTTCTTCAGGTGTCCATGGCCCTTTCTTGAGGCCATTTTCGTCACAGCACGGGGCCCTTCCCATCCTATATTTCTGCCTAGCTAGCTAATACCTATGATATGATGTCTTAATATAATGAAGCCAAACCATAGTATTTATACAAACCTTCTGCTCCTATTTTCTCTTGTCTTCTAGTATTAATTATTATTATTTTTACATAAAATTGATTTGACATAGTCTCCCTATGTTTTGTCCCTACTTAATTATTGTATGACTTCAATTATACACTATTGACAATGACCTTTTTTGGAGTACTATTTTTCATTCATATATATATATATATATATATATATATAGAGCTTATATGTTTAATGGTTATGTATGTATTTTCTCCCAGTATCTCTTCGGAGAATCGTTTTTCGTATATTATCTAGTATCTCCATTACCGGGTTGTGGTGATTTGTAAGTTTAACTCAAACTCAATGGAGGATTTGGTCTATAATTATTTTAGCATGCATAGTACATACATACATATAAATTAAATAGGAGTTGTTCTTTGCGATTTTATAGTAGAATTAGTAATTCACTTATCAAATGTCTCAAACAGAGTGAAGTGGAGAATCTTATTTCATATCCTCAAAGAACCAATTCAAATACAAACATAATATTTTATTAGGTGATGTGATATTTCTCAACATATTAATATGAATCAAATACCCCAAGGTTGGGGTTATCAAGAATAAAAATTATCATGTAGAGTATTTTAGTCTTTTCTGTGACCCACATTTTCATTTTTGTTTTTTTGGGAGGTTATTTGAAACCATTTGTAGTATGAAAAATTTTCACCTTAGGAGTGTTTTTTGTTCCTCTTTACACATTTGTTAAGTGTAGTTTGGGTCTAGGATTCAGAGTCCCTGCCTGATAATAACACAGCTTATCAATTATTGGTTTTTTGATCAAGTTAAATCGTCAATAACTGTATACAGTATCATGACATTCCATATTACTTTTTCAACCTATTAAAGGTTGCACAAAGAGTCAACACCACCTTCACTAAGGCTCGATCTCATAACCTTTCATATGGGAGAGTCATTACATGCCATCTGAACACAATGTACTTAGCAGCTTTTTATAACTGTTTATTGCTTCAAAAGGTTAAAATTTTTAAAACTGCTGAAATCAGCTTTTTTTATCAGCTTTTTAAGAAAATAAATTATTTTCTATAAACCACCCCAAATAATTTTAAAAAGAATGAGACTGCGTAGACGAGCTTAGTAGTCTCGTTTACCAATCTCGTTACTCTCATTGTCTCTTCACAGTACTAGGCAACTGCGTACTTGAGCCCATTAACGAGGCTCATAAGCTTGTTGCCTAGTACCATGAAGGTAATAAGCAACGAGATATCTTATTACTGATTAATGTTCACAGGCTTCCCGTGAACATATGTTTATTTTTATATATATAAATTCTATAATAATAATAATAATAATAATAATAATAATAATATTATTATTATTATTACTATTATTATTGAAAGGTATTATTATTATTATTATTATTGTTATTATTATTATTATTATTATTATAAGTTAAAATAACATAATATATCGATACTCACTACTGGAAATTATGAAATTTTCGACCACTTGAAAATGATCTTAAAGGTTATTTTGCATGTAATCAATTATCAGCTAACAACTAATTTACCAAACATCTTTCTACAATCAGATAATGCTATCAACTTGCCAAACCCGCTAATCCAATCTGCTAATAATTATCAGCTAAATCAATCCGCTAATAGCTATTTGCCAAACACCCTAACTGATCGAGAACCGTAATTATTTTTTGTTGTATCTCTTTATATCTGGAAAAAAAAAAACAACGAGTACTGTAATTTGCTATCGCTAAATATTATTAGTGTTCTGAGATTTGTAAATTATTGTGTACATTTATCATTTAATTAAATTATATTTTAATCAGGAAATGAAATACAGTACTGGAGTGGATATCAATCCATTTCGAAGGTAAGAGTGGGTGGGAATATTTAAGAGATCAAGTAGGTTAAAACGCTCATCAGAATTGGTTAGGGTTTGAGTTGTTGACAATATTCGCTAATAAATTATTGGAGTATTATTTTCCCTCTTTTGCAACTTTTACACGTAATTAAAATATAATTTTTAATTTTGAGTTCGACCCTCCTAGGATACCGTACCATCTCAGGCATGGATCCGTATTTGTGAGACGGGTCGGGTCTATATATATATATATATATATATATATATATATATATATATATATATATATATATATATATATATATATATATATATAGGAAAAAGTTCAAATGCGGCGAGGCCCTCCCGTGCGGCGGTTTTCAGAATACACCAATGTTAACGAAAGACACCAACAGTGTAACGGAAACACACCACAATGAAATGCAAAAATACACAACACACCCAAAAAATACACCATATACCTCCCTACCACAAATGGTGTATTCCGAGCACTGTGTGGTGCTTTTAGTAATACCTAATGGTGTGTTGTTGGTGATGCGTATTTGTGTGTATTTTTTGTGGTGCATTTCTTGACGTTGATAGTGTATATCTTGCTTAACTATTGGTGTATTCTGAAAATCATAGCACGACCGCACAGGAAGGGGTCGCCGCACCTGAACTCGTCTCTCTATATATATATATAAAATACCTATTGAAAACCATTCAATAAAGGAGACTTTATACTTGTTCTTTTGACATCCTATGATTTTGTTTTACAATTATTTTATTACTCCCTATTTTTAAGGATCAAAATCTGAAACAATCATCTCCTTGTCCGCCATTCATGAAACCATGACATGTTCAAGATCTTTTTTCCACAAAATGAGTTGAACGTGTGGTTTTGCATGCGGGGATTTGTTGGAGCCTTAAAGTATAAATACTCCACCAGTTGAGCAGAGAAGGACGAACGAACAGCACATTTTTCTTGCACTCTTCTTCTTCGTTTGTCCATCCTATTTACAGTCTGAGCATTAATTACTACCAATTTGTGTCGCTTGTCAGAAGCTTGTCGATCCGTCACCTGAAATATTAAGCTTTTAAGGTAGTGTTTTTAGACACGCTACAGATCATTGTTCTTCATTCTGTCCAATTCTAATTCGTGTAAAACACCTGCAGATCAGCTTGCGTCTTCATATTTACGAACAAGAAGATTTGCAACAACAGTCTTTGTTCTCAATCCAGCTTCGTTGTTCATCTTTGTATTTACCAAGAAGCAGATTTACACCAATAGTTAACACTTAATACTTTCTATTTCTCTTTTTCTGCTTCATACACGATGTCAATATCAGTTGCCAAGAATGTCGTCGACCTCAACGCAGTTGAACCTCTAACTGGTGGTCTCAACTACCGAAGGTGGTATGCAAAAGTGATGATGCTTCTTGAGGCGCAGGACCTGGACTACGTCATCTTCTAGGTAATTTTTGATCAGACTGATGCGCAACCTACACAGCCAGAAACGCATGTTACCATTCTGCACGCCACGCTAAACCCAAAAACGCCTACAGCAAGCCACAACTATAACCCAAGAAGCTTGCACCAAATATGGAAGAGATAACAAGAATGCACGAGCATCAATTTTGCAGCGAATGACTAGCACCTTATTCGATATATTTTCGAAGCATAACTCTGCCAAAACCATTTGAGACTTACTGCAACAAAAATATGGAACTGACGACGCTGGAAGGAGGAAATACGCAGTGGGGCGCTGGTTGCACTTCAAAATGACTGACTCTCTGTAGTTAAACAGGTACATGAGTATTAAAATTTTGTTGCAGATATGTTGGATAAAGGAACCTAGGTGAACGATGTTTTCTTGTCTGATGCCCTCATTGAGAAACTGCATGAGTCCTAGTTGGACTTCAAGAATAAAATGAAGCATGAAAGGCGAGATTACACACTACAGTAGCTGGTCAATAGCCTGAACATAGAAGAAGAAAATCGCCTCACGCACAGGTCTGCTACTCCTGATAATGTAAAAGCTAACGTTGTTGAAACAAGTGTCATCTTTAACAGGCCAAAGGCTGGTGATCATAATAATAACCATAAAAGGAGCTCCAAAAAACAACAACAATAATCGCTTCATGAATGGCAAAATTCAGAAAAACGGAAAAGGTGGTGGATGCTTCGTTCGCGGGAAACAAGGCCACCGTGTAGCCCAATGCTATCACCACAAAGGGTTCATCAATTAGAACACGCAAAAATCAAACAATGAATATAATGGCCTAAGAACCACGCTCACCCACTGGAAAACACGAAGAACACTGAGGTAATTGCAGCCGTAATAACTGAGGGCAACATTGTTAGACATCCAGAAGAGAGGGTTGTAGACACAGGATGATCTCGCCACTTTTGCAACAAAAAGGATATGTTCAAGGAGTTCAAGCCTATCACTGAAGGAAAACAAGTGTTCATGGGGAATTCCAGCGTTTCACAGGTAAGTGGTAGAGTAAAAATAGAACTTATGTTATATTCTGGGAAACAATTATTGTTGCAAAATGTGTTATACGTCCCTTCTCTCTATAGAAACTTAATTTCCGGAGCCTTACTGAATAGGGCTGGGATTAAGATGGTGTCTGAGTTTGACCGTCTAGTTCTGACTTGTCGAGGGAAATTTCTTGGGAATGGATATCTGCGCGGGGGACTCTTTGTGTTAGATGTTACTATAATTAGACCTCCCCCTGCCACTGAGGTCCTCCTCTGACTATTTATGATTTTATCCCAAATTGGCGTGGCCCAAACAATGATAATACGAATGATGTTTCTTATTACATTACTTTCATTGATGATTTTTCACGGTTTACAAAACTTTATTTATTGTGATCAAAAGACGAAGCTGAACAAAAATTCTTGATCTTTAAATCAGAAGTGGAAAATCAACTAGATAAAAAGATGAAAAGGCTTCATTCTAATAGGGGAGCTGAATATGAATCAACTTGTCTCAAGAATCTATGTGAAAGTTCTGGTATTGTTCATGAAGTGACTGCTCCCTATACTCCCTAACAAAATGGCATAGCTGAGAGGAAAATAGAACACTCAAAGAGATGATTAATGTCATGCTTATTAGTTCAGGTGCCCCAGATTCATTATGGGGGGAAGTTGTCTTAACAGCAAATCACATCCTGAATAGAGTACCCCATAAAGGGTTTGATAAAACCCCCTATGAACTATGGAAGGGGCATGCCCCTAACCTGAAATACTTTAAAGTGTGGGGGTGTTTGGCAAATGTGGGACTTTCATCCTTCAAAAGGCCCAACTTGGGACCTAAAACATTAGATGTCATATTTGTTAGATATGTTGAAAATTGTGTTGCATACATATTTATGTGTTTAGAAAATCGTTGATTATGTGAATCTAGAGATGTTGTTTTCTTTGAACATGTATTTCCATTAAAAGATTCTCATTATTTATCTGTTGGTGATTTTGATTGGAATGGACATACAATATTCCTTCAGTTCCTATTACAAATGGTCTTGATGAACTTAAGAGGAGTAAAAGAGCTAGAGTTGAGAAAAACATTGGTTATGATTTCATAACATTTGTAACAGAACTGAAAGATATGAATGAAATATGTGATTAATATGTATGTCAATTGGTACTAGAAGAAGAGCCAAAAAACTTACGAAGATGATATGCGCTCTGTTGACTGTACCCTGTGGAAAGAAGCTATTAAAAGTGAGTTGGACTCTATCAAGTCAAATCATACTTGGGAATTGGTAAGTCTCCCTAAGGGGTGTAAATCAATTGGTTGCAAATGGATTTTCAAAAGAAAATTAAGACCAAATAGGTTTATTGAAAGGTTCAAACCCGGGCTTGTAGCTAAAGGCTACACACACAAATTTGGTGAAGACTATTTTTATACATATTCATCAGTAACCAAAATTGCAACTATACGTGTTTTGTTTGCATTAGCGTCTTCACATAGGTTGATAGTCCACCAAATGGACGTGAAAACAACATTCCTTAATGGTGATTTGGAAGAAGAAATCTACATGGAACAAACTCCTAGGTGTGCTGAGTCTGGACAAGAAGATAAGGTATCACTACAAGAAAAATGCACATAAACAACGGTTAATAACCGTTGTCGTAGGGGTATAATTTCTGTTGTTGAAGCCGGTGTTGTTGTAAGTCCCGCGCATAGACAACGGTTTTTTAACCGTTGTCTTTTCTAGAAACAACAACGGTTTTTTAACCGCTGTCTATTAAGTGTTGTTGAAGCCGGTGTTGTTGTAAGTCACGCACATAGACAACGGTTAATAACCGTTGTCTTTTCTAGAAACGACAACGGTTTTTTAACCGTTGTCTATTAAGTGTTGTTGAAACCGGTGTTGTTAAAAGTCACGCACATAGACAACGGTTATTAACCGTTGTCTTTTCTACCAACGACAACGGTTTTTTAACCGTTGTCTATTAAGTGTTGTTGAAACCGGTGTTGTTAAAAGTCACGCACATAGACAACGGTTATTAACCGTTGTCTTTTCTACCAACGACAACGGTTTTTTAACCGTTGTCTATTAAGTGTTGTTGAAATCGGTGTTGTTAAAAGTCACGCACATAGACAACGGTTATTAACCGTTGTCTTTTCTACCAACGACAACGGTTTTTGACCCGTTGTCTATTCAATGTTGTTGAAACCGATGTTGTTAAAAGTGATGCACATAGACAACGGTTTTTAACTGTTGTCTATTGTGTGTTGTTGAAATCGCTGTTGTTAAAAGTCACGCCCATAAACTGTTGTGTTTTGTAGAAAATACAACAGTTTCAACTGTTGTCTATTGTACAAAAGACAACAGTTTCAAACTGTTGTCTATTGTAAAATAGACAACGGTTTTTAACCGTTTTTAACCTGCTTAAATTTTAATCATATAAAAAATCAATTTATCCATTCACCATGGCCAAGTGTAGTTACATAATTTTGCACAAGCTAAGGTTCAAAATAACAAGTCTAAATACTTCCATGACCAATTCTAATCGAATCATATATCATCCAAGTCATAATACTACAAAAAACAATTCCACGAACCAAGTCTAA
The DNA here is from genome assembly GCF_001879475.1 of Ipomoea nil. Lineage (NCBI taxonomy): Eukaryota > Viridiplantae > Streptophyta > Magnoliopsida > Solanales > Convolvulaceae > Ipomoea > Ipomoea nil. Next base: position 1,685,232 of record NW_017617714.1, on the reverse strand, counting down.
ATGATCACAACGTTCTAATGATCAAATCATACCTACTCTAATAACTTCATAGAATATCGGCCCATTCAGAACGCACCAGATCAATAATTGCTTTGTCACCCTCAATCTGCAATAAAAGAGTAGGCATTTATAAAGAGCACAATCCTAAAGTGCTTCTATAAAGAGGAAAATTTAAGAGACTTGAGATTACACTAATTATATCACTTGCTCCCGTTATATCATCCAATCCATACAATATCCTTTCAGTGTCACTTTCCTAAAAGTAACAATGGCACAACAATAAGAGATTAGTAACGTAACACTGTGCCAAAAAACAAAATAAAAAGCAAATGATATTCATAGTTTAGAATCAAAAGCATCAAGAACAATAAATAGAAGAAAATCTTAAAATGAAAAATCTGAATAGTAGTCACCACTTTTTATCATTTAAGAATTAAGAGGGAATTTCCCCAACTCAAAGGTGAAGAGGTTAGCCTTATAGATAAGACACAATAAGGGTTGAATCAATAAATGTGGATAATAATCATAATATGAATAATGTGTGAATGCAGCTAGTGGAGTTTAGAAAATAAACTGTAGCACTATATCAAGCTTTAAAATCAATGTGTTTCTTAGCTAAAGAAATGGTATTGACAAGCACCTGCCAAAATCTTTTTCTTTTGTTTATATCCCGGTATTTGCAGCTTACAATTTCGCCATTCCTCCGATAAGGAAATGCAATAACAATCTGTATCAACAGAACTTTCAAAAAAGTTAGCCTGGGAAACATTGAATTCATCATATCCGTATGGAAAACCAGCTATGGTAAGATGAGGTAATTAGACTATTAGAGCTTACAATATTTCTCTAATATGGGACAAGCCTTTACTAGTTCATTAAGGAGTTTGATCACTTTAAAGATTAAGAGGATGAGGGTGGTTTCACAAAAGAAGAGAAGAACATTTAAAGAAACACAAATTTGCCATACAAAATCAGACTTGCCAGAAGAGCAGTTGTCAAGCAGCCTTGTATATAAAGCCCTTGGTGAAATTTCCAAATGATTAAAATGGTCCAAGAGCCAATGGTGAAAGGTTCAAGAGCCTAATGAATTGCAAAGTATAGCCTCAAATAGGAACACAAAACTGAAAATTAGGTAATTCAAAGGGAAAAGTTTGAGAACTGATGATAAAGTTAAGGATCAATTATAGTTGATCAAAAACATAAATACACAACAATCAACTTTACATAGTGAAGAAATAAGGGTTGGTTGGGAAAAGTATATCTACGAGGTAAACATGTTTTTTAATATGTAAAGTTGAGTGTTGTTTATATGTACTTTAGCAACCATTTTTGCAAGAAATATAATGCTAATGGCTAAAAAAAAAATTTATTTATTGAACTTATAGGTGCATAATATATTTAAATCTAAAAAGATAATCTAAACATACTTGGAAACGTATATATTCTGTCTCTTTACGTTCCAAGTCCTTGAGAAGAACCTTTTGCTCCTACTTTGGCAAATCTAAGCTTGCCAACTTCTGCTCTAGAAATGAGCGCCTGCAGTTTGTAGAATAGAAAGCATCTGAATACTTCAACAAAGCATCTGACAATTTGTTTGATATTATGGTCCACCTTCTGGGAAAGCTAACTAAATCTAGAAAATACTTCTCTAGAAATAGTTCATTTATCTCAATCCAAGCTAACATATGGGAATGCTGTAACTTCATATCAAAATTATTCATCCACCAGCAATTAAGTGGACATGAGGAAAAATCAAACAGTTCATTTTACAAGGCATATAATGTACAACTGCATCACCACTAAATCATTCAATCAGCTTGTGTCCTATTTATATTGAATGCAGATTTGGACACCCATTATGAATGTCCATCTTTGCAGTGACAATTTCCATGACAACAACCTCATAGGAGGTATGAGCTCATCCTGTATGGCTGTATATATGAGTGCCTGCTATAGACTACCATTCCAAGACAATGACAAACTTCCCTACAAACACTCATATGACTTGTGTTCCACTCACAGACTCATAAATTTTCAAATGATGCAAGCACAACAAGGATTCAAATACTAATATAATGTAGACTCCCTCACCACAGAATAACATTTAGAGCATTTTATTAGAACTAAAGGTTTACAACTTTTCCAACATTGAACTTGAAACTCAAGTAAAGAAAGAAGGAGAAAGCTATTTTTTTTAGCTTTAAATCTTTAATCCGAGGCATAATTTCACTAAAGCACAAGAAACGAACGTATCAACAAGACTCCACTATATGCATGATTAAACTAAGTTGAATATCAAGAAAATGCAATTACCTGAACTCACCAGAACTTGATTTGGTGCAGGAGCAGCTCCCATTCGTGTATCCATTTCAACTTTTCCTTAAACATGCAAAGTGTTTCACTAAGTAAGGAAAGCATAATACTAGACATGCAATGATTGGTTTGGTAGTGAGAATCCTCAGAACTTAGCTTGTTTATTTACCTCAGAACTTGAAGTTCTCTTTCAAGTAACAAACCATCTCTTTCAAGTTACTCATGTGCATAAGTAAGATTAAAGAACTCCTTTGTTTGGTGATTATAAAGATAGCCTGCATGCAAGTTCCAAATAACCATCAGAATCATGGAAAAAACAATATGAACCATATGCAACATATACCATATACTCTTCATAATAAGTACTTTTTTTTTAAAAAAAAAAAATCAAATTCAAAATGAGCATGAGATGTGGCTCATTTTAATAGGAACACTAATTCCCAAGCAAAATCATAAAACCAAATAAGTAATGGCTAGTAATGCATGTCAGAAATTGTGAAAGCCTGAGGCAAAACTGCAGAAAAGGGACCATAAAGAAGTGTTAAGGAATTGCACTACAGAAATAAAAATAAAATGTGCATTCAGAATAATGCATGTCAACCTGTTGCATATGTAATGATGTGACTATTCTAGGGTACAACGAAAGGAGAACACAAGGTTTGAAGAGGAAAGCACAAAAAGCTGCGTCATATTTTGTCCTGTATGCAATAACTGTAAAATGAGATATAGAGAACTACTTAATACATTGACCCGGAGAACTCAACAAACTATTAATCAGAATAGTATCATATCCAACAAGCTTGTTGACCCATGTTGCAAAGCCCAGTTATAAGAATGCCACATAACTTGATTAATTTTGCACACATTCTCCCTCACCAACTTTCTAAATAGTTCTACAGCCTCCACAATCCTATTATCCAGACAGACACCATTAATTAAGGGAGCATAAGTGATGGTATTCGGGGGAATCCCTTTTCCTATCATCTCGGCAAATTATGCTGTGGAACCATGCCCACCTTGCAAGGTGGATACGGTTCCACAACATAACAATTTCCATACAATCAATGCAGCCTAATTAACATCACATAATAGAAGATCTTTTAACACACATATAATAAATTTGCTTAAGAAATATGAATTAATCTTGTTCATCATTGCAAAAACAGAAGCAAAACCTTAAAAATTAAAGCAGATTAAAACAATATGAGACTAGCCCAGATTTTATCCAAATGCAAAATTCAAAAGCAAATCAAAGCAACAACAATTCACACAAACGAATCTTTTAAAGAAATTGAGACCTTTTCTTTAACCACAAAGAGTGAAACCTAAATAGCATGCATATAACAGAGCTGTATAGAAGGAAGATTAGACTGGAATGAAAAAAAAATAGAAAGACAAGCAAGATTAGACTTACAATGAGGCCTGTGCACTTAACAGAGAGCTGTAGAAGGAAGAGCAGCGGCGGCGAGTGTGACTGAGGCTGAGGCTGTGGCTGTCGGCCGTCGTCGTCGGCGAAGGAAGAGCGGCGGCCGGAGGTCTCGGAAATGAGAGGGCGAGAGGAAGGGCGGCGGCGAGTGTGGCTAAGGCTGAGGCGATGGCTGTTGGTTGTCGTCGTCGGCAGAGGGATGGCAGTGAAGAACTCTCCTGATCGGCGAAATGAAATTTTGGAATATTGGGGGTAGAACTCTCTTGATCGAGGAATAAAATTGGGCGAAATGAAAATTTTCTAAGTTTGGGCGGGTAGGGCTAAATTTTGGGTTGATTTTTCGCGCTCTCTAATAAAATAATAATAAATTTTTCGCGGCATCCGGAACGCTAGACCCAATTAAACCGGACAATATAGATATAGAACAGGGTAAGAAAATATTAGTTTTATTACCCGGGTCACTAGACCCAATTAAAATAGTACCGGGTATATAGGTACAGAACGCGAGATTCACAGATTTCTATACTGTAGATTCATAAAATCTTTACTCTAGATTCATAATTTCTAAAGCGTAGATTCATAATTTCTAAATCGTAGATTCATAATTTAAATACAGTAGATTCATAATTTAAATACAGTAGATTCATAATTTCTATGTAGTAGATTCATAATTTCTATACTACAGATTCATAATTTCTGTATTGTTGATTCATAATTTCTAAACTGTATAGTTATCAAATTATGAACATATAATTTTGTGAAAACGACGTCGTACGTTTTGGACTCGTGTTCACAATGCATTGTTCAGCTATTATGAACATAGAACAGTTGCACAGCATAATTTGCCCTTTAATACCCCGAGGTTTATTACCGACAACTCGCGGCCCAATTATATTACAAAGCTAAGATCATGGCAAAAGAAATGGGATATAGCTAACCAATCGTTATGCTATGGACCCGTGTCCACACTGTAGTGTGGACACGGTAACGGTGCCGTTGGTGGACTTTGATCAATGTACGACATAATTTGTGATAGCTAACTGTACGGCATCGATCAACTACTCTTTCATATTCATTCTCCACGTGTCTCAATTTTGGGTGCCCAAATTTTTTTAAAAAAATATTATAGATATAATCTATTGTTTTTTATACTTGATATTTTTATTTTTTTTTTTTGAATTCATAGATTGGTCTTAATTATAATATGAAAATAAAACTTTAATGAATTGACTTTGAAATTTTGGTGAATAATTTTATATTTAAATATGAACGAAAATATAACTATTAAATTAACTTTTGAATTGTATTCTTTATTTGTTAAATTTTTATGCAATATATTTGGACAACAAATTTTAATTACATTTTTATTCTTGTTAACACTCAGGATATAATAGCTAAAAGATAAGGTGTAACACTTTAGTACACAAGAGTTGGTGTGGTTTGGTGGATTTGGCTTTGTTTGTTATGTTAAAGGTCTTGGGTTCTATCTTTTGTGGTGGCATCCTTAACCTATTTTATACAATCATTGTCTTGGGTCTCAAAGACAACACATAAGAAAATTGGTTATATCAAGTATATATATTAGTTTACTTGAGTACATAAGTGTTGATTTGGTTTGGTCGGTTTAACTTAGTTTATTATGTTAGAGGTCTTGGGTTCTATTCTTCCTAAGGGATCCTTTAATTATTTTCTAAAATTGTTGTCTTGGTTTTCACAAACAACACAGAAGCAACCCAGTTATATACTAAATGTTGCACATTTAAACACAAGAGTTTATGTTGCTTAGTTGGTTAAACCTTATTTGTTAAGTTTGAGGTTAAAGGTTCAACTCTTGTTATTAACATTCTTATCTTTGCTTTATACAACTCATTAAATAATGATGTGCAAAGACAACGATTTTTATAACCGTTGTATTTGTAGTGTTGTGTATTCAAATACGCTTAAAGACAACATACCAAAGACAATGGTTAAATAAAACCGTTGTCTTAAACAAATAAAGAACGCGCAACGACAACGGTTGACAATGGTTAAATAAAACCGTTGTCTTAAACAAATAAAGAACGCGCAACGACAACGGTTATATAAAACCGTTGTCGTTGTAGTGTTGTGTATTCAAGTGCTATTAAAGACAACACATAAATGACAACGGTTAAATAAAACCGTTGTCTTTTATAAAATAATATTGCGCAAAGACAACGATTTTTTATAACTGTTGTCTTTGTAGTGTTGTGTGTTCAAATACGCTTAAAGACAACATACCAAAGACAACGGTTAAATAAAACTATTGTCTTAAACAAATAAAGAACGCGCAACGACAACGGTTATATAAAACTGTTGTCGTTGTAGTGTTGTGTATTCAAGTGCTATTAAAGACAACACATAAATGACAACAGTTAAATAAAACCGTTGTCTTTTAAAAAATAATAATGCGCAAAGACAACGGTTTAAAAAAACCGTTGTCTTTGTAGCGTTGTGTATTCTAGTGCGCTTAAAGACAACACACCAACGACAACGGTTAAATAAAACCGTTGTCTTTTTTAAAAAAAAAAGAGCGCACAAAGACAACGGTTTTAAACAACCGATGTCTTTCTAGTGTTGTGTATTCTAATGCTCTTAAAGACAACACACCAACGACAACGGTTAAAAAAACCGTTGTCTTTTTAAAAAAAAAAACGCACATAGATAACAGTTTTAAAAATCCGTTGTCGTTGTGGTGTTGTCTTTTCACAAAATGCACAAAGACAACACACTTATAACAACGGTTAAGTAAAAACCGTTGTCTTTGACAAAAGTGTTGCATCAAAGACAACGGTTTTGGACCAAACTGTTGTCTTTTATACAAAAGACAACACTTTTCTTAAAAACTGTTGTCTTTCTAGTGTTGTCTATGTGCATTTTTCTTGTAGTGTATGTAGACTCAAGAAATCTAGCTGGAGTGATGACCACATGCTTCTCAGTACTGATTCGTATGGAATTAGCACGACCCGGCAATCAAATTCTTGGTGGGAATCATCAATCTATATGGTTTGAAACAAGCCCCCTAAGCAGTGGTATGAAAAATTTCATAAAACCATCTTAGACCTTGGTTATACTGTTAACAGGTCAGATGCTTGTTTATATACTAAAGAGATTGAGTTTATAATTGTGATCATATGTCTCTATGTAGATGATATGTTAATTTTCAGCTCAGACATTGATGCTATCAATGAGACAAAAAGATCACTGTCTGCTAAATTTGATATGAAGGATCTGGGTGAAGCCGATGCAATGTCATACTTGGGGTGAAAGTTACGAAAATTGACAATGGTTACCATTTGTCACAAAGTCATTATACAGAAAAACTATTAAAGAAATTTAACAGCTTTGATGTAACCCCGGCTAAAACCCCATATGATCCAAGTGTCAAATTGTCTAAAAGTTTGCAGATAAGTGTATCACAAGATGAGTATGCAAAAATAATTGGAAGTATAATGTTTCTAATGAATTAGACTAGACCTGATATTGCATTTGTATTGAACAAACTCAGTCGCTATAACCCAAGTGACACACACTGGAAAGCACTGAAACGACTGCTTCAGTACCTCAGAGGTACAATAGATTTGTAACACCCCCCAAAAACAAGGCCCAATTGAAGCCCTAACACAAGCAGATTAACAACAAAACTAGCACAGCGGAAGATAAACGGAAACTGGATAAAAGAAATCCAAAAAGGGGTGTTATGCCACGTATACCACACTAGGTAACGCTAAGGCAACAATCTGCAAGTGTATAATACTATCCCAATACATCAAAATCTAAAACAGTCTAAAAACATTGGCGCACAGGCCACAAAAACACAAAGGTGCTAAGCTACCAAGCTCTAGACATCGCTCTCGTCTAAACACCACTTGAAAGATACAAAGATAAAGATTGGGACGACGCCCGGTCAGCGAATAATGCTGGTAACCCACCAATACCGTTAAGTATCATAAATAGGTAGATATAAGATATAAAAACCATTTTCAAAACGGAATACATATATATAAGTCAAAAACCAAGATCACCAGTCAACACAAGACTCATCACTCTCAAGACCACACGGGAACACATCCCAAACCACAAAGGTTAACCACACACAAGGATAAAGCCTCCGTGACTACACACGTCACGAGAGAAGATCACACAACGCCGGCTCTACAAGCCCTCGCAAAATCACCCATCGCGAGTTGGTATGCCTTCCTTATGCCCTGTTCCAACCTTATGGCTACCCTCAACCTTGTACCTTCTTTCCAACCATTACCTCCAGGATCCCCTGTACAGCCAAGTTCAACCTTATTCCGCCGGGACTGTCGTCCCCCACCTATAACCACCAACGAACCACCACCAATCACGGCAACCCATGCCCGGATAACACATGTTATCCCACAATCACGTGGACCCATCACTCAGGCCACAACTCCATAATCACGTCACGGTCACCACGAGGACCACTGCAATACATTAGTGACTAGTGTCCCATACCACTAATCGTGCAATCCAGGTAGAGCCACACACACCACACCTCAACAGGAATCAATCAAAGGATTGCAACGAAGGTATGAAACACACTCAATCAAGGAACGGGTCACAGCCCAACCAACAACAACGATGAATAACACAAGTTATCATCAACCAAACGGAAGGTACAAACCACACACACGCTAGTATTAAGACAACGAACTAGCATGCTTAACAACGGGGAAACTCAAGATAGTTCCGCGGAACACACAAGACACCTCTTGTTCCAACGAAACACAATGTTGAACACTTAGCACGATTCAAGACACCAAAGTCCTACAAGGATACCTACCATATAGTTCTAGACCTACGAAACATCAAGAAGACACTCAAATAGTTCCACAAAAGAACAACGGGAAGCCAAAAGATCAAATACCAAGACAACGAATCACGGGGAACAAATCCCGAACCAAACACCACCGTGTACCCGCGGGTGGACCCACGGGTAGTCCGGCGGGTGGTGCCCCGCCTGCCGTTCCGCCCGCGGGAACATTCCTGTTCCACAACAAATCCCTTCGGGGATTTTCTTCTCCAAACACAAATTCAAGTCCAAAACATGCCAAATCTCACCAAACACAACAAAATGACTTGAACCAAGGAAAATGCCAAGCAATGGAACAAAGGAACTCTAAATACCAGCTCTAGATATGCAATATCACAAGATAAATGCATAAACCCTCACATTTCATAGCAAAACACAAGTAGAATCCAAGAAATCACACATAGGTAAGCAAAATAGGTTTTGTAGAGCATGGGTTACCTCTTGAAGACCAAAAGACTTCACTTTACACCACAACAAGCTCTCCACTAGGCTCACTTCTCAAACCCACTTCAAGATCAAACCAAAAGATCATAAAGATCCTACCTTTAAGAAAAAGATAACTAAGATGGAACCAAAAAGACTAAACAAGCTTAGATCTTACCCTCCTAGATGCCCAAATAGGTGAAAGGTTGAATCTTGGAAGAAAAACTTGGAATCTTGACAAGGGTCTCAACTTGGCTTGGAGAATAAGATACACTTCTATTCTAGAGAGAAGGTAGAGATATTTTTCTAGGAATTGTAAGGAATGAAATGAAGAAGTCTTCTAGGTTAGGATACAATACTAACTCTTGGTGAAAAGACAAGGCTACCCTTACTAACCCTTAGAAAGTGTAAGGAACAAGGGAACTCGTCTCTAAGCACAAGGTACAACACAACTTAAAGATTGACTAGTCAAATACTAGTCCTTGAGTATTAAAAATCAGGATTTTAGAAATAAATTCCTCAAAAGAATTAGAATTAATTACTCAATTAATTCATGGATTGGAGTGTGGATTTTTTGGGTGTCACAAGATTGGGGTCTTGACTAGCTATACAGGATTTCCAGTAGTATTGGAGGGGTTTTGTGACGCAAACTGGGTAAATGACAGCAAGGATGTTAGCTCCACTAGTGGATATGTATTCACAATGTGCGGAGCAGCCATATCGTGGAAATCAACTAAACAATCTTGCATAGCTAGGTCAATTATGGAAGCAGAGTTCATAGCTCTTGACCTAGCAAGCCAAGAAGCAGAGTGGCTAAGAAACCTGCTGGCAGATATTCCATTGAGGGGGTGGGTCTAACACCCTCAGTGCCCATTCATTGTGATTCACAAAATGCTATTTGTGTTGCAAAAAATAGTGTCTACAATGGGAAGAGAAGACACATACGAGTCAGATATGAGTCTGTACGACAGTTAATTACTAACGGGGTAATCACAATGGAATATGTGAAGTCCGAGAGGAATATTGCAAATCATCTCACAAAAGGTTTAAACCAAAATACCATCCTTAAAACATCAAGGGGGATGGGTTTAAAACCTATGAGGTAAGGAATTCATGATGGATACCACTAAAGTGGTCAAACGGAATCATGGAAAGACTTACACCTAACCTGTGAAATAAATGACCATAATTCACTTTGTAGCCTGAAATGGGTGGTCTATGTTGATATAGAGTTCACAGAGATGAAGTCTATAATGAGATAGACTTGACGTGTTTGAAACGTCTATATTGAGGTAGACATGACGGGATTTTAATTTGTAAAGTCGATGTGTGCGTTAGAGTTCAAAATTTTTCTAACCAATGAGTTTATATATATATATATATATATATATATATATATATCACTCTTGGAAAGGAAATTACTCAATATCAATACGTGTTAGTTCAATATATCATTCACTAACAACTTTGAGTTGCTCAAACATTCCATTGTTAAGCCTTCCTTTTTGAATGGGTGGGGAATTGTTGAAAACCATTCAATAAAAGAGGCATTAGAGTTGTCCTTTTGACATCCTATGATTTTGTTTTACACGTATTTTATTACTCCCTATTTTTAAGGATCAAAATCTGAAACAATCATCTCCTTGTCCGCCATTCATGAAACCATGACATGTTCAAGATCTATTTTCCACAAAATGAGTTGAACGTGTGGTTTTGCATGCTAGAATTTGTTGGAGCCTCATAGTATAAATACTCCTCCAGTTGAGCAGAGAAGGACGAACGGACAAAGCATTTTTCTTGCACTCTTCTTCTTCTTCGTTTGTCCATCCTATTTACAGACTGAGCATTACTACTAATCTGTGTCGCATGTCGAAAGCTTGCCGGTCTGTCACCGGAAATATTAAGCTTTTAAGTTAGTGTTTTTAGACACGCCACAAATAATTGTTGTTCATTCTGTCCAATTCCAATTTGTGTAAAACACATGCAGATCAGCTTGCGTTTTCATATTTACGATCAATAAGATTTGCAACAACCACTAGTACAAAATTGAGAATAGAAGTCTCACTTTACAAGACACCTTCACAAAGAAGGTGTTGTGGAATGAATATGGTAAATTTTTCCGCGTCACCAATCGGGAAAGGTGCCTTAGAAAATATATTATTAAAATAATAATAAGAGAATCCGCGACACCAATTAGAAAGGGGTGTTGCGGATATTATATTATTAAAATAATAATAAGTGTATCCGCGGCACCCTTTAAAAAGGTGCCGCGAATATTATATTATTAAAATATAATAACAAGGGAATCCGCGGCACCCTCTAAAATGGTGACGCGGATACCCTTATTATTATTATTATTATTATTATTTTAATAATATAAACAAAAGAACAGATCTTCTCTCTCTCTTGCGAAGCTTGGCTTAAGCTTTCACACTCTCTCTCACTCTCTCGACCTCTCCGTTCGCTGCCCTCTCATCTCCGACGACGAGAACCGACATCCAATCTTCCTCTCGCCCTCTCATTTCCGAAGACGCTTGAGACCAGAACAGACCGTCATTTCCGCCGCCGCTCTTCCTTCTCCGACTATGACAACCGACAGCCACCGCCAAAGCCTCAGCCACACTCGTCGCCGCCCTTCCTTCGTCGGAGCTGCCTCACTCGCCACTTCCACCACCCCGTAGCTGCCGATTCCAAAAATAACCGGTAAGTTTATTTTTATATGGATAGAGGGCAACTGTCCACTTGTCGAGCAAGGAGCCAAGGAAGAAGACGGTTCACACTACCTCTAAACTCTTGATTCTTACAGTAAGTCGTCGGATTGAAAACTACCTTATTCAATTTTCAGTCTCAATTCGGCCCCCTTTTCCTACGAACTACGAATTATGCATACTGCTTTCAAATTTTTTTCTGGTGCTTTACTGTCTGTTACCAATTTTCATAATTCAAAACCCTAATTTTTAGATTTATATTTTCCGAGACTATTTGTAAACTGTGGAAATGAACAAATGGAGTTCCATTTTGAGTTATAGGCTGTTTTGTTCGGGAATATGGAGCAAGGGGAGTTGACAGAGTAGGAGACTTCCATCTACGATCGTCAGATGATGGAAAATACACTACTTCTGCTTTGTGTGGATTTGTTCATGCACAGGTAAATTTATGTGTGTTTTTGTAGGGGGAAGCATTTTGTTATGCTCTCATTTTGCTATAAATGTATGAAGATATAAAGTTTAAGGATGCCATCAATTTCAAATTTCCTTTCTTTCAAAACTGCTCTTTTCTTGAAAACTAGAGATGACTTTTTAGATATGTATACACAGTATATTGTATACAGTCAAGGTTGAGCTAAGAAACAAAGAACTTGAAAAACAATATGTATGTGAACATCTTTTCTTCTTATCTGGTCATTCTGGTGAGGCTTTGCTAACTTTTTCATAAGGAGCAATTTACATAGTAATTTAAATGTATACACAAATGTTTATGTCCTCTTGTTTGAAATAAATGTGTATTTAATACATATATCATATTGATTTGTTGATATAAATATTTATTCTTGAGGATGTCAATATATGCTTATAGTGTATCTTAAGTTGCATCAATAACATTTTCTACAAGATGTGCATATAGCATTTGTTGATAAATATTTTGATTATTGAAATGTAAGCTGTGTACATTAGTATATATACATGTGTGCATTTGCAGTTTTAATGCATTCCACTAGAACAAAGCCATTCACTATTGCTTGGCTTCAGAACACTAAAAGAAATTAATTGGATAGCAAATGCATAGGATTCATGGATCTCCTACTAGCAAAGTTATACTTTCATTTGCACGTGCATACATATTATTTCTGAACGAAATAAGTTTTAATATATATATAGCAGCATTACTAACTTAAGTAAACAGGTTACAGAACTGAAGGTTCAGAGATTCTGGTGTGCAAATCGAAGATGTTATGCTGAACATAGCACGGGTTTAATTGAGCTTGAGTTTAAGGTACATTTTTGGTAATGATGTAAACACATAGTTATTTACCATTAGTAGGGTGGTTAAACTTGTTGTGTGATATATTGCCAATAAATTCAAATTATCTTTACCGTTGCATATTTCTATTTGGGATTATTCCAGTTTTGGTTCTTTGAGTATTGCATTTGGTTTACTTACAATACATTTCTATTTGTTTATTTGTATCATCCATAAAGATGGGTGGAATATTGCACTGCATGCTGGCCCTTTGCTTAGTCACCTTTAACATGCTATTGTGTATTGATTATACACATGTCAATGTCTTCAATGGAATCTGACATAAATTAATAAGAGATATAAGGTTAAGATTCAGGATCTGGAGAAAGTTCTGGAGCCTTTATTTTACCACTGGAAACAGAAGAGACAATCAAGAACTTAGGCATTTGGTGACTTCACAACCGCATGGTAAGAAGAAAAAAATGTTATCGTTGGTGTGTGTGTTTATTTATTTTTATTTTTTTTGTGGGGGTGGTTGGCTCTATTACTCTTGGTAGTTGAGAATCTCTATCTCATATAAGCATACATGTTTTTTTTTGGTGATGACATGAATTAATGTGGTTTATAACTCGTGCCAATGTGGTTTATAACTCGTGAGCATGAGTTCCTCAAGGAGATCGGAATCGGCCCTACAAACCTCAGCTGCTACGTCAATGGGGCGTGGAAGGCTAGTGGACCTACGGTCTCCACTGTAAATCCGGCCAACAATGATGTCAGTTCATTTAGTTAAGTTTTCTTTGTTTTGATTTTGAAAAGCAGGCAGTGAGATTATGAGAAAATGGAGTGAATAATTGATGGAGATTGGCAATAACGGCAAATTGCATAAATGATTTGGTTCTATGAGTGAACTTCGGAGTGTTTTTTACACGAAAAATTTTGGAGTTCCTAATTTGTTTGAAGTTTATTGTTCCGAATTTCATTGATTCGACAAGTATGGTTGATAATTATTTGTTAATAAGGAGAAGTTCCTTTTATGGATTGCGGCGCTGATAGTTTATTTTTATCTTTATTTTTGTGTTCATTAACTCAGACCATAGACGAAGTTGTTGAAGCTTCAATTGAAGATTATGAAGAAGGCATGCAGGCTTGTAACGAAGTAGCAAAGCTGTGGATGCAGGTATATTCATCACGATGATATCAATCTTGTCACCCTATCTTCACTTTTGTCAAAATCACCTGCCTAAAGTATTGTCACTCACATAATTGTGTGCCTACCGTGTGAAAAACATCTTAATTTTGTACTTGATCTCTTCTTGACTCCTTTAGTGTAAACTAAATGTCTTGATTGTTTCTATTTTGTCTCAGATTCCAGCACCAAAAAGAGGTGATATTGTTAGGCAGATTGGTGATGCACTTAGAGGAAAACTTCACTACTTTGGCTGACTTGTTTCACTTGAAATGGGGAAAATACTACCTGAAGGAATTGGGGAGGTTCAAGTATGTCTACTTTACTAAGTCTGTGGTGTAACAAAAAAGTCTTATTCTTCTGCAACAATGAAACTGTTCCTTGACTTGTTCTCCTGCCAACAATAATGTACAAGTTAATTCCATTTTCTCTAAGAATAATTGATGGTTTTCATTTCTAAATTACTTACTACTTGGGCCGATGTGCTAGTGCATAATCATCTTCGATCTTCCTTTTTGATTATCACATTTTTTTGAATAGCTATTACATATTAAATCAGCAATACTTAAATGCAAGTGGTGGTACTACTTACTGATTAGTTATATATTTTCTTTTAGCATTCATTAGTTGTTATTTGTTTACTGGTTTAAATTAGTTCTTGAATAGAAGTTTAATTAATTGTTATTTGTTTTTTAAATTTGTTGTTGAATAGATTGGTTTAATTAGTTGTTATTAGTTTTGTAAATTTTTGTGTGAATTTTGATAATTATGTAGAGGTTTTAGGTTTTATTTTGAGCAAATAACAGGGGAATATTGTATTTTAAATTTTTTTTTTTTTAAAAAAAAAGTATCCGCGACACCTTCTCTGAAGAGGTGTCACGGATACACTTAATTAAAATAAATAAATAAATACTTTCCGCGACACCCATCTGTTCGTGGTGTCGCGGAAAGTATTTAATAATAAATTACTAATTGACTTTCCGAGGCACCTGTCACGCAACAGGTGCCTCGGAAAGTCTGTATTAAAAAAAATAAAAATTGCTTATTTAGCTTTCTGCGACACCTTATACAGGTGCCTCGGAAAGCTAAACACTTTCAGAGGCTCTGGAATCCGAGTCACCTGTACAGGTGACTCGGAAAGTATTTTATAGGAGACTCAGATAGCTTTTTTTGTACTAGTGAACAATCTTTGTTCTCAATCCAGCTTCGCTGTTCGTCTTCGTATTTACCAAGAAGTAGATTTACACCCAACAGACCTACACTGAAAAATGTAATACTAATAAGAGATAAAGTATTTGTTACTTATAAGGGAAAATATAATACTTTTGAGAAAAACGGTAATGATTTTAAATCAAAATGCAAAAAATATTTTTTCTTAAAAAGTATTACATTTCCCCCTTATATGTAACAAACACTTTATTCCTAATTAGTATTACATTTTTCAATTTAAGCATTACATTTTCATCTTAATCCGACCCGTCTCACGAACAAGAATCCTTAAGACGGTCTCACAAATTTTTTGCATTTAATTTTATTTTGAGCATCTCACATCTAATTGCTTAGAGATTAATGATTTGCAGATGGATACATAGTACAATTTTAGCACTATGCTTTTGGATGGATAATTTAGGAAAATATATACTCGTGTTATTATGGAGTTCTTATTTGATTTACAGTTTCAGATTTGAATCATATCAAAGATATTATACAATTGTGTGTAGTATTGTTAAAGCTTATGCACTAAATTATTTAGAAAACAAGGCAATAACTTAGAGTAACCATAATAAGGGATTTTTAGTAATTTTTTAAACAGTGAAAAACTTGTGAGTTGATTTTTAACAAATTTGGGAAGTGATTTTTTCTTGGATTGTTTTCCTGCAAAAATAATTTTTTTGCATGTTAAAAAAAAAAAAAAAAAAACCAATGAGACGCGCAAGTGCATCTCACTGGCCACCCAAGCAGGTGCGTGTAATACACACGCCCGCTTGGGCGTTATTATTATTTTTATCATAAATACTATTTATCACTACAATTATTTCACTTTTCATCCTACTCTCAATTCTTACATCTCAAAACTTTTTTTTTTTTTTTTTTTTTCTTTTTTTTTTGCATAGCACAATTCTCACAATTTTCAATCTACATACAAAGTGCCCAATTTCCAGGTAACATGCAATTTTCTCAATTTTCGCCTTTTTCCGCACAAAGAGAAAATAATGTAACAATTATTCCACCACGGGCTAACTCGGTGTGTCGTTGATAAGTGTCAAAGACACCTAGTTTTAGGGTCTCATTTAGGGTGTATTCTAAGCTAATTATGATCCTTTGTGTACCATTCTTAGGCCATTTGAGCTATGTTGTGCATTATGTTATAAAATGTTACCACACTTTGGATTTTGTGTTTTTGTAGGAAGATTTAGCTTAAAACGAAGCATGGTGGCACATCCCGGGGCAAAGCATGACAAGAAGACAAGCTGAGGCCAAGCCGGGAGGAGGCAACACGCGTTGTGAAAAAGAAGAAACTTCCATGCACGGCACAACGTGCGTTGCGGGCTCGCGTAAGAAACCGGACAACGCACGTTGCCTCTCTCGTTGCAGAAACGTTGTCGCGTCACTTATGCGGAATTGAGGATATAAAAGGCCATTTTTCAGCTTAGAGAGGGAGACTTTTTACACATTCTACATTTCTAATTTCCTGATTTTGTAGTTTAGGTTAGAACCCTAGAGAGAAAAATAGAGCATTTGCCTTTGGATTGAAGATTTGTGCACAATTGGAGTTGTCTTTTACATTCATTTGTTAATTTCTATCCTTTTGTCTTGTTATATCTTTTAATTCTCTTGTTCTTATCTTTCATTGCAAATCTTCTCACCTCTTGGAGTAATTGATGTCTGTTAGATTTAGGTTTCTTTGATCCAATGACAATACTTGGCTATATTTGTGTGGTTGAGTTGAGATCCTTGATACTATGCTATCTAGGTTGAAGTTTTGAATGAGAGTGGATGATTGTGATGAATGTTTGCTATGTGTTGGGCTTGCTATGTTGTGATCTTGTCGGATTGATGGCTACAATTGGGCAAGAGTCAAGGAAGGAGGGATGAGCAAGAGAGTGTCATCCCAACCTAGCCTAGAAGCTCACCATCTCCGCCTTACAACCCGAGAGGGCTAGGCCCGGGAGATGTGGTAGACAAGGTGTTTGTGTAAATACCTCCGCCGACATAGGCAAGGGAGAGTCTAAATCCTATGCGATTTGGAGTAGTGCCTCTAACCTCGGTAGAAAGACAATTCGTTACGCATCCCGCTTAGCAAACAACAGTGTAATTGACCTAGCAGATGCATAGTCGAGGAGATCAATTCAACCTATTTTACTCCCGTGACTTTCCTCGTTGTGTTTATATCGTCTTAGCTATGCTTAGTTATTTTGTTTACGTATTCTCGAGTAAGGGCATGTTAGTCTCTCCAATTTGTTGAAGTAAGAATCATTTCATCGACCAACAAAGCCAAAAGCAAGAAAAGGTTCCAAATGAGTAATTGAGGTTACACAAAATCGGAGCCAAAAAAGGGAGAGTTGGATCCCGGCTTATTTTACATATCTCGCCATGAGCGGGTTGCTATGCACCACATCCCGCTCAGAAGCAGAGAATGGTGTATATGGTAAATTCACACGCCCCCATTCCAGTTTGGTAGAGTTCTACATGCAGTTTGAGAGCGTGTTGGGAACGCAGCGCTATCGACAGAGTAAACTGAATGCGGAGTGCGAGAGTTACCTGCCTGAGTTTAAAACACCTCTACCACTCGAGTGTCATATTGCACAAGAGTTCACAATCACTATTTTTTACGAGTTACAGAAAGAACTAGAAGCTGCTTGTTTTTATTGTCGTGTGGTGGGTATACGGCAAGAATGGGGAAAGGCCCAATACGACATCACAGGTGAGTGCAACACTGTTTCGACCGTGCACCACGAGCCAGGGGGCCTACGTGTGTCATGACTGCAATTTGTTCCAAAGAATGGGCCTGGTCTGTAGGCATATGTTCCTGGTTTTCCGTGACGCGCAGTTGGAACAGTTACCAATCGAGTACATTGTGAGCCCTTGGTGCATACACCTAAATTCATTCGTGATAATAAAACATAAAATAATAGAAATATTTAAAATATAATAACTAAATTGTTAATTTTTAAAAATAAACTTAGTAGTTTAGATATAAAGATAGTAAAAAGATACACGAAGTTATATAAACTTTTATAAATAACTACATACTAGTACTTATTTTACTATTATATATTTATACACACACACATGGTGGGTCGGGTGGGGTTCTAGGCGGGTTTTGTACATAGAACTCGAATCCAACCCGACCCACCGCAGATTTACTTTTTAAAGACCCACCCCCGACCCACTACCCACCATCACCCAAAAAAACCCGATCCATGCGGGGTGGATATCCGCAGGGCGGATTGAAATTGCCATCCCTAAAACTGAAGGGCCTTATTGAGGAATTTGTGAGTGACGGTATAACTACAAACCCTGTTAAGGGAAACCGGAACGCGATACAGGCATTATGTGGCATTGAGGCCCCGAAATCCATAACAATCCGAGCTCCCGCTCAGGCGAAGAATAAAGGCACTGGGAAGCGTATTAAAAGCAGTCGGGAGATAGCCATAGAGCGGAATGTCAAAATCTGGCGAAAGTGCAGTGTGTGTGGAAACTACGCTCGCCATAATACTCGTAGTTGCCCTGCAAAGTAACGTTGAATCCAGTTTTTTATTCGTTTTTGCTTTTGGTAGTATTTTCTGCTCTTGCTTTTATTCGTTTTTTTTTTTTTTTTTTTTTTTTTTTTTTTTTTTTTTTTTTTTTTTCTTTTTTTTTTTGGTTTAAATAACTGAACACTCCACAATAAAGAAATTGAAAAACATGCACACCAAAATTTCCTTACATAACAGAGATTAGAAAAGAAAATAATATTCTGCGCACTTGCAGAACACTACATATTTTATGTCTTGATTTCCTTTGGTGGGGTGGGGGGTGGGGGGTGGGGGGGGGGGAATAATACTCCAAAAGTTAGGATTTTTTCTTTTATTTTAATGGGAGAAATTCAAAAGAAGAGTATGTACGAGCAAAGCTACCTAAAGTTAGCAGATGATAATTAAGTACGTGCGCTAGATACTAGTACTGTATAAACTAGCCTTGACTAAGCTGATCCAACCAAAAAATGCTACCAACAAGATTGTTAACTGCACCATCACTGCAGTCACACGCCCAAAAAAATCCTGGTTCCGGGTCTATTGCATGCGTAGCTTATTCATGGTTACCTGATCCATGCTGATTCTCCATTATTTTGATACCGGTCCTGATCAGTGGAGCATCTGCGCTAACCTCTGGCATTCAAACTCCCCCACGCGCGCTGCAAAGTTGTGCGCATGCAGGTTGGCCACACTGAGTATGATATTATGCATGTAGCGTTTGCGTAGGTTTACTAATTGGATAGCATTCCCCCGCTGTAGGACAATATCCCAGCTCGCACAGTCCTGCCCAGCAAATGCCTCCATGTGCCGCATCGTGAAGATCCCGGAATCCATCATAGAAGTCGTATTCCTCCACGTCATCTGCATCCTCTTTGGTTTCATGTTTCGTAGGCATGCAGCCCGAAGGGCCTAGAGCTAGGGATGTCAAATGAGCTAGTCCGCTGGGTTTTGGGCTAGCCCTACAGGGTTGGTGGACTAGTTGGCTTGGGCTAAATAGTTTTTTATTTTTTATTTTTGAGTTGGGTTGACCCTAACCCTAAACAACGGGTTGTTGGGCTAATCCAATGGGCTAAATCAATAAACAAAATTTTTATTACAAATAGAGTAGGTTCATAACTCTCTCTCTCTCTCTCTCTCTCTCTCTCTCTCTCTCTATATATATATATATATATATATATATATATATATATATATATATAGTGTGTGTGTGTTTGTAAATATAAATATAGTGTGTCTGTGTATATATATATATATATGTATATATATATATATACACACACACACTGTACACACACACACTATATATATATATATACACACACACTGTACAAACACGCTATATATATATATATATATATATATATATATATATATATATATATATATATATATATATAGCGTGTTTGTACAGTGTGTGTGTATATATATATATATAGTGTGTGTGTGTACAGTGTGTGTATATATATATATATATATATATATATATATATATATATATAGCGTGTTTGTACAGTGTGTGTATATATATAGTGTGTGTGTGTGTACAGTGTGTATATATATTGTGTGTGTGTGTAGTGTATGTATAAAAGTGCATAATTTTATATATACTATTAAATAATGTACCTTCAATACACAAATAATGTATATTTATTATATTAAAAATGTACCATATATTCATTGTCCACACAAGTTGTATGGACTATGGTCATCCAATAATGATTGGATATTACACGGGCCAGCTCAACAATCCATGAGCTGGCCCAACTCAATCCAATAACCCAATAGGGCCAACCCAATGAGCTTACATTTTTATTGGATTGATCTTTTTGGATTTTAGCCCTGCAATTTCTTGGGCTTATTGGGCTAGCCCATTGGTTCAGGGCTAAATTGACATCCCTACCTAGAGCTTGGAGTCTAGGTAACCAGCAAGACACATGATCTGCACCAAACTCAAAAGTGACAGCAAACACACCCCTTTAGTATATATTAATGGAGATCGAAGGACTACTAAACTAGAACTAGGAGAATTCTCAAGCAACACATAAAGTGCACACTGTGGGCAACAATGAGTGCTTTGCAAGAAAGAGGTGGCAGTACACCTTCCCTTTAAATTAAATTAGGCTTGTTAACACAGACAGAGGCAATTATAACTATCCCATTCAGTTATTAGCTGTATTGGAAATAGACAGTCATATTTACTCTACTCTAGGAAGTTGTAGCTTTGAGAAGAGGAGTAGTTTTTCAGCATTTATCATGCCCTTTCATATGCCTTTCTATGCCTATATATATGGTTGTAATTTGGAGAACTTGATATAGATACAATGAAATAAAGTATCATTTCTTCCTTTCCCCTCTACTGTTTTAACATGGTATTAGAGCCACCTTCTTTGAGGCTTGAAAACTTTTTCAGATGCACACAGTGAACTGTGTTCTTAACCACTGCTACTGCCTCTTTCTATATTATTCAATACTGGGAGCTTTGTTCACAAAGGTGGTACCACAACCCTCCAACAAGGACTCCGGCGACCTTGCCCATCTTTTTCGGCCGCCCATCGTCAACACACGTGCTCTCACGCGCCACCTTGAAGGCAGACCTCCGACGCCACGCGCCGGCGCGTGACGCTTATTCCAGCGACTTTTTCCGACCAAAATTTCCAGATCAGATTGTTTCTTTCCTGCGACCCTACCGGTGTTTTTCTCATATTTTTCCGATAATTATGGCAGAACACAAAATTCTGAACAGTGCATTAAAAATTTCCAGCACCACTGTCTCTCATACTGCACTTGCATTAAGATCTGAATCAGTTTGGGTCTTGGATTCTAGAGCCACTGATCACATCTCTGGTAACCCTTCATTTTTCTCTCATATTAATTTCTCAGACTCTCTTCCTGCTGTTACTTTCGGTGATGGGTCAAAAGGAAAGGCTATAGGAATTGGAAAAACAATGTTGCAAAACACGCTAGGCGCCAAGGGGGCGCCTAGGCGCCGATTTTGTATTTTTTTAAAAATTTTTTTTTAAATTGTTTTTAATTTTTTTAATTAAAAAAAAATTAAAAATTAAAAATTTAGTACTAAAACATAAGGTTTCCATAGTTATTTCTTAGAAACTATTTATAAAAGTGGTTGTAAAATTGTTAAAAAGATTGTAATTTTTTAAGAGCTAAAGAAGCATTTTTTTGAGAAATTAGTGGACCAAACCGCCTTTAGCTGTTTGCGGTGTATAGATCTCGAAAAAATACGTGATTTGAAAAAAAAATTTGTCCAAATCGGACAACCGAGTCAAAAGTTATGCCTTCCGAAACTTTTCCGACATTAAAAATAAAATAAAATAAAATAAAAAATGCCGAACCGCCGAACCGGCCGGTTAGGCGGTTGCCTAGCCGGTCGGCCGCAGAGGAGGCCGCCGAGGCCATTCCTCGCGGCGGCCTCCTACCGCCTAGCGCTTAGGTGCCGATTAATCGGCGCCTAGGCGCGATTTTTGCAACACTGTGGAAAAGTCATCATTTATTCTTTATCTTTATCTAATGTCCTTTACATTCCCGGTTGTCCCTTCAACTTGATCTCAGTTAATGAACTTACTCATTGTCTGAATTGTCTGGTTACCTTTTCCTCTGATTCTGTAATTATTCAGAACCGTCAAACAAAAGAGACAATTGGTGTAGGAAATGAATCAAGAGGTCTCTACCACCTTTTATATCCTACCAATACCAAAATAGCATGCACTGCTACTGTTTCACCTCTCCTTAACCATTGTCGCTTAGGACATCCGAATCTCAATAAACTAAAACAACTTGTTCCAAGTTTGTCAAGTATAAAAGCCATAGAGTGTGAATCATGTCAACTTGAGAAACACTCAAGAGCCTCATATTCTAGTAGAGTGAATAGGAGATCTACTACCCCATTCTCTTTAGTTCACTCCGATGTTTGGGGACCATGTCGGGTTTCATCTATTTTGAGATTCTCATATTTTGTTGTCTTCATTGATGATTTCTCTCGGTGCACTTGGGTCTTTTTAATGAAAAACCTTTTTGAATTATTTGATGTATTTCAGAAATTCTACAATGAAATTGTGAATCAATTTGGGGTATCTCTCAAAATCTTACGAAGTGATAATGCAAGAGAGTATTTTTCTGACTCTTTCACTTCTTTCTTTTCATCACATGGAATACTTCATGAATCTTCATGTGCTAGAACTCTTCAGCAAAATGGAGTTGCTGAACGAAAAATTCGGCGTCTTGTTGAAACAGCCCATACTTTGCTCATTCATAACAAGGTTCCTAAGAATTTTTGGGGGCATGCTATACTTCACTCTTGTTATCTTATAAATCGGATGCCTTCTTCTGTTTTGCGAGGACAAATTCATCTTCACGTTTTGCGCCCACAGGAGCCTCTCCATAAGCTCCCATTACGGATCTTTGGGTCCACTTGTTTCGTTCATGACTCTTCCCCAGGATGTGACAAACTTGATGCTAAGGTAATAAAGTGTGTTTTCATTGGATATTCTCGTCTCCAAAAGAGCTTTAGGTGTTACTGCCCTAAAACACATCGTTTCTATATTTCCTTTGATGTTACATTCTTTGAAACAACACCATTTTTCTCTTCCACCTCCATTGAGTCTGATTTCCTAGGGGAACCCACTAAGGTAACAGAAATTTTCCCTATTCCTACTTTTTCAGAACCTGTATCTCACACTGTTCCTGAAAGAACTATACAGATTCCTGAAAGAACTACACCAAATCCAACCATTCAAGAGGAAGGACATGTTTCTCCATTTAGGTATACACCTATCAACGACGCAATCGTCAAAACTCCCAAGAGGATGGATGTCCAATTGACTCATGTCCTACATCTTTGCTTCCCATTGACACAGCCCAAACCACAACAGAAAAAGACTCTCTCATTGCCAGTCGAATAGGTAAAAGATCCACTCGGAATCCTTATCATATCTAAAATTTCATCACACAAAAACGACTGTCTCCATCATATTGTGCTTTCATTACTAGTTTGTCTACTGTTTCTATTCCAAAGAATGCCAAGGAGGCATTAACTCATCCAGGGTGGACGCAAGCAATGATTGATGAGATGGAGGCACTTGATTCTTCTGGAACTTGGGAGTTAGTTTCTTTACCTCCGGGAAAAACTGTGGTTGGTTGTAGATGGGTGTATAGTGTGAAGGTTGGTCTATATGGACAGGTTGATAGACTTAAAGCTCGACTTGTTGCTAAAGGATACACACAGGAATTTGGCATTGACTATATAGACACTTTCTCACATGTTGCCAAAATCACCTCTATCCGCCCCTTCCTCTCAATGGCAGCCAATCGGCACTGGCCGTTATATCAGTTGGATATTAAAAATGTCTTCTTACATGGTGATTTGAAAGAGGAAGTATATATGGAGCAGCCCCTTGGTTTTGTGGCTAAGATTAGGGATGACAATGTGACCCGTCCCCGACGGGGATCCCCGATCCCCGCCCCGAAAAAGACGGGGATGGGGAAGATTTTCAGGGAACGGGGATGGGGATGGGGAACATTTGTGATTTCCCGTTGGGGACGGGGACGGGAATGGGGACACCCCTCCCCGCCCCCCGCCCCGTCCCCGAATAATTATATATATATAGTTAATTACATATATAAATATACTACTATCACACACACACACACACACACACACACACACACATACATATATATATATATATATATATATATATATATATATATATATATATATATATATATATATATATATATATACACTGTTAGTATAAGTATACTATATACACATGCAGTAATGCAGTATGCTATATATATAACAGTACACTTATACTAACAGTGTATATATATATATATATATATATATATATATATATATATATATATATATATATATATATATATATATAGATATATATATATATATATATATTTAGTATTTTAATTTCTTAAATTATGACTTATATTTTAAAATTATTATTATTGAAATTTAAAATTATTTAACATTTTGTCTAGAAGTTGACGGGGAATGAGGAATCCCCGTCTCCGCCTAATTTCCTGTGGGGACGGGGATGGGGAATATTTCCAATTCCCCGCTGGGGACGGGGACGGGGGTGGGGATGGGGACAGGAGATGATACAGAAGGAATTGAACAGCTCAAGAAATACTTGTGTCAACATTTTGAGACAAAAAACCTTGGGAAATTAAAATATTTTCTTGGTATTGAAGTTGCTCAATCTGGAAAATGTATCTATGTGTCCCAACGGAAATATGTCTATATTCTTGAAGAAACAAGTATGACAAACTGCAAACCAGTTGACACACCCATGGATCCAAATGTCAAGCTTCTTCCAAGACAGGGGAGCCTCTATGCAATCCATGTAGATACCGAAGATTAGTTAGCAAGCTACTATACTTGACTATCACCCGTCCAGATATCTCATTTGCTATAAGTGTAGTTAGCCAATTTCTACAAGAGCTATGTCAAAACCATTGGGATGCAGCCATTAGAATCTTAAGATATTTGAAAAGATCTCCAGGTACAGGATTACTTTATAAGGATCATAGACATACAGAAGTTGTTGGATATACAGATGCAGATTGGGCTGGATGCCCTTGGGATAGAAGATCAACATCAGGATATTGTATTCTTTTTGGTGGTAATCTCGTTTCGTGGAAAAGCAAGAAACAAAATGTGATTGCCCGCTCAAGCGCATAAGCAGAATACCGAGCAATGGCACTTGGAATATGTGAGCTAATTTGGATTAAACAGCTTCTCACAGAACTCAATTTCTATAAACTTGGTCCTATGAAACTGATTTATGATAATCAAGCAGCTTTGCATATTGCCTCCAATCCTGTCTATCATGAAAGAACCAAACATATTGAGGTTGATTGTCACTTTATACGAGAAAAGGTTGCATCTGGAGACATCATTACCTCATTTGTTGGGTCAAATGACCAACCTGCTGATGTTCTCACTAAACCTCTTTGTGGACCTAGGATTGAATACATTTGTAGCAAGCTTGGAGCATTTGATTTATATGCTCCAGCTTGAGGGGGGTGTTGGAAATAGACAGTCATATTTACTCTACTCTAGGAAGTTGAAGCTTTGAGAATAGGAGTAGTTTTTTAGCATTTATCATGCCCTTTCATATGCCTATATATATGGTTGTAATTTGGAGAACTTGATATAGATACAATGAAATAAAGTATCATTTCTTCCTTTTTCCCTCTACTGTTTTAACAAGCTGCACTTATGACTTGAATCTGTAATGCACCAACCCCCTAAACCAATGTCACTAGTGTAGCTGTTATGTTATCACCCAAAAGGGGAAGCTAAAGATGTGTAATGAAGTTGTTCATTAACTTAAAATTAAGCATTAGCGACACAATTAAACATACAATGTTCCCCACCACGTGCAAAGTCAAAGATTTCGTGCCGCCACACCATTAAAATTACAACCTTCCCCATTCAATGCACTGATTATTAATGTCATAGAACGCTTACTGCTTCTTCAAATAAGTTACTCCAGTTTATTGCAGTCCAAACAAGTTATAAGCTATGAATTTAAGCCTAACCTACATCAGCATCAACCCTAAACAGTGTTGTTTAAACCCCTGCACCCATTCATACTCCTTATGCATTTGAGGATTGCATCCATTACAGTACTGTGCATTCCTAGCCTAATATATTTCAGAGAACAAATACACATACCAGATCCTCTGAAGCGCCCCCATACATTTCTTTGTTAGGTTTCTTCGCCAATGAGCTGTCGATGATGTCAAACTGGGAATGCTTGAAGCTGATAGCCATCATGTAGTAGGTGGCCTTGTCAAAAATTGGTAAAATGAACTGCATTGGCATTAGAAAAAGGATGAATGCAACATGGGCGGTAGGTGGTGTGCCAATTATATTAGACAGTAAGAAACCTCACCAAATCTACATCGGTCGTCCCCTCACGGCCCATACTCTGCAACACCAGATCCAAGCACTTCTCAAACCAGGCCATCCGCGACTCATCGCTGACTGAGGGGCCAACCACAGTCCCAACCTGCAAAGCACAATCAGAAATTATACAGGGATTCAACACAGCACACTGGCGGGTGTGGAGCCGAATGCAAACCGTCGTGCTAGTAGGCAGAAACAGTCAGGTCAGGTCATCAGATTTCTTCGTTTTCTCTCGGGCATTCATGACAACACCAGGCTTCGATAATGGTTTTGGACACACTCGTCAGCTCCCTTAACGTTTGGAATTGTGCCCACTTCACTGTCTGTTCACCATGTTGGAATTAGGCCTGGGCACGGGTCGGGTTCGGATTCGACCCGAGGGTATATTGACTACCCGAATTATTTAAGGTTGAATTAATTTCTATCCGAACTCGAACCGAATTATGCTAATTTTATACGGGTTCGGGTTAATTTGTTCGGGCCAAGTTCGGGTTCGGATTAACCATACCCGAAATAGGTAAACTAATATTTTTTTTATAAAAACATTTTAAAAATCATTAAAAAATTCATCAAATATAATTTATTCTAAACTAAAATTCTAAATGCAATTGACAAAATGAAAGTTAAATACTATAACACTTAATAACAAACAACGGTCATTTTACATCTTACAAAAATATTATGCAAAATATTACAAATTTGCATTTTACACTTAGTAAATACAAAATACTAACAATTAATTACAAATAGTGGTCATTTTACATCCACAAATATACGCACAAATGCCACAAAATCCTGTGAATTCATATAGAAAAATAAAATAATTAGAATTAAATTAATAAATCATAATCTAATCTAGAATAGACAAACAAATTTATGTGTCTTTAAAATGTATACATAGCAATTAGAGTTAATACCCAAAATAGTCCCTCGACTATGTCGTAATTACTAATTTGGTCCTCGACTATTATTCTTACCCAATTAAGTCCTCAACTATACAATTTTTACCCAATTTAGTCCTTTGTCAATTTGATTGTTTGTTGACTGTCAAAAGTGGACAGTCAACAAACTTGTAATTTTACAAGTTTTCTCCTTCCTCCTCATTTAGCAGCGCCAAACCATGTAGCGATAAGCTCCGGTTGGGTTCTAAACCTGTCAGTATCGAAGTAGTGGTTATGCATCGGATAGCCCATGAATTTGATTTCCAACGATTTTTTGACGATCAAAATCTGATCGGAGTGTATTGCTGTATGGTTTGGCGCTGCTAAATGGATAGGAAGGAGAAATCTTGTAAAATTATAATTTTATCCCGACTTTTGACAGTCAACAAACAGTCAAATTAATACAGAGGACTAAATTGGGTAAGAATTGTATAGTTGATGACTAAATTGGGTAAGAATTGTATAGTTGAGGACTTAATTGAGTAAAAGTTACATAGTTGAGGACTTAATTGGGTAAGAATGGTAATTGAGGACCAAATTGGTAATTATGGCATAGTCGAGGGACCATTTTGAGTATTAACTCTAGCAATTATACCAGTGTATCAAAATGCACAACACAGGGGCTGAGGGGCTGCTGAAATGCAAAACAGCAGCTTCAAAGTTCAAACTGCAAAATTCTAAAAAAAAAAAAACATAGTTCAATAATATGCAATTGTCTAAGTTTTTCATAATTCTATATATAAATAACTAGAATTGTGTGCTCAGTACTTTATCCAATTTAGGCATTCGGCATTTCATCATTCATCACTAAGCAGTTTCCAACACCAACTGTAAACAATAAAATATTAAAAATTTTAACATCAGAAAACTAAAAACTGTTTACTAAACTAAAATTGAACAATCAATTAACAGATGAAAATATTTACCAAAAAAAACCATAATCAAGGATGCAGAGCAGTGGACAGTTTCACATTCAAAGCAGTAGTTTGTAAATTGAAAGCTTCCAAAACGGCCAAAAGCATTCTTAAACAAATAGAGTATAACTAATTAGAATTAAATTAATTAATAATGATCTAAATTTATGAGAAGGATTATAAAAATTTACCTTAACTGCAACCTGCAAATTAGTGGCAAAGACAAAACTGTTAACAATTAATGATTGCAATTTAAAAAAAAAAAAATGTAGACTTAAAATGAAACTAGAAAAATGTTTACACATTTACCAAATCACCACCTGCAATTCTTCCAGTTAAGTAGTTTACCAATTCACCACTGTTTCAAAATTTCATTGCTAAGCTTCCCAAAAAGTCAAAAACATTCTAAAAACAAATATGTTAATTAATTGAATAATAATTGAACTATTGAATGAAAATGGAGTACTGCTCAACATACCACTAAAACTTCCAAGTTTCAACTTTCCAAAACCACTAAAACTTCCAAGTTTCAACTTTCCAAATAACTAGCAGCAGTCCAAAAAAAACCATAACCTCCAAAATAACAAAAAGTCAAAAACCACAATCTCAAAAAATAACATAACCATTTTACTTATCAAGAGTATTTGGAGTTGAATGATCCACAGCCACATCTATGAACATAAATATAAAATAGGGGTGTTAGACAAATCACAAGATACAAATAATAAAACATATTACTCTAAGTCATATCATTATATGAAATAACTTATTACCTTGTTCTATTTTCTCAAGAAGATTGCAATCCTCCTCAATATTAACTGGTTTTGCGCAAGGTCGAATCCAATCTTCGGCACAGATTAATGCTTCCACCATTTTTGGTGTCAAGCTACTTCGAAAGTCATCTAATACCCTGCCCCCAGTACTAAAGGTTGATTCAGATGCAACTGTAGAAATTGAGACAGCTAGAACATCTCTTGCCATTTCAGCCAAGATTGAAATCTTGGTTGATTCACCTTCCACCAGCGCAAGATATCAAAGGATTGTTCATCTTCTAAATCTTCACCCAAATATTTGTCTAGTTCTGTCTTTTCAATTGCAGAACCAGATTGATTTTTGAATTTTTTAAATCTATTCATTAGACCAGCAATGCCTTGACAATCAGAACCAGAAACTACATCATCTGAAGTTAAAGAAATAGATCCCATGTTTTCAAACCAGACTTTGGAACATGAGATGACTCATTACAGTTTCTGTATGCATTAAACAATCTGTAAGTTGCCTCTTTAATCATTTTTTCAAGCTTTTTCCCATCCACTAAACCATGCATTTCTGTCAAGACAAATGCGAGGAATTCCAATTTTTTGGTTGGATCAAGAATTACAGCAATGAAAATAACCATATTCATTTGCTCAGGCTTCCCCCAATACTTTTCAAATTTTGAAATCATCATATTTGCCATCAAACTGAGTTCAAGATTAGTGGAATATTTCCAATCTTTCAAGATTTTATCAATTGCACTAATTTCAGGCAGAAATGAATTGGAAGTGACATATAAACTACCTGAAACCCTAATTGTCATGTCGTAGAAGAATTTTAAAAAGTTAACCATTCTTCTCAAAACATCCCAATCAGTGTCATTTGGAACTCTAAGTGGTGCAACATTTAATTCCTTTTCAAACTGAGAATCTTGCCTATCATATCTCTCAAATGCCCTCTGAAATTTTTCTGCAACATCTAGCATCATATAGGTGCTATTCCACCTAGTTGGCACATCTAAACAAAGAGCTTTATTACATTCAATTTTTTCCCTCTCAGCACAATCCTTAAACTTTTTCACCCTAGTTGGGGACTGCCTAACATACCTAACAGCAGCTCTAACAGCATTCACAGACTCAGATATGTCCTTTAAGCCTTCATGAACTACTAAATTCAAAATGTGGGCAACACATCTCATATGTAAGTGCTCAGAATCACAAATTCTTGTTCCCCAATTCTTTAAAACAGATTTTAATGACCTAATTGCAATATCATTTGCACTTGCATTGTCCACAGTAACACAGAAGAATTTGTCAATCCCCCATTCAATCAGGCACTTTTCAATTGCTTCAGCAATATCAGCGCCTCTATGAGATTCAATGGGAGAAATTTAAGACACTTTTATGCAATTGCCAATCTTCACTTATCCAGTGTGCTGTGAGACACATATATGAAAATCTTTGATTAGATGTCCATGCGTCAGTTGTAAGAGAGACATGTTGTTTACTCTGTTTAATTATCCACTTCATATTTGCTTTTGCTTGAGTATAAATTTCCAAGCAATCTCTAGTTATTGTTCTTCTAGATGGCAACGCAAATGTTGGTGGTAAGGATATACTGACAAAGTGCTTGAAACCAGATTTCTCTACCACACTAAATGGCAGCTCATCTATTATTATCATTTCAGCAATTGATTTTCTTGCATAGCTATGGTCAAATCTCCAATTGCTAGGTTGACCTACAACAGATTCCCCCTTATCATTTACCAGCAACTTGTTAATTTTGAACTGAGTTTGGCCTGGATTTTTTATGTTAGGGTTCTGCTTGCATGTGACCATGTGATTTCTTAGATTAGTCGTTCCATGTTTTTTAGGATCTGTAGCCCAAACCCTCTTATAGTAGACACACTTGGCTTCTATCAAATTATCATTGTCATCCTTAATTTTTTCGAAATGAACCCAAACATCTGATCTGTCTTTAATTTGTTTCCTTTTTTTAGATTTCAGTTTAGTTGTATCAGGTTCCATTTGTGGATCAGCTGTTTGTAAGCCAATTTGTTCATTTGTTTCATTTGGTTCAGCCATCTGTAATCTACAAAGATTTTAAGTTTTAACATGATTGATGTAAAGTATACATTAAATTTTAAAAACTATATAACTTTTAATTCTAGAAATTCCAGTTTAAACTGGAATGATTTCATTCCAGTTTCTGGAATGAGAAACTGGAATTTTCATTCCAGTTTGAATGTGTTTAAACTAGAATGAAAATTCTAGTTTCTCATTCTAGAAATTGGAATTTTCTCCAGTAAACATTAAACATAGTAACACAAAACATATAAATATATACATAATTTCATATTACCTACCGCACATACACAAAACAAACCAAAAAAACAAAACACAAAATTCATAAACCTACAGCACATAAGCAAAAAAAAAAAAAAAACTATAACATTACAGTTTCTGAAATGAGAAATTGGAATTTTCACTCAAGTTTAAACACATTTAAAATGGAATAAAAATCTCAGTTTCTCATTCCAGAAACTGGAATGTTTCTCCTGTAAACAATAAACATAGTGAGAGATAGAGTAAACTGTAAACTGGAATGTTTCATAAACATTTAATTTTCTTGAAAAAAAAAAAAGAAAAAATAGCAATAGGCTGTTAGGCTTGTTACTGAGTTACTCAGCAACTTGTTAAAGAGGCAGAGACAAAGAAAATAGAGTTTTCTCAGCAAAAACTAGATATCTTCAAATATGAGATCTAAGATCTTCACAGTAAAAAACAACATCAGATCTTCCCAAATCTAGAGTTTCCTAAGTAAAACTATAAATGAAAAAAAAAAGTATACCTGTTACTGTTAGTCCCCTGTTACTCTAATACTCTCTGCGTCTATGTTAGGTAGATAGGTCTCGAAGCCTCGAAGGTCCAAAGGAGATATACCAGCTATGGTTTCCTGCAAATGAGGTTAGATGATGTTAAACTCGTTATGAGTAGATGATGTGGAAAGGGGACTTAGTCACTTATCGAAGAGAGAACCAGAGACTCAGAGAGCCGGAGCCGGAGTCTCAAAGGTGGAGTGGAGACGGAGTCGTGTTATATGCGAAACCTGCAAGTTGGCATGCCTATATGTGTTCAGTCGTAATTATGCTAAATATGCAATTTCTTAAGTCCATAGGCATATAGAGTATGAAGGTATGTGAATCTATTTCAAGCCTTAAATAATAACTAGTCTTATGGAATCGTATGTATTATTCAACATGTTAACTGTGCATGATTAACAATTAAATTCACGTACTTAATATCGTGGCATAACCAAACCATTGTCATATAAATTCAGGAAGATCATAAATCACATAACAATTATTCAAATAGCGAAACTCAGATTTTGAGGAAAAGATTGTAAGTAATTAGGGGGAAGGTTCTTGCTTCTTATGGGGTAAATAATTTCTGGGGAGACAATAGAATTAGGGTCTTTATTTTGCATACCATGGATAACGGTGGGTGATCACATAACAAGTATTGGCACTTATGTGCAGACTGCTTGTAGTTTATAATATTGTATATATGCATAGTGGGATGCCTTATAACATACCGTTCTTGTCTAGCATGCTTGTATATGTACATGAATGTGTGTAAGTGTGTGTTTTGACATAAACATGCGAGCTATGTGATTTGACATGCAATACATATGAAAAATATAAATTTCCACCTATAAATGGGACCATGCAATTTGCATACAAATATTCTTTAAATTATTACGAGTAAAATAGCCTAGGTTCACAAGTACTAAAGGTTTTATCCTGAGAAATCTTGACAGAATTTAATCACACAAGCACTTAGGAAAATTAGCTTTATCTCGGCGGTAATTAGATTTTAGGTAGGCATAATTTTTACCTCTAGAAGCCCAGAATACCTAAACGACTTAGAGTTGAAGACCCTTGATTGCTAATCCCTAAATTAATTGATGACCTGATGATGATGCTAAAGTTTTTAATTATTTAGGGAAGGCAGGAGTGGTAACAGGGAGGTCATGCGAGGGAGAAAAGTTGGATTAGGGCTATCTTAGGATATGTGTATGTATACATATAAGAGTGATGTAATTTGTACGAAATGATATTTCAGGGTTAGGATATGATAAGGGCAACCTCATGGATGTATATAAGATTATCGTAACTAGGGTACATGTGTATGGTTCGGGGCTGGGGATATTACTGTATATAATATGACTGTAACAATTTATATGGATACGTATGAATAAGGGAGGATGTTCTATAGGCTCACAGGTTTATACATATATATATATATATATATATATATATATATATATATATATATATATATATATATATATATATATATATATATATATATATATATATATATATATATATATATATATATATATATATATATATATATAAAAGCATATAGGGACATACCGTATATGACGCAACCATTTTTAGGATCAGGCGATTAGGGTTAGAGTGTAACAATAATGAAAATAATAATAATAATAATAATAATAATAATAATAATAATAATAATAATAATAATAATAATAATAATAATAATAATAATAATAATAATAATAATAATAATAATAATTTGGTATAAGGGTAGCACATGAATGTAATTGGGGTTTACTACATACTTTAGATATATATAGGATTTTTAGGGGAATATATTTGGAATACTAGCGATGTATTTATTTATGTATAAATGTTTGTTTTAGGGGGAGTCCTTATCTTAGTGGTAAAGGGTTCTAAACAAGGTATGGGAAGCTTGTGGTCTATCATGCAACATGGACCAAAGTCTAGAGGGATAGTTTTAAGATAGTTTAGGGACACAATATATTTTTCCAAGGATAATTTCTAGATGACCGCTTGATTTAGATCCCTCGGTTTTCTACCGGTCTCACTCAGATTGACTTTCGGGTCAAAATTTAATATGCAATGTATTCGAGGTTTTTAGATTTTCTAGGAATAGAATTAGTCACTATAATTTCTATGTAACTTATAAATAAATCAATTAGGAAGATAATTCGACTTTCATGTTTCAAGCATTAGATTGTTATTTTCATGTTAAACACATAAGATGTATCAAGGGATCACATTCTTATGACACTAGCAAGGGACACGGGAGACTTCAACTAGATATCATAAAGATCACACACCCCATTCTTCCCCTTCCTAATTAAAGCTATGTTCCCCAAAATTTCATGCAAACTCATGTAAGTACTTATCGGGCTATTAGTGAGTTAACTATATTGGTCAATTATGATCGGGACAAGTGAGTTCTTATAAGCCGAATAACATTACTAATTGCAAGTTCCAAAATACTTCATCAAGCAACGGACATCCAAATAAGGTATGTTTGATTAAATAGTCAAGCAATAATATGCGGTTCCTAACTTGGTTTAAAATCAATTAGGAACATATGTTTAAGCAAATAAACAAGTATGATAATTAAAGAGTGGTAAGCAACAAAGCCGGTAAAAGCATGCAAGGACATCACAAATTTCTAGGACAAGTATGTGGAATGAAGAGTTAGTGTGTTGTACCCTTACCTTGATGTGATAAGCGAAGGGGGAAATTCTTTAAATTAATGAGGGATAAAGTGAGGGGACTTTATGTGATGATAGGTAGGCTCACAATCTCACCGCGCGTCCTAAGATTTCTGAATCCTATGTTCCTAAATACGTAGAGTTCAAGCCTAATGTCCTAAAGTCTGGTCTTAAGAGTCTTATCCTAGGGTCAAACTTAGGCTCTGATTACACCCCAGATTTTTGAAACTTTTAAAATTTATATAATAAAGGTAAATTCTCATTAAATCCCAAACAGAGTAGTACTAAACATAAGAATACGGGGTGTTATGCCACATCTGAGCTGGAGAACTCAGATGCACAGGCTAAACTATCTAACCATCCTTAAACAACATCATTACATCATTATGGCACGCAGGCCGAAGATGAAACTATCTATCTAAGCCTTAGGTCCTCTAGCGCGCTCCGGAGCTAATCGTCTGTGCCTGAAAGCCAAATATATCTGTTCAGTGAATAATGCTGGTAACCCACTCTAACGCGTTGAAATACCGTATAAGTATACATATATATATATATATATATATATATATATATATATATAAGAAAAGCCATTTTGAAGCAGGACGATATATCTTAGGAAACTCTAGTTTCAAAACCGGAATAGACTCGACAGATAGAGATAAACACATTCAACAGTTATAACCAAGCATTATAAAGATACTAGCATATATCCTACGGTCACAGATTCACTTTATCTCATTTATATCATCATTCATCTCATCACACAAGCACACTTTGGTGGCGCCACAGGACCAATCGCATGCCCATACATGAGGGTCAGCGCATATAGCTCTTACACGGCCCCGTAGCACCCTGCCTCATATCGCAACACGAAGGGGTCGATTGCAACCGACCGATGAACCGCAGCTCATCATAATGTTTGATCGCAACCAAACAGTGGACCGCAGCCCAAGAGTGATCATCTGACCGCAACCAGGAATATGAACCGCAGCTCATGTAAAACGTTTGATCGCAACCAAACGGTGGACCGCAGCCCGAGAGTGTAATTCTGACCGCAGCCTGCTTCTGAACCGCAGCTCAGGAATAACCAATTTGATCGCAACCAAATTGGGGTATCATGCACACATAACACATAGCAAGCACATGCAACCCATATTAACACATTGGGGAAGGGGAAAACGTATAACGAAACCTATGCGTGGTCATCCACATACTAGGAATAATCCTGAGGGGTTCATACTTCTTTCACCTAGGCCAACGGGATACCAATTCAACTAGCATGCGATATATAAGACTCATTATATTTATCCTACGAACGGTACCCAAAACATCAAACTAGACTTAGGCACGATAAATGGACTCCGTTGGGACACGACGAGGGTCGGGGAAACATCAAACGGGGAAGCCAAAGTCCGAAGTGGGCAAATTCCAGCGGGTAGCCGGTGGGTAGAGGACCACCCGCCGGCTGCCCGCCGGCGACGAACCTCCGGGCAGCGGGTGCCCGGCGGGCAGTCGTCTGCCCGCTGCCGGCGGCGTCACTTTCGGGCAGCGGGTAGGTGGCGGGTCCCCCTACCCCCACCTACCCCCCACTGACTCTTTATCAAAATAAACGTCCCGGGATCCTTTGTGGAACCCGAAACCATGCTTAGACACTTTTAAACGCAATTGATGACACCACGTAGACAATTAACGGATCAAAAGCAAGAATCATATAGCACGTATCCTATCATGACTTCTAAGCATAATCAACACCCGAACATGCGAATTCCCACCCAAATATATCAAGAATATCACAATATGAGTTTCACGATTCATCCTAGGGCTCTAATTGTATTTAAATCATCAAGATCATAGTTCATCTTTTAACATCAAGAAACATCAAGATTTATCAAGAACATCACATAATCATCAAGAACCTCTTATCATCATCAAGATCATCAAGATCACACGTAAAATCACCTCACCAATTATCAAGATCATATCATCAATATCATAAATGATTCATCACGACACAAGCGTAGATAAGAAGCCAAGGAAGATAATTATAGCAAGGAAAATAGGTTTTGTTAAGATATG
Source organism: Ipomoea nil (assembly GCF_001879475.1). Classification (NCBI taxonomy): domain Eukaryota; kingdom Viridiplantae; phylum Streptophyta; class Magnoliopsida; order Solanales; family Convolvulaceae; genus Ipomoea; species Ipomoea nil. The sequence goes on along the minus strand of NW_017617714.1, from coordinate 1,648,127 downwards.
GGTTACCTCTTAGCCTTAATTAATTTCCTTGGCTATGAAGGGTTTTTCTTTAAGATTTCTCCTTTCTTGATTTCTCCTAAGGGAATTCTTGGAACTTCTTGTGTGGTGAGAGATTATTTGTGGTGTGAGTTCTAGGTGCCTCCTATGTCCCTATTTATATACCTAGGAGTCCTAATTAGGGTCTAAATGACCTGGGTTTGCTAATTCTATTTCCTATAGGACTAAGGGATTGGTTTTAGGGATAAGGGTTCATGGTCCATGGTGGACCATATTAATTAAGTAAAGAGAATCCTAACCATAATCTGAATAGTAAATGCATACTTTCTTTATTTCTAATAGGCTTATGACTCTAGTTTAGACAAGGGTCCACGATCTGTGGTGGACCACATTAACTAATTAAAGGGATTTCTAATCAAATTAAATTCTTTTTTAATTATTATTATTGAAATTAATTAAATAATTAGTTCGGGATTAAAGGCCGTAACACGGGGTGTCACAGAGGGAGTTATGCTTTAATTGCAATGAAAAGATATCACAGAGCTCGGCGATAGAAATGTGCATCGAAGACATGCACTTCGAGCTCTCTTACATCCTCCTAGGGCTCAAGCCTAAGACTTTTGAGGAATTATCTAGTCGCACCCACGATATGGAGTTAAGCATAACAGCTAATGGTGTGGACAAAACATACCCATTCAAAGCTTCTACAATGGGGGCAAGAGTCATGATGACGTTGAAAATGGGGGCAAGCCCTTTAAGAAATATGAAAGCATGGATGCTATGCATGTGAATACTCAACCAGCTAGGATATTCACTGAAGCTACTGGTGAGTCTAAGGATGCTTCTAGATCATTACGGGGTAGTAGTGTAACAACCCAAAATTTTATTTTATAAATCCAATTTTAAGAAATTCTAAAATAGCCATTTTCACTCCATTAAAAATTTTTGCGATCAATTGGTGTTTGAATAAATTATTTTGGACACATATTAAATTGATTCAACACCAAAATTCATTTTTAATCCAAAATCCTAAATTTTCGGGTAACTCGCGTACCAAGTTTTAAATTGAGAAACCAATCTGAGTGAGACCGGGAGAATTCTGAGAAGATTTAAACAAGTGTTCATCTAGAAAACTTTTTGAGAAAATACCTTTTCAACCCCAAAGTATTTAAAATAGCAATTCTAGCCCTTGGGTCCATGTTGCTAGGTGAACCACAAGCTCCCAAAAGCCTTTGCCTGATGCATTCTTTAGCCAATCTTTTGCCGTATTTACCCTCCACCAATCATTGTGGATTCTCCTAGGGTTTAGTGCCCCTATAAATAAGAAAGCAATCAGACTTTGCCTCTTGATTCCCAACCTTGTCTTCCTCCTCAAAAGCTCTACTAGACATCCAAGAAAAATCACAGTAAGTTTCATAGCTCATCTTAGCATTTCATTTCTTCTAGCTTTCCTTCCTAGCTTCCATCTCTGAGAACATAGTCTTAAGGTTGTTGTATGGTTTGTTTGAGATGTTTAGGAGGTGAAGGAGGGTGAAGCTAGCTTGGGAATAAGGTGGAATCCCAACAAATAGGAGGAATCTACAAAGGTATAACCCCATGGGCACCCTCTTTGATATTTGGCTCTGTGAAGCCTATTATTTTGAGTAGAAATGAGTAGAAATGGTGGATTTTTGTTGTGTTTGAGCTAGGAAGTGATCTAGTATTTGTGTTTGAAGTGTTGATAATGTTTTGGATATTTTGGACTTGCTTGAAATGTGTTTTGCAGATGAAAAGAATCATCTGGTGCACACACAGTGTGCACTAGATGGGTGTGACGGCCCTAGCCGCGGCCCATCAGGGAGGCCGCCGGCTAGTTCCGTGGCCAACCGGGCCTTAGGCACGACCCTAGGAGAGGGCCGTTGCCTAGGCCCGGCGTTGTGGCGGATAGAGAGGGGCGGCCTATGAGAAGCCCCGCCCCATGGTCTCTGAGAGTGGTCTGTGCAGTGGCCGGGCCCTTGTGGCTCAGCTACGTGTCGTTTCGGGCCGGTGTCATGAGCCCTTATGGCTCGGTACCTCGGGGCCGTCTCGACGCACGTTTTGGCTTTGATTTCGTTGAATTTGGATTAGAAATGAGCATGTTATGATGGATTTGGTGATGAATTTGCTTCACAGTGCTATTTGTTGTGTTCACTGTAAATGAGAAGTATCTTTGCTTTGTTCCCTTGATGCTTATTTATGAGTTGAGTAGAGAAGTATGATCACTTTGATAATATGACTTGTTAGTAAAGCATGATTAGAATGTGTTGTTTGATCAATAGAATTTGGAGTATAATTTGATGATGGAAATCATGGAATTATATAGAATTTGTTATGTTGAAAGCATAACATGAGATTGTATTCTTGGGAATTTTATGAATTATATACATGGATTTGAAGCATGTTGTAGAGTGTTTTGCATCTAAAGTATATCATGTTTTTAAAAGTGCATAAGTGGCCAACGTGAGCTTAGTATTACTCTCAAAATCCATAAGCATGTGGTATATCATTATTTGATCCATAGAGAAGTTGATGAGTTATGGCATGCATAAGTTTGATGCATGAGAGATATATTTATGTATTATCTATATCGGTGAGGTTTTGGAGGACCCCGTTTGGACTATGTCCTAGTATATGTAACACGGTGTATTCCCACTTTACGAGGTTGGAAACTGCCTGCCAGGCTTGGAATCCTGGTCAGGGGGTGTGCACGCTAATAGTTTGATACCTGATTCCACAGAGTTTGAGCATAGAACCAAGAGAGTGTTGGGGGCCTAGAATGCACCTTTGCTTACTTCCTTAAGCACAATGTCAAGTTCAATTTGCCCGCCCTTATGTTGAAACATATGGAGTTCTGCAAATCCAACAACAGGCTAAGCTTGCCCTATGGTATGATCCTAAGTTGGATCATGGTGAAAAAGGGGATAGATGTGAGCCAGTCTGAGGCTAAACCCATAGGCGGGATGATCTTCAATGCCCAAAACCTCCGCCGCAACAACATTTACCATGTTTGTGAAGGAAATTACATCACCCTCGAGGAGGTAAGCAAGAAGCCCGTAGCCGAACAGAGAACGCTAATGGAGCAGTTGGGTATCCTGAATAAGAAAATGAAGCAAGCCGTCCAAGAGGATGAGAAACAGGGAAAGCAAGAAGAAGAAGGCAATGAACCGGGCTACACGGAACCCACTCGAAGGGAAAGTAGACCCGATGAAGAACACGATGGGAGGGCAACCAATGACCACATCCTAGCGTAACTCATGAGGCAAAACCAGATAATGGAGGAAGGGTTCTCGTCACTAAACATCTCGGTTCGCTCACTGGACCGAAGGTTGTTCGCAATAGAGACCAGACTAGGTATACACGGACCTTCGGGAGCCTCTAGCTCGGGAGCTGGGGACCAAGGTAAACTCCTTCCAAAACCTTAGTTACCTCCTAACTTGAGCGATCATAGATTTTTGTTTGTTGGGAAACGAAAGTTTATTGAAACCTCTTGGTTGAATGCTTTTGGCCTATGCAATGTCTACAGTTGAGTTGAGTAAGCCAGCTAGCTCGGGAACGAGTTTGGTTGGTTTGGCGTGGCATAAGCCTCATGACAAAAAACTCTTCGGTTGTTAACAATACCTTGAGTCTTGCAACACAATCTACTTTCCAGACTACTTGCCTTGTTTGATTGTACTGCGTCCAAGCTCCAAGGACGAAGCTTCTTGTTAGGGGGGAAGAGTGTAACACCCCGTGTTTTTACCCTTTAAATCTGAATTAATTATTTAATTAATTCCGTTAAGGAGTAATTAAAGGGGTTTAATTCGGCCCGGGATCCCTTAATTAATGAGTATGGTTCATGGTGGACCGTGGACCCTTGTCTATGTTAAAGCCTTAAGCTTGTTAGAAATAAAGAAATAGGACCCATTATTAATCAAATTCTAATTGGGAATCCTAAACCTATATAAAGGGAATTAGAAAGCCTTTAAAACCCTCTTTCCCCATCTCTCTCCCTACCACCTGAAAATCCCCTCCTAGAATCCAGACAAAGAATTCCCCGTCACCGAGTTTACTCTTCTCCAACGCAAATTTTTCCTCTCCCAAGCAAGGTATTGTTCCTTCATCATCTTCTTCATCCATTAGAGATCATAAGATCAAAGGCTCAACAATGTCTTCTCAACAACAAGGTAACCCTCTCAACCCTAAATCTCCATTAATGAAGCTTAAGCTTTCTCTCTCTAGGTTGAAGATGGTAGTTGATTTTCTTGTGGAGTTTTATGCTTCTAAGTTGATGATATTGCCTAGTTGTTGTGTTTATGATGTTTATTTGAGAATAATTTGTGATTGAATGACATTGTTGATGTTTTATGAATGCAAGCATGAACCCTAGGAGTGAAATTGGGGATTTTTTATTTTGAATGGTAATGCGTCTTGCATGTTGTGAGTAATGATAGAAAATTGCAATTGCATGCTTGAGATTATTAGTTTTGCATAATGTGAGTGAATGCCATCATTGATTTACATGAACCCTTTGTGTGAATGAATTCTTCCATGGACTAGTTGGAGAAGATGAAGTTGACTTTTTGACTTTTTGAATTAAGCTTGTAATGTTGAATTTGTGGATTGTGCACTAATGTTTAGTCATCTTTGTCTCAAATTTAAAGTGTGGAAATTGACTACATTAGAGGAAATCATGTCAAATTTTTGTTAAAATCTTCCATCTTTGAATTTGAAAAGGGGGAATGTGAATGCAATTTGATCATGTTAAAAATATGATCTGTTTGGTTATTCTAAATGTTTGATAGAGAAGTATTTTTGTAGGCAGCACGGACCACACATCTGAAGAAGAAGAGATACCCATGCCATGACCAATACAATTACCATATCCGATGTTACCCCATGATTTCCTCGAAGTCGGTAATTGGTTAACCATGCAGGCCTACGTGTACCGACTCCACCAACAACAGATGAAGCAGCTGAAGGATGTCAAAGAGGAACTGATTGACCTAGCCAACAAAATGATGCACCTGTTAGCTCATCCACGTGAGGTTATTTACGAGCAACACGACAGGATTGGGGTGTTGCACGGTCAGGTCGCTGAGTTGAGGGTGATGTTGGGAAGAGCGTAAGGGCAGCCTGCAGGAAGGAGGGAGCCTTGGATGGCGACGTCATTGGCGCAAGCCGCGCATCATAGGAACGATTGATGTTACAAAGGCAAAATGGGATATAATATGGCTTTTGTTCCATGCGAGAAGAAAATGGGAATTTTGATCACATTGTCATTTGTTTCATGTTCTAGACTATTTTTCGTTGCTTGTTTTACTTTTCTTTTTGTGCTTTTTAATTACTATGCTTTTCTTTTAACTACATGAAGCTTGCATGTCTCTACTTAGTATTGGAGTAGTTAAGTCTCTACTTTGATAATCTCACTACAACAATCTTAGGATTAGTTTCTTTATATTTCTTTAGTTTGCTTTCCTTATGAAAAAAAAATCTGAAAAAAGAATCTGGAAAAAAAAAATCAAAAAAATAGTAGTTAGGACTAGCCTTCCCATTCCTTTTACTAAGCTCAATTTTTGATATATTTCTTATGCCACTAACCGATTTTTCGTGAAGCTTCCTTTGGAATAAACAGGCAAAGACGAATGGTTTTCGAAAAATTAAACGGGATGTGCACTACTCTTGGTGACAATTCTCTATCCCTTAACTTGTTAGGCCCTAGTTGCAATTCCAAAGTGTAGAAACCTTGTTTGTTTGTGGCATGTGCTTAATTGGTTTTGCTTTATCACAAAGGATTAGTTTTCAAAGTTCACTCAAGTCCCATAAAAATCCAAAAGTGTGGAAAGGGACAAGCCCTTTTATTGAGACCTTAACTTTCCTTGTCTACCCTTGGTTGAAGAACATCGAGGGCGATGTTCGGTGTAAAGTGTGGAAAGGGAAGCACCTTGTGCTTTTTTTTTTTTTTTTTTTTTGGTCTCATGTTACTTAATTGATTCTTTGGTGCTTGATTGACGAGTGTTTTGGATTTGGAGAGTGCGTCGTTGTTTATATTATGTGATGAATGTGAGAGTGATGTGCCCGTCCGAAAATTTTACTCTTGAAATATCCTTTGGAAGCTACTTTCTCTACACCAAAGTGAGGATTTGCATAGATAAACCATCTAGGTTTACATTTGATGCATGCTTGTATGAATTCACCTCCTATCTTGCTTAGACCTTAGTAAACGATCCCTCGAAGTGGGAGTGTGTACTCTCTAACCTTGGAAAGATAAGAGAAGCAATGTCGGGAATGAATCTAATTTTGGCAAGGTATGGGACAAAAGGTGAAGCCTTGAGGTGAGAAGTGAGAAGAAAAATTCCCTAAATTCAAAGAAAGAAAAAAAATGAGTGAAAAAAGAAGGGGAATTTAAAAGAAAAATGGCAAGACCAAAACAATGGCCAAACAAAAGTAAAGAGAGCAAAAGAGGGAGCCATTTCTTATGTCGGGATCATAAAAGACCTCCTCGGGTAAAAACATAGAAATTTATGCCGTGGGAAGTCGATCCTTGGCATAAGGGTGAAAGTGTGTGAGAACCAACGCTTAAGTCGGACCACAAAAGGTTTCCCCATGTAAAAACACGGAGCTCCGTGTCGGAGGAGAATGGACCTTGGCTTAAGGTTGGTAAGAGGCCCATCGTTCCTGATAAACATTATTTTTATTATTATTTTTAATAATCTTTTATAGTTAATTTGCAATAAAATATTTAATTTATATATATTTTTTATTTATTGTTGTGATTAGTAACTTTGTTAATATTATTCAATTTTAGGTTGTTTTATTTATTATATTTGTTTTATTATTTAAATTATGTGAGTCCAATAATTCATTGATCTTAATTTAAAATAATACTAATATTAGTTTTAGTAGTACTTGATTAGTAGGAGTTGCCCGCATGGGTAGCTCAACTGATCATAAAGGTAAAACTTTGGAAGAATGACCAGGGATCGAGTCTCACCAGCGGCACTGTGGGAGCAACCTCTCAAAGTAAGGGGGGCTCCTTGAGTTATTTAATAAAAGTTTTAGTATGCGCCAACAGCTTCGGATCATTGAACAAAGCCCGGTCAACACCACGCCAAAAAAGGAGATCGCAATTCGTAGAGCAATTTATTCGGTCGTTGGCGAGCGAGTCTCCAATAGCAGGGAAAAAGTGCGGAAACAGAAGTTGCACTGAATGAGTATAAAAAGAGGATGAACTCGCAGACCAAAGCATCATAAATCACACTCGGGACCAATTCCGAAGGCGATTCGAAAACTCCGGTTATCATTCTGATTCGGCGGTAGCAGCTTCCTTTAGAACAACTTTGAATTTCCAGCGGTGGTTAGATTTTAATTACTCGGCTTCGGTGAATGTCCTTGCAGACAATGTTAATTTCTTGATGACAGCAGCGTTATTCTTTTTTTGGTAGGGAAGACAGCAGCATTATTCTGGTTACTTCTCTTTGTCCTTAAATTGTGTTCGAATCTGTTTCTTGTAATCATAATTAGTAATCACCTTTTCAACTTAAACTTTCTTTAATTATTAAGTGGCAATTTCTCAATTTCAATTTTATGAGTATGTACTGTGCTGTGTTGCTACGTGGATGATGCCTACATACCATGATAATGCTTAATTCCCTTGCCCAATGCTTAATGATGTTGCTGATTGCAATTAGTAATTAAAACTTTGATGTCATCTGCCATTTATTGTTAATCATAATGAATTGCTAATTGATTTATGTTTCTAGCCTTCATTCCCTTGATGTTAGTTTCGTAGTTAATTATTTATCTTTCTTATTTTGTTTACCACTGCGTTTTATAATCAATCTTGTCTTGTTTAATTAATTTTGATTGTAATTTGGTTCTAGTACCTTAGGTTAATAATTCAATTACTCCTTTTAAGTTTAGTTATTAAATTGCATCGTATCAATTTCTGGCCCCGTGGGTTCGACCCTTACTTTTGCACACTATCACTACAGTTGATTCGTGCATTTGCGAGGACATATATTAAAATTGTCCATCAATTTTTGGCGCCGTTGCCTTGTTTATTTTGCAATTTAATTTTCTGTTCTTTTTCTTTCCTTAATTGCTTGATTTTTTGTTTGTATCCCTTCATGATTGTCATCTTTTTTATTTTTATTCTTGCTATTTATTTAATTCATCAGTCCATTTAAAAACTGTTTTATATTTATTTTTGATTTCCTTATTCCTTTTAGTTATTTTTCCCCTTTCTTAATAATTCTTTGATTGTTTTTTTTTCTTACTATTATTGCCATTTGTTTCTTTTTTTCTTTTTTTATTTATTTATTTATTTAGCACTTTAAATTTGGATTCAAGTTGTATTTTTTTTCCCCTTAATTAATATATTACCTTCAAAAAAAAAATAGAACTTCATAATTGTTTAGTTTCTCTATTTCTTTTTACTCTTTCTTGATTATCTTATTTATTTGCTTACTTATTTGATTTTATTTATTTCTTTACTTATTTATTTTTGTTATTTTATTTATTTATTTTATGGAGGGTCGTCGTACTATAAACCCTAAACTGTTGTCTTTAGACGACCATATTGATAGGAAAAAGAAAAAAATATTACTTTTTGAAAACTCAATTTTTGAACCACAAGAAACAACCACAACCATGACTGCACTTTCTCCACACAACTATGATGGTTTGATCCAAACATGCCAATCAATAGTTGATAATGCAGCTGGAGGTTCCATGGGAGAAAAGACAGCAAAGGAGACCTTACAATTGTATGAAATGCTAGGAGAAAACTCCCAACAAAAAAGCTTAAGGGGATGGACACAAGGTATGTATGAAGTTAACTCAAATCCCGATTTGGAAGTTTATATGTCTGAGTCAGGGGCGGACCCAGCATGGGGGCAGCTGCCCCCCCTCACCCCACCCCCACCCCATATATAACTCTTGTATGTATATATGTATATATAGTACAAGTTTTAGTATAAGTATAATAAAATAGATAAAAATTAATAAAGAATGAGTAGATCAGGTGGTAGGGCGCGCGGCTTGTCTATGCAAGTGGCTAGGGTTCGAATCTCCAGTGTCTCTGCAGGGATTTTCCCCCCTATTACTTAGTGTCAAAGTGTGTGTGTTATGACTTTTAAATACTCGCATGAAGTTCTCTCTTGTTTCCTTGACAAGTTCTCTCTCTTGTTTCCTTGACAAGCCATGCCTTTAATGATCTTTCTTCTACCTTCATTGCATTTATTTCAATTCGCATGAAGTTCTCTCTTGTTTCCTTGACAAGTTCTCTCTCTTGTTTCCTTGACAAGCCATGCCTTTAATGATCTTTCTTCTACCTTCATTGCATTTATTTCAATCCTTCATGGGTTGGTACTGGTTCCAGAAGGAGTTAATTCGGTGGTTGTTAGCATTAAACTATGAAGGAGTTATTATGCTCTCAGTTGGGGGTACTAGGTTTCGCTTCTACGAGAAAATTCTGGTTTATGTTGATTTTGTAGGCCCTGGGGGTTGTTCATTGCTCATTGTTCCCTGCTTCTCCTCCTCTACATTCTTTAGCACCGTTTGCTGTATTCTTTGGGAGCCTTTGTCCTTTTCCAGTCGCCTTAGTCTGATGGCGTCCACCAGCAAAGGAAAAGAACCGCTCGAAGCTCAGTACGCTGGCCTCCATATCAACGAAGGCGATTATGTGGAAATCCAAGTGGGAGAAGAGGTGGTCAATCCCGTAACTACTGGCGATGTCTTCTCTTTAGTCGGCACTCTTCTTACAGAAAGATCCATTAAGTTCAACTATATGAAGGAGACGCTATCTACAATCTGGAGACCTGTTAGAGGTATGGTGGCCAAGGAGATCTCTACAAACCTGTTTGTCTTCTACTTTTTCCATGCCAAGGATATGCAACGTGTTCTGGACGACGGACCCTGGTCATATGATCAGAATCTTCTTATCCTTCACAAACTTGGCAACAATGAATCTCCTTACGCTGTCAATCTGGACAGAGCTGACTTTTGGGTTCAAATCCACAAGATCCCTCAGCTCCTCACCAACGCTAGAATGGCGGAAGTGATCGGTTCAAGCCTGGGTACATTTATTAAGGCCTATATATCCAACTTTGATGGGACGCACAATGCGTTCATTCGTATCAGAGTGAGCATTGACGTGAACAAACCGCTAAGAAGGATAGTGCGAATCAAGCAGGCTAATGGTGAAAGTCTAATCCTTGAATGCAAGTATGAAAGGTTGCCTACATTCTGCTTTACGTGTGGTAAGATAGGGCATGCCGAGAAATATTGTCCCCAACAGCTTGATATCAACGATGAAGGTTTCATCAGACCCTTTGGTCCTGAGCTCAGAGCGTCTGGTCGGCGCTCTAATCCCCTGAACAGTCGCTGGCTGCTTCCTGAGTTCCCAACCTTCCCATTCAGGCCACCGGCGACTTTAGCCGGCAACGACGATGACCAAGCGATTCTGGAAACCAGAGTGGAGAGTACGAGGTACGAGGAGGGGCTCAGACAAACAACATTTCAGCCCTCGCTTGATCCAGCGGTTAATACTCAGAATGTTGAAGAAGGTCAGACTTTCAACCAATCATCATTTAATGCGAGTTCAGATGGCATTAATGTCCATGCAGACGCTCCTATGGCCTTTCCAGCTCATACTTCGGTTTTGGATATCTTGATGGGAGAACAAAATCGCAAAAGACAAGCCCATGAAATTGGTGGGCCTGTTACTGATGATTTGGCCCATGCTGACATTATGTGTGTTGATCAAAGTTTCTCTGTTTTTTGTCCAAAAAACATGCCAGAGGCAGGTCCTGGAGCCCAGGCCCGCCTAGATCAATGAACATCTTAGTTTGGAACTGTCGTGGGCTAGGAAATCCCGCTACAGTTCAAGTATTGGTGGATCTTATCCACACTAAGAAGCCAAGCATTGTCTTTTTGATTGAGACTCTTGTTGCAAGTAATAAATTGGAGCCCATAAGGTGTAAAGTGGGCTTTGAAGGACTCTTTGTGGTCAGCAATAGAGGACACAGTGGAGGTTTAGCCTGTTTATGGAAGTTGGGCCCTATGGTGACTATTTCAAGTTATTCTGATCGGCATCTTGATATGATAATATCAGAGAGCAATGGTGGTGAAGACTGGCGATTTACTGGATTCTACGGGGAACCCGACCGTAGTAATCGTCGAATTGGTTGGAATTTACTGAAGACGCTATCGGATCGGAGCAATCTACCTTGGGTCGTGGCTGGTGACTTCAATGATATACTCTATCAGAACGAAAAAAGAGGAGGTAATGCTCAGCCGAACTGGTTAATCGAGGGTTTTCGCGATGCGGTTTCGAGCAGTAGCCTTTCCGGTTTTCCTTTAAGTGGCTATCAATTCACTTGGGAGAAGTCGCGTGGTACGCCGGATTGGATTGAGGCCAAGTTGGATAGAGTTCTGGTGTCTGACCTGTGGAAAGATAAGTTTAGAGATGCGGAAGCTTCCACTATTATTTCCTCTAAAAGTGATCACCTCCCGATTCCCCTTAAGGTGGCTGCGCGTACAACACACTGGTACCCCAGGAGGTTCAGATTTGAAAACTTATGGCTCCAAGAAGCTCACTGCCGAGAGGTTGTCATTGGTAGCTGGGAAGCTACGCATGGGATGGATATCTTGAATCGGGTTCTGCATTGCAATGATGCAGTTTGGAAATGGGGAAAGGTTTTTACAAGGAATTTCAGGAAAAGAATTGATTATTGGAGCAAACGTATGCAGAGCTTGAAGAAAAGGAAGGATCAGCGTGGTTGTCTTCTCTTCAAGGAGGCTCAATTCTTCCACTTAAAAGCTCTAGAACAGCAAAATGTTTATTGGAGACAACGGGCTAAAGAGTTCTGGCTCAAAGGTGGGGACCAAAACACATCTTTTTTCCATAATGCGGTTCGCAGAAGGAGGCAGAACAATCAAATTGACAGGCTCAAGGATGACAGAGGGGAATGGTGTGAGAAAGGTACTGCTCTCAATACTCTGATGCTCAATTATTTTCATGGCCTTTTCCAGGGTAACCAACAGGTTCAGACTTCGATCCTTGATTTTCTTGAGCCTGTTATTTCTCAGTCCCAGAATATTCACTTAACCAGCAGGTTCACACCTGAAGAGATAAAGGCTGCATTATTTGATATGAAACCGGATAAGTCTCCGGGCCCGGATGGTCTCCCCCGGGGTTTTTTCAGCACTATTGGGATATTGTAGGCAAAGATGTCGTTGACTTCTGTGAGAACTTCAGATTATCTAAATCCCTCCCTCCTGGAATTAATAACACCCACATCTGCCTTATTCCTAAGGTTGCAAAACCAGAATCTATGGTTGATTTAAGACCCATAGCTTTGTGTAATGTCCTGTATAAGATCCTATCCAAAGCTTTAGCAAATAGAATCAAACCCCTGCTGAATGGTATTATTTCGGAAGCACAGTGTGCCTTTGTCCCGGGTAGATTAATTTCTGATAATTTACTCCTAGCTTATGAGTCTCACCACTACTTGAAGAGGAAAAGGTAGGGTAATTATGGTATGATGGCGCTGAAATTGGACATGAGTAAGGCGTATGACAGGGTCAATTGGAGCTTGGTTGAAGGGGTGCTAATCAAATTGGGTTTCTCTGCTGATTTTGTTGAAATGATATCTGTTTGTATTAGGTCTGTCCAGTACTCTTTATTGCAGGAGGGTCATGTGCTTGGCTCTTTCATTCCCCAGAGAGGTCTCAGGCAAGGGGACCCACTTTCCCCTTACATGTTCATCCTGATGATGGAGTGTCTCAGCAGACTTATTTCCAAAGAGGTCCAACAAGGATCTTTGCATGGGATTTCTATTTCTAGAGGGGCTCCGGTCATTTCACACTTGATTTTTGCAGACGATTGCCTACTTTTTTGTCGTGCAAATTCTCTTGAGGCAAGTATTATGAAAGATATCCTCAATGAGTACTCAACAGCCTCGGGTCAGTCCATTAACTTGAGCAAATCTTCCCTTCTTTTTAGCAAAAATGTTGACAATCTTTCTAGAGAGGTGGTGGCTGAAATTCTGGGCATTTCTGAAGGAAGTGTCCAAGGGAAATATCTTGGTCTTCCCTCCTTGGTGGGGAGAAGGAAAACAGAGATTCTTGGATTTATCAAAGATAAGGTTCTCGGTAGGATTAAGAGCTGGAACAATAGATTTCTCTCTCGGGCAGGGAGGGAGATTATGATTAAGAATGTCCTCCAAGCCATTCCGACATATGCTATATATGAGCATCTTCTTACTTCCGCAAGATATCTGTCACAAGATTGAGTTGGCTCTTAATAAATTTTGGTGGATTGGTCAAGCTGAAAATGCAAAGGGTATTAGATGGAGAAGGTGGGACGAGCTGTGCAAACCAAAGGCAGTGGGAGGCATGGGGTTTCGAAAATTAAGGGCCTTTAACCTTGCTTTACTTGGTAAGCAGGCTTGGAGGTTCATCCACTATCCTGAGTCTTTGGTTTCTAGAGTTTTCAAAGCCAAGTACTTCAAAAATACTTCATTCATAGAGGCTAAATTGGGCAGTAACCCATCCTTTGTTTGGAGGAGTATCTTTGAGTCACAATCTCTTATCAAGGACAATTGTAGTTGGACGGTCGGGGATGGGAGAACTATCAGTGTTTGGAAGGACCCTTGGCTACCTAACCGTTCCTCTCCTTTTATTACAACACCAATGCCGGAGTACTTGGCTGAAGCAAGGGTCCAGTCTCTGCTAGATACTAACGGTAGAAACTGGGATATCGAGCTGCTTGAGGACATCTTTGAACCTGCTGATAGAGCCCAAATTATGAGTATTCCTGTTCCTCTTGGGTGTCACACTGACAGAATTATCTGGAGGCAAGAGGATAAGGGATTGTATTCGGTCAAGAGTGCATACAGAGTATTACGTGGTGAATTCCCTTACCCACAATCTGTCAGTTGGCCTGATATTTGGAGACTGCCTATTCCACCGAAAATCAAGTCCTTTGTGTGGCAACTTTGTCATAATATTCTTCCCACTGCTGATAACCTTATCATGAAGAAAGTTGCTGCTAATCCCCTGTGTGTGTTGTGTTCCAGCCATGTCGAGACAGCTACTCATTTATTCATGCATTGTATTTTTGCCAAAGCTTGCTGGAGTGAGCTCAAAGTGGTTCCGTTTCCGGACAATCTTCTCCCACGGGATTGGCTTCAACAGACTGTGCAGAATCTTGAACCTTGCCTTTCTAGTATCATTCAGACGGTAGCGTGGCAGATATGGACTGAACGGAATAATAGGATTTGGAATGGTCTCAAAGCTTCTCATTTCACTGTTATTGTAGAGGCCAGGTCCTTCTTACTGGCGTGGCAGCAGGTCCACCATACGTCCCCATCTGTTACTAGATCTAATCTCACTCAGAAATGGGAGAAGCCTGCACATGGTTGGTTGAAGATAAATTCTGACGCAGCAGTGGACTCCAACTCTATGACTACTGGTTTTGGTTTCGTTGTAAGAGACTCGCAAGGTGCGTTCGTGGCAGCAGCAAGCTCATCATGGTCAGGAATTCTCGAACCCAGAATTGCAGAATCTATTGCCATCAGAGAAGCGCTAAGCTGGTCAAAACAGAAAGGCTTGGACACTTTTTGCGTTGAATCTGATGCTCAGCTGGTCATTCAAGGAATTAAATCTCATGGCTGCAACTCTTATTTTGATCTTGTTCTTAATGACATTTGTGATTTAGCTAGTGTTTTTTCTAACATTAGCTTTTCGTTTGTTAAGCGATCCGCGAATTCGGTTGCCCACTTGTTAGCTCGGGATGCCGTTTCTAATGCAGGTCGCAGGGAGTGGAATGTTTATCCCCCTTCCTTTGTATCTGTTGTTCTTTCGGCTGAAGCCGTTTAATGAATGATCTCTCGTTTCCTCAAAAAAAAAAAAAAATACTTTGTATTAATTAATTGTGAGATTTAGACACATATATAACTTTCTTTTATATTAATAATGATATGTGTTTATAATGTATTTTTTTTTCGAATTATTTTATCAAATTAATTATGTTTCATATTTTTTTATAAAATTTTGATGTGTTTTATTTTTCGTCCACATCCAACAATATTTATGGCTATACTTTTAAGTGTTTTATTTTTTTTTATCAAACTATCTATTTTATTTTAATGCGTTTCGCCCCCACTGAAAAAGTTTTCTGGGTCCGCAACTGGTCTGAGTTAGCAAAACAAATGACAAACACGTGTTCTATGATGAGTATGAACAAAAATCATTCTTTTGTAATTAAGAAAAATAATGATGGTTTTTACATGCTAATACAATGGATGCTTTTAATCAAATGCCTGTGTATGAACCGTTTTATAATTCTTATAATTCGGGTTGGGAAAATCATCCTAATATTTCTTGTGCTAATAATCAAAATGATTTTCAACCAATTGACCCACCCCAACCTGAAAAACCATATTTGGAGGATACTTTACAAACATTCATACATGTTTGTAATGTTCCACTCCAACCTAAAGAAGAATCTTTAGAAGATACACTGCAGAATTATATACAGGTTTGCAATAGGCAACAAAAAGCAGATGAGCAACGATTCCAACTACTTGAAGCTTCTTTGAGAAAACTTGAGATACAAGTAGGACAAATTGTTGAAGCTTTGCAAGGGCATGTGCCAGGTAAGATACCTAGTAAACCTGAGGAAGCTAAGGCTATGAGAACTGGTGAAGTTATTGAAAACAAGTTAAAAGATAATACCACTTCTAAACAAACTGAAATAATTGAAAAATTGCATAATGTTGTTGGTGTTATTATTGTTGAAAAGGATGAGCATCAATTGCATAATCTGATAATCCTTATGTGTCCCCAATCCATGTTTATGAAAGCTTTGAAAACACCAAACCTGTGCAACATGAAAATTTTGAAGAAGATGAGCCCTATGTCCCAACCATGCTTTATGATCCCCCAGATCCTTGTCCAAATTGGCTCAAAAGTTGTGTGCCTGAAAGGATAAGTGTAGGGCTACAAAAAGAATTGCCCCGAATCTCTTTTGATGCTCAAGTTGGCAAATTGACCAAAAATGTGCTTGATGAAACTGCTGAGTCTTCAATTTCTACATCTATGAATTTGCCTGATAGATCTAACAAGATCTTTGCAGTTAAGGGGTTGATTTTTGCACAAGATGGTAAGTTGTAATTTGATAAACTCCAAAAAGAAGAATCTTTTGAATGACATTGATAAATCAGTTTCTTCTTGTTATTCTCAAACTGCAGGGCTAAATGAAAATTGCACCAAAAAAAATGAACAAGGGAGGACTCTCGTTATCTTCTTTTCTTTCCTCTCACAAGATTGGGGACAATGTTGAAAATAAGTCTGGGGATGGGGTTCTACCTACAAATCTTAAAAAATTTCAAAGTTTTTAATTTTCTTATGTATATTTTCTTAAACCTTTTTATTTTAAAATTCTAAAATTAGTTGAGCTTTACCCTTATGAGTCTTTTAAATACTCGGTGATAGAAATAATCAAATAATGCAGGTTTTTTGTCGGCTCTTTGTATGTATATCGCATGTGGCCCGTTGTTAATTTATTTATATTTGGAATAACTTTGTCAAAAAGACAAATTCAAAAAAAGTTATAAAACAACAAAAAAAAAAAACAAAAAAAAAATAGAATATGAAAATCACAAATACGCTTATATGTTTTATACATCTTCCTTGATAGTTTTTATGCTTATTTCACTTTATATTACCCTTTTCAAATTCTTAAACAATTCTTGAGTGCTATAAATTGTGGTGTAGTGTGTCGGTTTAAGGATCATCTTTGTGGCATAAGTGAGGTGAAAAGAAATATTTAAAAAAAAAATAAATGAGAGTATTTGTTTATTTATTTTATTTGCAATAATTTCAGAGGTTCTACTCCGCTGAATCAGCCACCTACACATGTACCATAAATAAATAAATAAGTGTTATGGTCTGGCTTATGAGTACACACAAAATTGAGAACCCAAACATGCCTGGCCTAAAACGACGAGGTTTTTTGGGAAGTTCTCTTTGGAAAAAGTCAAAAATAGAAAAATTGTGGCACACCGTAATCCAAATTCAATTAAGGGATTAATTAAATAATTAATCCTATTTCAATTGGTAATTTAATTCTTTAAATTCCTGAAAATTCAATAGTCGGGGACTAGTAATTGACTAGTCAACTCTAAAGTCAAAGTTGTACCTTGAGCTTTGTAAGGAGTTCCCTTGTTCCCTTACACCTCTTCATGTTAGTAAGGGTATTCTTGACTTTTCACCTTCTGTTAGTATTGTAAGCTAACCTATTAAGAACACCCTCATTTCTCTCCTTACACTTTCCAAATTCTAGCTCCACCTTCTCTCTAAAAAGGTAGATAGCTTTTCTTCCAAGCCAAGTTGAAGCTTTGTCAAAACCTCAAGAGTTGTCTCCAAGATTCTACCTTTCATACATTTGGGCATCTAGGAGGGTAAGATCCATGTTCATCTTGTGTTTTTAGTGTTTTCTTAGGTGTCTTTTCTTAAAGATAGAATCTTTATGATCTTTTGGTGTGTTCTTGAAGTGGGTTTGGAAGGTGAGCTTTGTTAGGAGCTTGATGAGGTGTTAAGTGAAGGTTTTTGTCTACAAGAGGTAACCCATACTCTACAAAATCTATTTTGCTTACCTATTTGATGATTCTTGGATTCTACATGTGATTTTGCTATGAAATGTGAGTGTTGATGCATTGTCTTGTGAAAATGCATATCTAGAGCTTGTTGTTAGGCTTCATGTATGCCATTGCTTGGCTATTCCTTTGATTCAAGTCATTTTGTTGTATTTGGTGAGATTTGGCATGTTTTGGACTTGAATTTGAGCTTGGTGTTGAAAATCCCCGAAGGGATTATTTTGGGCACAGGTGTGTACCCGCGGGCGGAACGGCGGGTAGTGGCCTACCCGCCGCCCACCCGCGGGAATAGTTGGCCGGTGGGTATTGTACCCGCGGGCGGAACCGCGGGTAGGGGCCTACCCGTGGGGAACATGATGGTGTTGTTTGGGGATTTGTTCCCCGTGATTCTTTTGACTCGGTATTTGGTCTTTTGACTTCCCGATGTTCTTTTGTGGAACTATTTGAGTGTCTTCTTGATGTTTCGTATGTCTAGAACTATATGGTAGGAATCCATGTAGGTTTTGGTGTCTTGAATCGTGCTAAGTGTTCAACATTGTGTTTCGTTGAACCGTGATGAGTCTTGTGTGTTCTTCGGAACTACTTTTGGTTTACCGGTTTGATAAGCATGCTAGTTCAGTCTTTAAATGCTAGCGTGTGTGTTGTTTGTACCTTCCTCTTGTTGATGATAACTTGTGTTATTCATTATTGTTGTGGACTGTGATCCATTCCTTGATTGAGTATGGTTACATGTCTTCGTGGTGATCCGTTGATTGATTCCTGTTTAGGTGTGATGTGTGTGTGGCTTTACCTGAATTGCACGATTAGTGGTATGGGACACTAGTCACCAAGGTATTGCAGTGGTCCTCGTGGTGGCCATGACGTGATTATGGAGTTTGTGACCTTTGTGTAAGGTTCACGTGTTTATTTCTGGGATAACATGTGTTATCCAGAGCATGTGTTGCCATGTGTGATCGGTACCCTCGTGTACTATGAAATCGGTGGTTCTGTTGGAGGGACTGTTGGAGGGGGAACGACGGTTCCCGGGGGAATAAGGTTGGACTTGGTGTACAGAGGTCCTAGAGGTAAAGGTTGAAACTAGATATAAGGTTGGGGGTAGCCATAAGGTTGGAACCGGGCATATGGAAGGCATATCAACTCGTTTTGGGTGATGTCACGAGGGCTTGTGTAGCCGTTGTTGTGAGTTCTCTTCTTGTGACCTGTGTAGTCACAAAGGCATGTGTTGCCGTTTGATGTGTCCTTATTCCTTTGAGTTATGCATGTTGGGTATTAATTTATTGTGTGATGATAGATTAAACCTTGAGACTTCTTGTGAGTCGTTGTTATTCTTTGTAGTCTTGGGATGTGTTCCCGTGTTCTTGTTGAGAGTGTTTGAGTCTTGTGTTGACTATTACTCTGGATTTTGAACTTACACTACTACAAAAAAGGGCTTTAACGTCGGTCCTTTTACCCCATTTAACGTCGGTTTTCGACCGACGTCTAGGTAGCAGACGTCGTAAATATGAGATACGACGTCGGTTAAAAAAACCAACGTCGTATAATTTTTAAATTTTTAATATTAACATACGACGTCGGTTATTAAGTAATAACCGACGTCGTATAGTTTTAAAAGTATTTTTAATTAAGAAACGACGTCGGGTTTTTTATATTTTTAAAAAATAAAATAAATTCACATAAGACGTCGGTTTTTATGTAAAAACCGACGTCTTATGTTCACTTTAAAAATAAAAAAAATAAAGGACGTACGTCGTTTAATTTTTTTATTAAAATTTAAACGAGAAAGAGAGTACCAGACAAGAACTCCTCCAACAGCGCTGTAAATGGATATAGCTACCATGACATTGGGTCAAAACCTATAAGTCACTGGAAAATTAATACAAAGTACTTTAATAATCTACGAACCACCCATACCATGGCCAGTGCAAGCAGCATACTTCATCCATGATTCTGTTAAATGACCGTGTAAGTGAGGGGTAATTGCGTCATTTCAGGTTATCACCTTTTCTATATTTCATCCATGCTTGTTTTGTTCTTGATTTCAGAAGGCGTATACCTAAAGGAAATTTGTGTTTCAACCTAAACGGAAGCTAGCAGTAATCATTGAGAGTGATCAAGGAGCACGAATAACGTGAAAATGCTAAAAAGGAGTGCTTTGCTGATGCTGGAATGGGGGTCAATGGCAATTCAGAGAATTTCTGTAGTATTTATATACTAAAACTCTTAAAGTATATGTAGTTAAACATCTGTTTATGTTTAATCTGAAAACAATATTCTCATTGTATAAATGAAATTAGGCTTTGGCTTCGTTATTTAGCATGTGTTTTGTATTTTTAAGGACAATGATAATTTGCTAGTCTGAAGTTCTCTGCCTGCAATTATAACTGCAACACACTATGATTCAGAGTTTGCTAAAGCTTAAAGAGCATTCTGTTTTACTGCACATTTTCTGTTTGTTTCAAATAAAAAACTTTGCTTACTATCCATGCAAATATAATACCTACATCAGTAGTATTATATTCATGTCTGATGTATATTCATTTTGAGGTGAAAACTTTTCAAAGTGAATAGTTGCAGGCAGAATGAAAAGGTTAAAGGGGTCAACAAAAAGCACAATGATGAAGATAAAGGTACAATGTGAATTGTTTTGAATTCAAGCTTTATTACCTAATTTATTCGGAGTAAAAAAATAGATTTTCACCTATTTTTTGTTTGTCCCTGTTTTTGGTGGCTCTACTCATTACTGATTTTGTCCATCAATGTACTGTTGCTGTTGTTTTTTTTTTTTAAATGAAACCTGCATACAAATGGTGTAAGTATTAAAATTTTTCAGTCCAAACCACAAAGCCTAACTATTTCGTATTTTTTGAAATTTTAATTTTGCAATCCAAATTATAAACCCTAACAAATTCATTTTTTTTTATTTTGCCATACGTAGTAATAAATTAAATGAAGAAATATAATACTGTTTGTCTATAATACACTGAGCAGACGAAATTGAAATTACTTAGCTCTCTCTGAGATCTGTTGGCGTGGTCTTCTGTTTCTGTTGCTCTTTTCCCCATAGCAGTGATCAGTGTGGATAATAAATGGCCGATTTAGTCATCGGAATAGCTACGGTATATTATATACATGTGTGTGTGTGAGTGGTAATACTGAAAAAATTGGGGGATAGAGGACGGAGAAAAAACAAACCGGCGCATGCAGATGAAGAATCATCTGGAAACAAAGGTTTTCACCTCGCCGGAAAAAAACACAATCGGTACAAGGAAGGTAAAGGTGTGTAGGGGGTGCTGTGATCTCTAAAATCGTAGAGAGAAGACGGAGCTGTGATGCAGATGGTGTTCGTACTGAGACCATGCGGAGGAGGTCTTCGGATATGGGTGGGATGCAAAAGGTTTATCTAGGGTTTCTTTTTGGTTTATATATATGGGTTTTGGTTGGGGTTCGTTTTGGGCTTTTGAGTTGGGCCAAATAAACAAAGAATTATATATTTAAATATATGTATATTTTGAGCCAGATTTGATTTTGTGTTAAGTAAAGACATTATAGTTTAAATATTATGTTTTTTTTATCATTTTTTTTGGTTAGAAAGAAATGTAAAGAAACTATATTTTAAATGATGTGATTTTATATCATTTATTTTTTCGATTGGAATGAAAATGTCAATTAAGAAGTTTATATTTTTATTTATTTTAGTAACTAAATTAATTTATGTTTAATTGATGTAGAAAATATTCATGACCAAAATTGTCCTATTATTCATTGTGAAGACCCTGTATGGGTCTCATTTGCGGTGAGAATCATTTGTATTTGTTATTGTTTTATGGAATAATTAGTTTTTGATTATGAAACACTTTTTTTTGGTTAGATTTGAAATTTTTAAGTAGATTTCATTTGTACGGTAATATTCTTTAATATTTGTATACATTTCATATATAATTTTTTGTGCAGAGAAATGAATTGTATTGACATAAAAAAAAAAATGCGTCCTACGTATTAAACAATACTATGCACAAAATTGTTCTTTCTACTATTTAAATATGCTATATCTTTTTCTATTTAATAATTAATTAATTTTAATTCATTTTTTTAATTAGAAATTCAGAAAATTTTTGACCTAATAGTCTCTATATTAGATCCCATTTGATTTCAAATGGTTTTAAGGTACTTATTTACAGTGAAGAGTATGTTTCTTCAACGTCAAAAATTGTATACAAATAGGTGTTTAGTACTTTATAAATTTTTTTTGCATTCTTTCATGTTTGTTATATATTTATTGATCCAAAAACAAGTTTTGACTTTGTTTGAACATATATTTGTCATTGCATTATATATATGTATTTGTTGTAAGATTCACAGTATTGTATCTATTTGCTTACACACGCTCTTCTTGCTTTACATTCTTGGTGTCACGTATTTCTTCTTCCATATCTGCATAGTTGTAAAATTTATTATTCCACAAAAAAAAAAAAATTATAAATTAGTCTTTGTTCTTTTTTTTTTTAAATAAAATTATTCTCATGAAACATAAATTGTGTACTTTTTTCTGTCATCATTTGTCTTTAACTTTAGTTATTGCGTGACACACATGTTGTATTTTCATTATTTTGGAACTACTAAATTTTACAGAACTTTATGTATATATACATGTGATTATAATTATTGGGAGAATTACATATTAAAAACTAACATGCAATTATTTTCCAAATGCATATATATATATATATATATATATATATATATATATATATATATATATATATATATATATATATATATATATATATAAATTTTGTCGGTGCAACGCACGTGACAATTACTAGTACAGTAATAAAGGGGAGTCAAATTATTATTATTATAACTGCAATTGAGATTGAAATTGGCCCATTATTCGATCAAAATCTACCAAATTTCAATAACAGCTATGAACTTCACGTCATGGCATTAGGAGGTTGGGGGGAAGAGTAGAGGGGTTAGAAGCCCAGGAATATTTATTGGGAAACCTTGCAAGGCCAAATGGCAATGAAGGCAAAGGGGGGAAACCTGGAATATTGGGAGTAGGGGGAGGACCTAGAATATTAGGAATTTCAGGTGGTAATGGCAATGAAAGGGGAGGGGGGAGGCCAGGAACATTTGCTAATGGAAATGGATAAGGGGGAATTGGGAACGGGAGAGGTGGGATAATCAATGATTTATCTTGAGCAATATCACTTTTTTCTTTGAGTATACGAGCTTCGTTGTAGCTACTCATCATTGTCACAAAGACAACTACGCATACCAGAGAGAAAACCTTCCCTGAAAATTGAAAAGTAATTTTTCTTGATATATGTTTTAGTGTAGAACAAATTAAAGTATGAAAGAAAGAAAGAACAAAGTGAGTTGTACTCATTGGCTTCACTAACCAGTAACCATGCATTGCTTATATAGGCGAATGAAAATGTGGAATACTAATTTTCTTCACTTTCAGTATAAGTTTTGAATCCCTTTGATTCAGTGAATTAAGACAAAAAATATGAATATGATTCGTTAACACATTCTATTTATGGTTAGCAAATTAAATATTGCATTTACTTAATTCGCAAATGGTCTTAATTGGCGAATAAAAATGTGGAATATATTAATTTTCTTCACTTCCAGTATAAGTTTTGAATCCTTTGATTCAGTGAATTAAGACAAAAAATATGAATATGATTCGTCCACACATTCTATTTATGGTTAGCAAATTAAATATTGCATTTACTTAATTTGCCAATGGTCTTAATTGGCGAATGAAAATGTGGAATATACTAAATTTCTTCACTTTCAGTATAAGTTTTGAATCCCTTTGATTCAGTGAATTAAGACAAAAAATATGAATATAATTCGTTCACACATTCTATTTATGATTAGCAAATTAAATATTGCATTTACTTAATTTGCAAATGGTCTTAATTTGCAAATGTATTTTGTGGGCCACTTTTTTCCTTTGGTTAATAATAATAATAATAATAATAATAATAATAATAATTAATAATAATAATTAATATTAATAATAATTATAATAATAAGAGGGAGAAGAAGACATTTTTGGTCCTAGACTTACAGTGGCACGGACAATTTTGGTCCTCCATAAAAAAATTTGTCATTTTATGGACAGAGTTATTGTGACGAGGACATTTTTGGTCCTCCATCTGTAATTCTGTTAAATGACCGTGTAAGTGAGGGGTAATTGCGTCATTTCAGGTTATCACCTTTTCTATATTTCATCCATGCTTGTTTTGTTCTTGATTTCAGAAGGCGTATACCACAAGGAAATTTGTGCTTCAACCTAAACGGAAGCTAGCGGTAATCATTGAGAGTGATCAAGGAGCACGAATAACGTGAAAATGCTAAAAAGGAGTGCTTTGCTGATGCTGGAATGGGGGTCAATGGCAATTCAGAGAATTTCTGTAGTATTTATATACTAAAACTCTTAAAGTATATGTAGTTAAACATCTGTCTATGTTTAATCTGAAAACAATATTCTCATTGTATAAATGAAATTAGGCTTGGTGGTTTCGTTATTTAGCATGTGTTTTGTATTTTTAAGGACAATGATAATTTGCTAGTCTGAAGTTCTCTGACTGCAATTATAACTGCAACACACTATGATTTCGAGTTTGCTAAAGCTTAAAGAGCCTTCTGTTTCACTGCACATTTTCTGTTTGTTTAAAATAAAAAACTTTGCTTACTATCCATGCACATATAATACCTACATCAGTAGTATTATATTCATGTCTGATGTATATTCATTTTGAGGTGAAAACTTTTCAAAGTGAATAGTTGCAGGCAGAATGAAAAGGTTAAAGGGGTCAACAAAAAGCACAATGATGAAGATAAAGGTACAATGGGAATTGTTTTGAATTCAAGCTTTATTACCTAATTTATTCGGAGTAAAAAAATAGATTTTCACCTATTTTTTGTTTGTCCCTGTTTTTGGTGGCTCTACTCATTACTGATTTTGTCCATCAATGTACTGTTGTTGGTTATTTTTTATTTTTTTTTATTTTTTTTTATTTTTTTTAATGAAACCTGCATACAAATGGTGTAAGTATTAAAAATTTTCAGTCCAAACCACATAGCCTAACTATTTCGTATTTTTTGAAATTTTAATTTTGCAATCCAAATTATAAACCCTAACAAATTCATTTTTTTTTTATTTTGCCATACGTAGTAATAAATTAAATGAAGAAATATAATAATGTTTGTCTATAATACACTGAGCAGACGAAATTGAAATTACTTAGCTCTCTCTGAGATCTGTTGGCGTGGTCTTCTGTTTCTGTTGCTCTTTTCCCCATAGCAGTGATCAGTGTGGATAATAAATGGCCGATTTAGTCATCGGAATAGCTATGGTATATTATATACATGTGTGTGTGTGAGTGGTAATACTGAAAAAATTGGGGGAAAGTGGACGGAGAAAAAACAAACCGGCGCATGCAGATGAAGAATCATATGGAAACAAAGGTTTTCACCTCGCTGGAAAAAAACACAATCGGTACAAGGAAGGTAAAGGTGTGTAGGGGGTGCTGTGATCTCTAAAATCGTAGAGAGAAGACAGAGCTGTGATGCAGATGGTGTTCGGACAGAGACCATGCGGAGGAGGTCTTCGGACATGGGTGGGATGCCAAAGGTTGATCTAGGGTTTCTTTTTGGCTTATATATATGGGTTTGGGTTGGGGTTCGTTTTGGGCTTTTGAGTTGGGCCAAATAAACAAAGAATTATATATTTAAATATATGTATATTTTGATCCAGATTTGATTTTGTGTTAAGTAAAGACATTATAGTTTAAATATTATGTTTTTTTATCATTTTTTTTTGTTGGAAAGAAATGTAAAGAAACTATATTTTAAATGATGTGATTTTATATCATTTATTTTTTCGATAGGAATGAAAATGTCAATTAAGAATTTTATATTTTTATTTATTTTAGTAACTAAATTAATTTATGTAGAAAATATTCATGACCAAAATTGTCCTATTATTCATTGTGAAGACCCTGTATGGATCTCATTTGCGGTGAGAATCATTTGTATTTGTTATTGTTTTACGGAATAATTAGTTTACCCAATTCCTTCGAATTTACCCAATTTCTGATCAACTTGCTTTTTTTGCCACATTGTGCTCCTTTGGCTTTGAACATCGTGCTCCTTTGACTCGAACATTGTGCTTTTCTGATTTGGTCACATTGTGCTCCTTTGGACACATCGTCCTTGTTCACATTGTGCTCCTTAGCACACATTGTGCTTGTCAGCACACATCGTGCTCTTTTTAATACATTGTGCTCCTTCAATAGCATTGTGCTCTTTTGGTAGCATTTTGCTTGTCCGAAAACTTGACTTGTAAAAATAAGTCCTTTGGGGGAATCGAGCTCGGGTGTGATCGTTTTGAGTAAGGACTTCTACCATTTCGCCGTTAGGCTCATCCAATCATTTTTTGCAATGCCATTCCTTTATGCTTCTTTCTCAGATAAATACTCGTAGGACCAAAATTAATTTCTCAAATTAATTTTGTTCTTCCTATGGTAGATTCCTTTTGACTCGATATTCTGATTTATGATGCTTGTACTAAAAGACCTAAAAACTAAGGGGATCTAAAGTACATTTGGCTCATCAAAACTTACAAAAATATTCCTATCAATTTTCCCCCTTTTTGATGACGCCAAAACCTATACTCAGTCATTTGACTTGTCTTTTAAAAACAATTATTTTTCAAAAGATTTTATTAACTTAGACATAGCCAAGACGAGTTTAACATTTGATTTTAACTCTAAGAAAGGTATTTTTAGCAACTAAAATTCCTATTCGCATTTTTGGACTTTAATAATAATGAATTTTTGCATTTTTCCAATTTATGCGATTTGATACAAACTAAGCTAAAAATGTTACCTTTCAAGACAAATAAAATAAATAACAAGGAAAACTAGTAGCATCATAAACAGATAATTCGAATCATTCCAAATTGTTCATGGGTTCATGTTTCTCGTGGACCATACAAAAACAAATGTGACAATCATACAAATCATCTAATGACTTTGTTTCTCCTCTCTTTAAGCACATGATTTATATGATTTTGAACATCAATGAAATTGTCACTAATGGCATAATTGTTGCATACCTGCCCAACTGAATAATAGTTGAATGCTTCGATGATGTTGTTCCCGGGCAGTATACCTTCTTCATACCATATGATGCATTCTTCTAGGCTTCTTCCATTTTGTAGCTCGGCATCATTGACCTTGATATAGTCCTTTAGCATCAAAGCTCTAGCATAGCTTTGGATTCTTCTGAAATTCTCGTTTGAAACCCATAAATTTTGATCACTTGGACCACTCTTCTTCATTCCTTTTGGTAGATCATTCAAAGTCACCAACTTTGGCATTTCAACTCTACCATCTCTTGGTGTGGATTCCAAATAGAGAGCTGCACGGTTATACCAATTAATTTTCTCAATATTTCCTCCTGCACAAACAATGTCACGAAAAGAACGATTAGTGGTATTTGCGCTGCTTGATCCTCCTGGACTGCCAGCCTCACCACCACCGAACCAATATTCCAATCCTCCTCTTCTAGCAACATTTCTGCCAGCAGATCTGCCTCCTCCACCTCTACTACTGCTTGTACCAACATTCCGGGTGGCCATGGCAGTCATCATCATCTCAAGCATGCCTTCCAAATGACTGAATCTCTCTTCCCCCTTTTTGGCGTAATCAAGGAGTGTATGAACCGATTCACGAAGAGATGAAATAGATTCGGAAATGTTTTCATATGATCCCCGAAGGCAGCCCACTTTGGTGTTGACGGAGATGAGATCCGTGTGGACATCACTAATCTGCTTCTCATGTTGATGAACAACATTGAGAATTCCTTGGCTTTGATTCACGGTAACTGCTTCATTTGCCTTTCCAGAATTCTTGAGGATTTGAGAGAGTTGGATGTAGAACTCATTGAGTTGCCCCTTGACATTTGCATTCAATCCTCCAACTTGTCTCTCAAGTGCTTGGTGGGTGTCGATCAAATGTTGTTGACTCCTCCGATTTTCATCAAAAGATGTTTCAAATTTTCCACCTTGAGTATTGACAACATGATCCACATGAGTGTAGATGCCTTGAAACATGCTTTCCATTCGGTCAACAAGTCTTAGTACAACTTTCTCCAGATTTTCCAATTTTTCCTTTGAGGTTGTGCCATCAATGTCTTGCTCTTCTCGTGTTGTGGGAACACACCTTGCTCCTTCTTGAGCAGAATTGACTTCAAGCATGTGAGATTGTGCTTGATTTTCCACTTGATATCCTTCTCTTTCCGGTGTGTGTAACACGTGCGTGTCACCTTGTGCACTTTCTGCATGAATGGATTGAATTTCCTCCGTGTCTTGGCTTGCTTGCATGGCATTTTGATCTTGACTTATTTCAGTGAAATTCAAAACACTCACATCATATAAGCCACTGTCCATTAAATGTGCACCACATGTGACATTTACTTCTTCTACATTCCTTGTGACAAATTCATCAATGTCAACTAAGAAATCATCTTCCGTAGGCATATCTCCTTGGACTGTGACATCAACAGTAGCTTCGGCCAATTTAGCTTTCAATTTATTCACAAATATTCCATTCACCGTAGACATCAAAGTTGCATGGCCAACATCAAAATTACCAATCCAATTCAAGGAAAATAATTCTTCTTCTTGCATACTCGGTCCTTTTGTTATCAAATCTTGATAAGAACCAAGTCTCTATTTTCTCCAATTTAAAACTCTTCGGTATTCATTCACTAATACCAAATCAAGTCCATCAACTTGATAAATCTCCTCATTCATTATTGACTCTATTTCGGCAATTTGGGAAAAAGGATTTAATAAACTTTGGCTTGTGTTTGGATTTTGGCTTGTGTTTGGATTTTGGCTTGTGGTAGGGTTTTCATGGGATTGAGTTGAGGGTTGAGAAGATAAATCAAGAATTTCTACAGTTGGCCTTTTCCTAGCAGGAATGCCTCTCGGTTTCCTTTTTCTCTTGGAGGTCAAATTAGTTGATACTTCATGATCCTTAAACAAAATTCGGTTACTTCCAAAAGGCTTTCTTGATCTCATTGGTAACCCTTTCATTTTTATAATTTCACCAATAAGCAAACCGAACCCTAGGATGCGGTTGAACTTCCCATTCCTAATTTTCGCACATTTCACAAAATGTGCAATCCGGCTCAAGATAAGTTTACTCCAGTCACCCCTAACTCCATTCATCACAGCATGCAAATATCCAATTCTCACGGGTGATATATCCATACTATTCAGTTTGCACAATACACATTTATAGAGAATTCTAACTAGCATCTCATACTCAAGCTTCAAATCAGATTTTTGACCGGAAAGATTTGGTTCGAGAGAAGCATTCTCATTCCGAATTTCTGTCCAAATTTCCGTGTGATCATATGTGTGAACATCTAAGTCCAACAGTGGTTGTTCTGGACTAGATATAGGCAGTCCAAAGGTTGTGTGCAACTCTTGTTCATCAATGGTGATGAGAGTTCCATTCACGGTGGACTCAATGGTCCATCCAACAACCTTGGCATTCACATAAAAATCTGCTACATCTTCATCATAAAATCCTGAGTATGGATAAGAACATAACCTCATGAGATTACTTTGTTAAGTGCATGGATGATTCTTTGTGCAAGATGTGAGTTCTTGGCTTCTTTGAGAAATCCTTGAGGGTCAAAACTTCCTCCGGCCTTGATTCCAACTGCTAGCTTCGTGAGGTTGAGTTGTGTAGAGTGTTCTTCATTCGGTTGAGAGCTTGAATCTCCAATGGTAGCCATAATGTGCTTGGTATTTTTAGAGATTGAGGGATTGAAGATTTTGAAAGAGATGAAGATTGAGTGTTTCGGCTATGGAAGATGAAAGGATTTTGAGAGTTTTGAGTGTAATAGTGGCTCTTCCAACCGGTTGGGTGGAAGAAAGGTGTCTTTACACAAATATCCTCACAATTAAATGTTGACTTTAAATAAGTGAGGGGTATTTTTGATATTCCAATAGCTTCCAACCTTTGACCTAACTGATAGTTAGTTTAGGTTATATATTCTCCATCCAATTTGTCTGCTGATGTGGCGCCAAATATTTAGATACTCGGACTGATTTTACCTGAAATAAAATTCATGGAGCACTAAATCTGTCCGAAAATAATATGTATTTATCTACACGTTTTATGTAGATGGAAGAAAGAGAAATCTATTCTTTCTAGACTATTTATTATGCACAACTACCATAAAAAGGTGTTCTTATTTAAGGCAACTTATCATCATACCATCTTGTCACTCTTAAATGGTAAGATTATGTAGATCTAAATGATTTTTATTTGTGCATATATGTATGTAGATACACGGTTGAAATAGAGATACATGCAATTGAGATAGGTAGACTTTAAATGTAAAGATGTGACAACTTTTGCATGTGTGACACATAGGCACGAAATAAAATTAGATAAAGTATCAAAATTTCAGATGAAAATTGAGCTTATAATTTAAATAGAGTTTAGAGACTTAGCTCAATTCAATCATGCCCATCTCGTGTCTTAATTTCGAAAATCTTGATTCACACAGAGGCTTTGTGAGAATATCAGCTAATTGATTCTCGGTCGGGATGTATTCAATTGATAATTTCTTCTTTTCAACATGATCCCGGATAAAATGATGTCTCACATCAATGTGTTTTGTTCTTGAATGTAACACGGGATTGTGAGTTATAGCTATGGCGGCACTTGTATTGTCACACATTATGTTGACATTTTCACAATTCACGCCATAATCTTTCAGCTGTTGTTTCATCCAAAGAATTTGCGCGCAACAACTCCCAGCAGCTATATATTCAGCTTCGGCTGTACTCGTGGCTATGGAGTTTTGCTTTTTGCTGAACCATGATACCAATCTTCCCCCTAAGAACTGGCATGTCCCTGAGGTACTTTTTCGATCGATTTTACATCCTGCAAAATCTGCATCTGAGAAACCAGTTAGTGTAAAATTACCTTCTTTGGGATACCATAATCCCACATTGACCGTTCCTTTTAGGTATCGGATGATTTTCTTGGTAGCAAGAAAATGACTTTCTTTTGGCTTTGACTGGAACCTGGCACATACTCCCACTGAATAAGATATATCTGGTCGGCTTGCAGTGAGGTATAGTAATGATCCAATCATTCCTCGATATTTTGTTTCGTCAACGTCCTTGCCTTCAACATCTTTATCCAATCTTAAAGATGTGCTCATCGGGATCTTGATTGAGGATTTTCCATCTTGACCGAATTTCTTTATAAGATCTTTCGTGTATTTGGCCTGATTGATGAATATTCCTTCATTGAGTTGCTTTACTTGTAATCCAAGAAAGTAGTTCAACTCTCCCATCATGCTCATCTCGAACTTATTCTGCATTAGCTTGGAAAATTTCTCACATAAAGTTTTATTAGTACTACCAAATATAATATCATCGACATAAATTTGTACCAATAAAATGTGATCATTTTCTTGAATTCTAAACAAGGTTTTATCAATAAGGCCTTTTGTAAAACCACAGTTAATTAGGAACGTTGATAGAGTGTCATACCAAGCTCTCGGTGCTTGTTTTAACCCATATAACGCCTTCTTTAATCTGTAGACCTTATTAATATCACCTTTTACCTCGAAACCGGGAGGTTGCTCAACGTAGACTTCTTCTTCAAGTAATCCGTTCAAAAATGCACTTTTCACGTCCATTTCATAGACAATGAAATTCTTGTACGCGGCATATGCTAGAAATATTCTGATGGCTTCCAGTCTTGCAACGGGTGCAAACGTTTCATCGAAATCTATGCCTTCTTCTTGTGAATATCCTTTTGCCACTAAGCATGCTTTATTTCGTATGACAATTCCATCCTCATTTGCTTTATTCCGAAAGACCCATTTTGTTCCAATTACATTGTAATTTTCAAGTATTGGAACTAATTCCCATACGTCACTTCTTTTAAATTGATCGAGCTCTTCTTGCATTGCATTAATCCAATCTGGATCACTTAGAGCTTCTTCAATGCTTGTGGGCTCCACCTGAGAAAGAAAACAAGAAAATAAAGTATGTATATTTGAGGACCTTGTTTTTACTCCTTCTCGTGGATCTCCAATCACTAGCTCTGGAGGGTGATTTTTGAGCCATCTCAAGTCATGTTGTAGGTTGCATGGGCTTTCCACGTTTCCTTGTTCAGTCGGTAAGTTGGAGGTAGACACATTTTGCTCATCAGATTGTTCTCCAACTTGCATTTCAACTTGAGAATTTTGATTTTCCACATGTGAATCTCCATTGACTTCCACGTGTCCTTCACTATTGCAATCAATGTCCAATTGCTCCATACCCTGTACAGTTTGATCTCTAAAATATATGTCAGTATCATTAAATGATTTTTCAACTTGACAACTTTCCTGATCATTTTTGTTGCTCTGGGTTTTCTTCTTATGAGCTTCATCAAATGTAACATGAATTGATTCCTCTACCACCATTTATTTCTTGTTCAATACTCTGAATGCTTTGCTGGTAGATGAATATCCTAAAAATATTCCTTCATCTGCACGCTCATCAAAAGTCTTTAGATATGTTTTACCATTATTGAGAATAAAACATTTGATGCCAAAAATATGAAAATAATTAAGTTTAGGTTTTCTCCCTTTCCATAATTCGTACGGAGTCTTATTGTAAGACTTGTGTATCAAGCTCCGATTTTGCGTATAGCAAGCGGTGTTGATTGCTTCAGCCCAATATCTTTTAGGTAGCTCGGCTGACGTAATCATCACTCGTGCGGCTTCTTTTAGCGTTCTATTTCTTCTTTCGGCTACACCATTTTGTTGCGGTGTACGTGCGGCAGATAATTGATGTAGAATTCCTTGAGAATATCAGTAGGCTTTAATTACTTGATTCACGAACTCTGTTCCTCGATCAGTTTGGATTTTTGCAATTTTCAAGTCTTTCTCGTTTTGTAGCAGCTTGAGTAGTTCTGGCAGCTTTTGCTCGACTTCGTTTTTCTTTTTGAGAAATATCGTCCATGTGTACCTGGAAAAATCATCAACAACCACTAGTGTATATTTCTTAACACTTAGACTTACAGGGTCTACTGGACCGAATAGATCCATGTGTAGTAGACTCAGCGGTCTTGTTGTAGATTCTTGGGCTTTGGATTTGAAAGATGACTTGATTTGCTTTCCTCTTTGGCAAGCATCACATATTTGAACTTTCTTGTAGACAATATCCGGTAGACCTTCAACGAGTTTGTTTCTTGCTAGCTTGTTGATAGTCTTGAAGTTTAAATGATTCAACGTCTTGTGCCATTCCCAACTTGTTGCGTGTGAGTTGTTTGCTAGTAGACACACTGATTCTTTTGTGTCTTCCAATCCACAACATACATATTTTTCTTCCTTATTCCTTCGAGCACAACTTCTCCCGAGGAATTATTCTTCACTTGGCACTTGTCTTTGAAGAACTCAACTAGATATCCTCTGTCACAAAATTGACTTGTACTTAACAAGTTGAATTTTAGACCTTCAACAAAGGATACATCTTCGATTTTCAGACCATTTCGACAAATTGTACCAATTCCTTTTGTTATGCCATATCGTTCATTTCCACCGAATACGACTTTTGGTCCTTCGATATTTTTAAGATTCACAAGACTAGATTTATTTCCAGTCATGTGTCTAGAACATCCACTATCGAAGTACCAAACTTCCTGCAAACAAATTAAACATTTTTAGGTACCCAACTTGATTTGGGTCCTTGAGTGTTAGTCATTTTTGGTACCCAAATCCACCTTGTACTCACTGATCTAAGCTTAGGTGATTGGTAACCATTAAACACATTATAATCATAATTAATTTTTGAAAACAATTTTTGTGCCGGTTTTTAAAAATTGACTCGATTTTTTGGCACTTGGGGGGTAGATTGTTTGGGCCTAGGATTGGCATTAAATCTGGACTTAGTCCATGGTTTAATATAACCAACCCAACCTTGTTTTGAGGGATAAAATCTCCTTGCCTCAATTCTTGGATTCCTTCCCATTTTCCTATGAGGGCTTTGTGCACTAGACTCATTGGTGTGTTTCCATTTAGGAATAAACTTTTGCCTTTTTGTATACTGTTTAGGTGAAATAATATTTCTTTGGGGCTTCGGCCTAACAGTATTAATTTTGACATTCGTTTGATAACCAATTCCTTGTCTCACTGTGCTTTCTTGACCTTTTACAAATTTTACTACTTGGACTTTATTACTTAAAGTAGTAGTAGAATTGGCCAAGTTCTTGGAGGCTTGAGAACACGATGGATCATAACCGAGTCCGGTTTTATCACTTGAGGGTTTTTGCATATTTACCATTTTGTCCATTATTTTGGATGAATGTGTAAATGTTGCTATAACCTCTCTAAGGTTATGTTCTCTCACTTCCTTTGATTTACACTCTTCTTGAAGACAAATAATTTTATCTTTCAAGTCTTTCACTTCAAGTAGAGCATTTTGCAATTTCTCATTTATTTGATCTTTTTCGAGAATCAAAAGACAATTGCGCTCTTTGAGTTGAGAATGAGTGTCCATTATGGTTTGACATTCTTCCATTAAGTGAAAGAAGGACTCTCTAGAAAATGAAGAATTGACAGAATCATAAGAGTTAGATGTTACCTCATTTTCTTCATTTCCATTTGCCATAAGACACATGTCCTCGTAGGGTGAGTTGTTGGAGAAGCTCATGCAGAACATTGCATTGTCATCCTTTGAGGTGTCACTTTCATCACTTGAAGATTCTTCTGACTCACTTATCTCAAGTGGGTCACTAATAAGTGCTTTTCTTCTCTCCTTTGTGAACCTTTTATCTTTGGGCTTGAATTCTTCCTGTTGAGAGTTAGTATAGTAATATCCTCACACACACATATATATAAATTTTTCCGTGCAACGCACGTGACAATTACTAGTATAGCAATAAAGGGAAGTCAAATTATTATTATTATAATTGCAATTGAGATTGAAATTGGCCCATTATTCGATCAAAATCTTCCAAATTTCAATAACAGCTGTCAACTTGACGTCATGGTTTTAGGAGGTTGGGGGGAAGAGTAGAGGGGTTAGAAGCCCAGGAATATTTATTGGGAAACCTTGCAAGGCCAAATGGCAATGAAGGCAAAGGGGGGAAACCTGGAATATTGGGAGTAGGGGGAGGACCTAGAATATTAGGAATTCCAGGTGGTAATGGCAATGAAGGGGGAGGGGGGAGACCAGGAACATTTGCTAATGGAAATGGAGAAGGGGGAATCGGGAACGGGAGAGGTGGGATAATCAATAATTTGTCTTGAGCAATATTACTTTTTTCTTTGAGTATACGAGCTTCGTTGTAGCTAATCATCATTGTCACAAAGACAACTACGCATACCAGAGAGAAAACCTTCCATGAAAATCGAAAAGTCATTTTTCTTGATATATGTTTTAGTGTAGAACAAATTAAAGTATGAAAGAAAGAAAGAACAAAGTGAGTTGTACTCATTGGCTTCACTAACCAGTAACCATGCATTGCTTATATAGGCGAATGAAAATGTGGAATACTAATTTTCTTCACTTTCAGTATAAGTTTTGAATCCCTTTGATTCAGTGAATTAAGACAAAAAATATGAATATGATTCGTTAACACATTCTATTTATGGTTAGCAAATTAAATATTGCATTTACTTAATTCGCAAATGGTCTTAATTGGCGAATAAAAATGTGGAATATACTAATTTTCTTTACTTTCAGTATAAGTTTTGAATCCCTTTGATTCAGTGAATTAAGACAAAAAATATGAATATGGTTCGTCCACACATTCTATTTATGGTTAGCAAATTAAATACTGCATTTACTTAATTTGCAAATGGTCTTAATTGGCGAATGAAAATGTGGAATATACTAAATTTCTTCACTTTCAGTATAAGTTTTGAATCCCTTTGATTCAGTGAATTAAGACAAAAAATATGAATATGATTCGTTCACACATTCTATTTATGGTTAGCAAATTAAATATTGCATTTACTTAATTTGCAAATGGTCTTAATTTGCAAATGTATTTTGTGGGCCACTTTTTTCCTTTGGTTAATAATAATTAATAATAATAATTAATATTAATAATAATTATAATAATAAGAGGGAGAAGAAGACATTTTTAGTCCTAGACTTACAGTGGCACGGATAAATTTGGTCCTCCATAAAAAAATTTGTCATTTTATGGACAGACTTATTGTGACGAGGACATTTTTGGTCTTCCATCTGTAATTCTGTTAAATGACTGTGTAAGTGAGGGGTAATTGCGCCATTTCAGGTTATCACCTTTTCTATATTTCATCCATGCTTGTTTTGTTCTTGATTTCAGAAGGCGTATACCCCAAGGAAATTTGTGTTTCAACCTAAACGGAAGCTAGTAGTAATCATTGAGAGTGATCAAGGAGCACGAATAACGTGACAATGCTAAAAAGGAGTGCTCTGCTGATGCTGGAATGGGGGTCAATGGCAATTCAGAGAATTTCTGTAGTATTTATATACTAAAACTCTTAAAGTATATGTAGTTAATCATCTGTTTATGTTTAATCTGAAAACAATATTCTCATTGTATAAATGAAATTAGGCTTGGTGGCTTCGTTATTTAGCATGTGTTTTGTATTTTTAAGGACAATGATAATTTGCTAGTCTGAAGTTCTCTGCCTGCAATTATAACTGCAACACATTATGATTTAGAGTTTGCTAAAGCTTAAAGAGCCTTCTGTTTTACTGCTCATTTTCTGTTTGTTTCAAATAAAAAACTTTGCTTACTATCGATGCAAATATAATACCTACATCAGTACTATTATATTCATGTCTGATGTATATTCATTTTGAGGTGAAAACTTTTCAAAGTGAATAGTTGCAGGCAGAATGAAAAGGTTAAAGGGGT
Organism: Ipomoea nil; assembly: GCF_001879475.1. Lineage (NCBI taxonomy): Eukaryota > Viridiplantae > Streptophyta > Magnoliopsida > Solanales > Convolvulaceae > Ipomoea > Ipomoea nil. Next base: position 1,611,505 of record NW_017617714.1, on the reverse strand, counting down.
CAACAAAAAGCACAATGATGAAGATAAAGGTACAATGGGAATTGTTTTGAATTCAAGCTTTATTACCTAATTTATTCGGAGTAAAAAAATAGATTTTCACCTATTTTTTGTTTGTCCCTGTTTTTGGTGGCTCTACTCATTACTGATTTTGTCCATCAATGTACTGTTGTTATTGTTGTTTTTTTTTTTAATGAAACCTGCATACAAATGGTGTAAGTATTAAAATTTTTCAGTCCAAACCACAACGCCTAACTATTTCGTATTTTTTTAAATTTTAATTTTGCAATCCAAATTATAAACCCTAACAAATTCATTTTTTTTTATTTTGCATACGTAGTAATAAATTAAATGAAGAAATATAATACTGTTTGTCTATAATACACTGAGCAGACGAAATTGAAATTACTTAGCTCTCTCTGAGATCTGTTGGCGTGGTCTTCTGTTTCTGTTGCTCTTTTCCCCATAGCAGTGATCAGTGTGGATAATAAATGGCCGATTTAGTCATCGGAATAGCTACGGTATATTATATACATGTGTGTGTGTGAGTGGTAATACTGAAAAAATTGGGGGAAAGAGGACGGAGAAAAAACAAACCGGCGTATGCAGATGAAGAATCATCTGGAAACAAAGGTTTTCACTTCGCCGGAAAAAAACACAATCGGTACAAGGAAGGTAAAGGTGTGTAGGGGGTGCTGTGATCTCTAAAATCGTAGAGAGAAGACGGAGCTGTGATGCAGATGGTGTTCGGACAGAGACCACGCGGAGGAGGTCTTCGGACATGGGTGGGATGCAAAAGGTTGATCTAGGGTTTCTTTTTGGTTTATATATATGGGTTTGGGCTGGGGTTCGTTTTGGGCTTTTGAGTTGGGCCAAATAAACAAAGAATTATATATTTAAATATAAGTATATTTTGAGCCAGATTTGATTTTGTGTTAAGTAAAGACATTATAGTTTAAATATTATGTTTTTTTATCATTTTTTTTTGGTTAGAAAGAAATGTATAGAAACTATATTTTAAATGATGTGATTTTATATCATTTATTTTTTCGATTGGAATGAAAATGTCAATTAAGAATTTTATATTTTTATTTATTTTATAACTAAATTAATTTATGTTTAATTGATATAGAAAATATTCATGACCAAAATTGTCCTATTATTCATTGTGAAGACCCTGTATGGATCTCATTTGCGGTGAGAATCATTTGTATTTGTTATTGTTTTACGGAATAATTAGTTTTTGATTATGAAACACTTTTTTTGGTTAGATTTGAAATTTTTAAGTAGATTTCATTTGTACGGTAATATCCGTTAATATTTGTATACGTTTCATATATAATTTTTTGTGCAGAGAAATGAATTGTATTAATATAAAAAAAATGCGTCCTACGTATTAAACAATACTATGTACAAAATTATTCTTTCTACTATTTAAATATGCTATATCTTTTTCTATTTAATAATTAATTAATTTTAATTCATTTTTTTCTTTACAAATTCAGAAAATTTTTGACCTAATTGTCTCTATCTTAGATCCCATTTGATTGCAAATGGATTTAAGGTACTTATTTACAGTGAAGAGTATGTTTCTTCAACGTCAAAAATTGTATACAAATAGGTGTTTTGTACTTTATAATTTTTTTTTGCATTCTTTCATGTTTGTTATAGATTTATTGATCCAAAAACAAGTTTTGACTTTGTTTGAGCATATATTTGTCATTGCATTATATATATGTATTTGTTGTAAGATTCACAGTATTGTATCTATTTGCTTACACACGCTCTTCTTGCTTTACATTCTTGGTGTCACGTATTTCTTCTTCCATATCTGCATAGTTGTCAAATTTATTATTCCGCAAAAAAAAAAAATCATAAATTAGTCTTTGTTCTTTTTTTTTTTTTAAATAAAATTATTCACATGAAACATAAGTTGTGTACTTTTTTCTGTCATCATTTGTCTTTAACTTTATTTATTGCGTGACACACATGTTGAATTTTCATTATTTTGGAACTACTAAATTTTACAGAACATTATGTATATATACATGTGATTATAATTATTGGGAGAATTACATATTAAAGACTAACATGCAATTATTTTCCAAATGCATATATATATATATATATATATATATATATATATATATATATATATATATATATATATCCTCACGCACATATATATATATAAATTTTGTCCGTGCAACGCACATGACAATTACTAGTATAGTAATAAAGGGAAGTCGAATTATTATTATTATAACTGCGAGATTGAAATTGGCCCATTATTCGATCAAAATCTTCCAAATTTCAATAACAGCTATCAACTTGACGTCATGGTTTTAGGAGGTTGGGGGGAAGAGTAGAGGGGTTAGAAGCCCAGGAATATTTATTGGGAAACCTTGCAAGGCCAAATGGCAATGAAGGCAAAGGGGGGAAACCTGGAATATTGGGAGTAGGGGGAGGACCTAGAATATTAGGAATTCCAGGTGGTAATGGCAATGAAGGGGGAGGGGGGAGGCCAGGAACATTTGCTAATGGAAATGGAGAAGGGGGAATCGGGAACGGGAGAGGTGGGATAATCAATAATTTATCTTGAGCAATATTACTTTTTTCTTTGAGTATACGAGCTTCGTTGTAGCTACTCATCATTGTCACAAAGACAACTACGCATACCAGAGAGAAAACCTTCCATGAAAATCGAAAAGTCATTTTTCTTGATATATGTTTTAGTGTAGAACAAATTAAAGTATGAAAGAAAGAAAGAACAAAGTGAGTTGTACTCATTGGCTTCACTAACCAGTAACCATGCATTGCTTATATAGGCGAATGAAAATGTGGAATACTAATTTTCTTCACTTTCAGTATAAGTTTTGAATCCCTTTGATTCAGTGAATTAAGACAAAAAATATGAATATGATTCGTTAACACATTCTATTTATGGTTAGCAAATTAAATATTGCATTTACTTAATTCGCAAATGGTCTTAATTGGCGAATAAAAATGTGGAATATACTAATTTTCTTCACTTTCAGTATAAGTTTTGAATCCCTTTGATTCAGTGAATTAAGACAAAAAATATGAATTTGGTTCGTCCACACATTCTATTTATGGTTAGCAAATTAAATATTGCATTTACTTAATTTGCAAATGGTCTTAATTGGCGAATGAAAATGTGGAATATACTAAATTTCTTCACTTTCAGTATAAGTTTTGAATCCCTTTGATTCAGTAAATTAAGACAAAAAATATGAATATGATTCGTTCACACATTCTATTTATGGTTAGCAAATTAAATATTGCATTTACTTAATTTGCAAATGGTCTTAATTTGCAAATGTATTTTGTGGACCACTTTTTTCCTTTGGTTAATAATAATTAATAATAATAATAATAATAATAATAATAATAATAATAATAATTAATATTAATAATAATTATAATAATAAGAGGGAGAAGAAGACATTTTTGGTCCTAGACTTACAGTGGCACGGACAATTTTGGTCCTCCATAAAAAAATTTGTCATTTTATGGACAGACTTTTTGTGACGAGGACATTTTTGGTCCTCCATCTGTAATTCTGTTAAATGACCGTGTAAGTGAGGGGTAATTGCGTCATTTCAGGTTATCACCTTTTCTATATTTCATCCATGCTTGTTTTGTTCTTGATTTCAGAAGGCGTATACCCCAAGGAAATTTGTGTTTCAACCTAAACGGAAGCTAGCAGTAATCATTGAGAGTGATCAAGGAGCACGAATAACGTGAAAATGCTAAAAAGGAGTGCTTTGTTGATGCTGGAATGGGGGTCATTGGCAATTCAGAGAATTTCTGCAGTATTTATATACTAAAACTCTTAAAGTATATGTAGTTAAACATCTGTTTATGTTTAATCTGAAAACAATATTCTCATTGTATAAATGAAATTAGGCTTGGTGGCTTCGTTATTTAGCATGTGTTTTGTATTTTTAAGGACAATGATAATTTGCTAGTCTGAAGTTCTCGGCCTGCAACACACTATGATTCAGAGTTTGCAAAAGCTTAAACATCCTTCTGTTTTACTGCACATTTTCTGTTTGTTTCAAATAAAAAACTTTGCTTACTATCCATGCACATATAATACCTACATCAGTAGTATTATATTCATGTCTGATGTATATTCATTTTGAGGTGAAAACTTTTCAAAGTGAATAGTTGCAGGCAGAATGAAAAGGTTAAAGGGGTCAAAAAAAGCACAATGATGAAGATAAGGTACAATGAGAATTGTTTTGAATTCAAGCTTTATTACCTAATTTATTCGGAGTAAAAAAAATAGATTTTCACCTATTTTTTGTTTGTCCCTGTTTTTGGTGGCTCTACTCATTACTGATTTTGTCCATCAATGTACTGTTGTTGTTGTTGTTGTTTTTTTTTTTTTTTAATGAAACCTGCATACAAATGGTGTAAGTATTAAAATTTTCCAGTCCAAACCACAAAGCCTAACTATTTCGTATTTTTTGAAATTTTAATTTTGCAATCCAAATTATAAACCCTAACAAATTCATTTTTTTTTTATTTTTCCATACGTAGTAATAAATTAAATGAAGAAATATAATACTGTTTGTCTATAATACACTGAGCAGACGAAATTGAAATTACTTAGCTCTCTCTGAGATCTGTTGGCGTGGTCTTCAGTTTCTGTTGCTCTCTTCCCCATAGCAGTGATCAGTGTGGATAATAAATGGCCGATTTAGTCATCGGAATAGCTACGGTATATTATATACATGTGCGTGTGTGAGTGGTAATACTGAAAAAATTGGGGGTAAGAGGACGGAGAAAAAACAAATCGGCGCATGCAGATGAAGAATCATCTGGAAACAAAGGTTTTCACCTCGCCGGAAAAAAACACAATTGGTACAAGGAAGGTAAAGGTCTGTAGGGGTGTTGTGATCTCTAAAATCGTAAAGAGAAGACGGAGCTGTGATGGTGTTCGGACAGAGACCACGCGGAGGAGGTCTTCGGACATGGGTGGGATGCAAAAGGTTGATCTAGGGTTTCTTTTTGGTTTATATATATGGGTTTGGGTTGGGGTTCGTTTTGGGCTTTTGAGTTGGGCCAAATAAACAAAGAATTATATATTTAAATATAAGTATATTTTGAGCCAGATTTGATTTTGTGTTAAGTAAAGACATTATAGTTTAAATATTATGTTTTTTTATCATTTTTTTTGTTGGAAAGAAATGTAAAGAAACTATATTTTAAATGATGTGATTTTATATCATTTATTTTTTCGATTGGAATGAAAATGTCAATTAAGAATTTTATATTTTTATTTATTTTAGAAACTAAATTAATTTATGTTTAATTGATGTAGAAAATATTCATGACCAAAATTGTCCTATTATTCATTTTGAAGACCCTGTATCGATCTCATTTGCGGTGAGAATCATTTGTATTTGTTATTATTTTACTGAATAATTAGTTTTTGATTATGAAACACTTTTTTTTGGTTAGATTTGAAATTTTTAAGTAGATTTCATTTGTACGGTAATATTCTTTAATATTTGTATACATTTCATATATAATTTTTTGTGCAGAGAAATGAATTGTATTAATATAAAAAAAAATGCGTCCTACGTATTAAACAATACTATGTACAAAATTATTCTTTCTACTATTTAAATATGCTATATCTTTTTCTATTTAATAATTAATTAATTTTAATTCATTTTTTTCTTTACAAATTCAGAAAATTTTTGACCTAATTGTCTCTATAATAGATCCCATTTGATTTCAAATGGTTTTAAGGTACTTATTTACAGTGAAGAGTATGTTTCTCCAACGTCAAAAATTGTATACAAATAGGTGTTTAGTACTTTATAAATTTTTTTTGCATTCTTTCATGTTTGTTATATATTTATTGATCCAAAAACAAGTTTTGACTTTGTTTGAGCATATATTTGTCATTGCATTATATATATGTATTTGTTGTAAGATTCACAGTATTGTATCTATTTGCTTACACACGCTCTTCTTGCTTTACATTCTTGGTGTCACGTATTTCTTCTTCCATATCTGCATAGTTGTCAAATTTATTTTTTTTTTTTTTGAAAGTTAGTTGTCGAATTTATTATTCCGCAAAAAAAAAACAAAAAATCATAAATTAGTCTTTGTTCTTTTTTTTTTTTTTTAAATAAAATTATTCTCATGAAACATAAATTGTGTACTTTTTTCTGTCGTCATTTGTCTTTAACTTCAGTTATTGCGTGACACACATGTTGTATTTTCATTATTTTGGAACTACTAAATTTTACAGAACTTTATGTATATAAACATGTGATTATAATTATTGGGAGAATTACATATTAAAAACTAACATGCAATTATTTTCCAAATGCATATATATATATATATATATATATATATATATATATATATATCCTCAGACACATATATATATAAATTTTGTCCGTGCATCGCACTTGACAATTACGAGTATAGTAATAAAGGGAAGTCGAATTATTATTATTATAACTGCGAGATTGAAATTGGCCCATTATTCGATTAAAATCTTCCAAATTTTAATAACAGCTATCAACTTGACGTCATGGTTTTAGGAGGTTGGGGGGAAGAGTAGAGGGGTTAGAAGCCCAGGAATATTTATTGGGAAACCTTGCAAGGCCAAATGGCAATGAAGGCAAAGGGGGGAAACCTGGAATATTGGGAGTAGGGGGAGGACCTAGAATATTAGGAATTCCAGGTGGTAATGGCAATGAACGGGGAAGGGGTAAGCCAGGAACATTTGCTAATGGAAATGGAGAAGGGGGAATCGGGAACGGGAGAGGTGGGATAATCAATAATTTATCTTGAGCAATATCACTTTTTTCTTTGAGTATACGAGCTTCGTTGTAGCTACTCATCATTGTCACAAAGACAACTACGCATACCAGAGAGAAAACCTTCCATGAAAATCGAAAAGTCATTTTTCTTGATATATGTTTTAGTGTAGAACAAATTAAAGTATGAAAGAAAGAAAGAACAAAGTGAGTTGTACTCATTGGCTTCACTAACCAGTAACCATGCATTGCTTATATAGGCAAATGAAAATGTGGAATACTAATTTTCTTCACTTTCAGTATAAGTTTTGAATCCCTTTGATTCAGTGAATTAAGACAAAAAATATGAATATGATTCGTTAACACATTCTATTTATGGTTAGCAAATTGAATATTGCATTTACTTAATTCGCAAATGGTCTTAATTGGCGAATAAAAATGTGGAATATACTAATTTTCTTCACTTTCAGTATAAGTTTTGAATCCCTTTGATTCAGTGAATTAAGACAAAAAATATGAATATGATTCGTCCACACATTCTATTTATGTTTAGCAAATTAAATATCGCATTTACTTAATTTGCAAATGGTCTTAATTAGCGAATGAAAAAGTGGAATATACTAAATTTCTTCACTTTCAGTATAAGTTTTGAATCCCTTTGATTCAGTGAATTAAGACAAAAAATATGAATATGATTCGTTCAGACATTCTATTTATGGTTAGCAAATTAAATATTGCATTTACTTAATTTGCAAATGGTCTTAATTTGCAAATGTATTTTGTGGGCCACTTTTTTCCTTTGGTTAATATTAATAATAATAATAATAATAATAATAATAACTAATAATAATAATTAATATTAATAATAATCTAAAAACATAATAAGTGTGAATGAAAGTTATACCCCTGATTTATGTCTGTTTTTTCCGTTAAGTTTTTTTGTACATTATGCTCTAAAGGTTGTACATTAAGATATTTTGGACAAACATACCCCTACTGTTATAACTTCCATTATCTTTTCCACTGTTGTTACCATGCACATGCATCCACCATATATTTTCTTATCTTCTTCATTAATAATAATATATACACATTAAATATTTGAGTTATATATTAATTATTACATAAATATAAATATCAAATTTTTTAAAAATGATTTACATTATTATTATTATTTAGAATAATTTAAATATCTAAAATCTAAATAAATTTAAAATTTTAATATAATGTATTAATATTGGGCACCTATTTTTTGCGCATCGCGCATAAAAAATACTAGTTATAATAATAAGAGGGAGAAGAAGACATTTTTGGTCCTAGACTTACAGTGGCACGGACAATTTTGGTCCTCCATAAAAAAATTTGTCATTTTATGGACAGACTTATTGTGACGAGGACATTTTTAATGACCGTGTATGTGAGGGGTAATTGCGTCATTTCAGGTTATCACCTTTTCTATATTTCATCCATGCTTGTTTTGTTCTTGATTTCAGAAGGTGTATACCCCAAGGAAATTTGTGTTTCAACCTAAACGGAAGCTAGCAGTAATCATTGAGAGTGATCAAGGAGCACGAATAACATGAAAATGCTAATATATATCCTCACACACACATATATATAAATTTTGTCCGTGCAACGCACGTGACACTTACTAGTATAGTAATAAAGGGAAGTCAAATTATTATTATTATAATTGCAATTGAGATTGAAATTGGCCCATTATTCGATCAAAATCTTCCAAATTTCAATAACAGCTATCAACTTGACGTCATGGTTTTAGGAGGTTGGGGGGAAGAGTAGAGGGGTTAGAAGCCCAGGAATATTTATTGGGAAACCTTGCAAGGCCAAATGGCAATGAAGGTAAAGGGGGGAAACCTGGAATATTGGGAGTAGGGGGAGGACCTAGAATATTAGGAATTCCAGGTGGTAATGGCAATGAAGGGGGAGGGGGGAGGCCAGGAATTGTTAGGAACATTGTATTAGGATTTTGATGATACCAATGTAATGTAGAAAAGTAGACCCCTAACCATTAGCTGTTTTTGTTTCGCTACTTTCGTCCTAGACGAGAGTTGCCATAACTCTTTTGTAATTCGTGTTAAGCTAGACAAACACACGAAAATGAGTTATGACTAGATGTTAGGATCTCCAAGGCGAAAGAAGACACGAGACATGAAGAACAACAACGAGAGTCAAGCAGGAGTTGTCAACAAACACGAAAGGACAGTGTTTGTAAAAGACGATCTTCATTAAACATTACTTCTCTTCAACAACGAGAAGAATGTTTCACCTGTCTGATTTGACAACATCCTAGGACAATAAGGACTTCATTTTATGGGTCTCACTTTTCAAGAAGCATTAAATGAAGATGTACTATCTCTTGGAGCTAAAGGACAAAACCCTAATGCTTTCCATACCTTCAACGGCTACATGGTACAACCTCATTAATGAAGCATTTAATGCATGAAGCTCCCCGGTCCTTATCCAATGGTTAAAAGGTTCGAAAATTTCATCTCCCTCCAACGGATGGATTTTCATCACCTATATAAACTCACCTTCATCAACTAAGAAGGTGCTGGTTAATTATCACTCGACTTACTCACTTACAAAAGCTCTTGAAACGTCTACGATTTACAAAAAGCTTTTGTGAACCAGTTTTTGAGGTGTTAAGTTACTTGGAGAATCACTTGTCTTACACCTCAAGGAAGTCTTGACATCAGTTTGAAGCTATCATATCTCAGAGTCAAGATCTCTTTGTTGGAGAATTCAAGAAATCATTTTCTACCAACCTCAACTCAGGAGAAGAAGTTGATAGAGGCGGAGTAAACTCGAGGAGTTGAAAAACCTACGAAGGCTGTCCGGCTTAGTGATCAAGGAAGTCTTTGTGTAATTGTACTAAGAGTGATAGTGCAATCCTTCCAACAGTTGTGGAAGAAGAGTGGAGTAGGCAACATTGGCCGAACCACTATAAAATCTCGTGTCCTCCTTATCTCCTTACTTACGCTTTTTATTTTGCTCTCATGTCATTTCTTCATTATCATTACCGAAAGTTTGTCTAATTACGTAAACTCGTGCAAAGTATTTTAAAACGAATCTATCTTATCCGCTGCGCCAAGACACCGAAAGGTGACGTTTAGGGCTTCTAACGAAAAGAGTCTATTCACCCCCCCCCCCCCCCTCTAGACTCTCATCTCACTCTATCGGGACCAACAAGTGGTATCAGAGCCAATACCTTGTTCGGTAAAGGCTTTGCATTTACTGCCTGGTAGATCCCTATTCGAAAATCTTTTGAAAATCTTGCATATTTTCTTTGCACGTTTTTTTTAAAAAAAAATGGAAAAGGAACATGCTCATCGCTCCAAACAACTTGCATTTAGTCTTGCTAAATTTGATGACTGGAAGTTAAGAATGCATGCTCTCCTATGCTGCATTCATGATGAGATGTGGGACGTCATAACAACCGGACCAATCACAATCATGATGGTGAATACTCAAGCAGCCGCACAGGGTGCAGGAGCTCCACAGATGATAACAAAACCAAAAGACCAGTACTCCTCAGAAGATAGAGCAAGAGCGAATCTGGACAATGTAGCAAGAAACATTCTCTACAACTCTCTGGATGATTCCCTGTTTCCAAGAGTCCGAAAATGCAAGAATGCTATGGAAGTGTGGAATGTCCTAATGAGATTAGGAGAAGGAGACGAGCAAGAAAAGGAAAACAAGCTGACAATGGCTATGAAAAAATTCGAAGATTTCAAAATGCTGCCAAATGAATCAATCTTGGATATGGAAATCAGATTCACCAGACTGATGGGCGATTTATCAGATCTTGGAAAAGAACTTACTGAGAAGGAAATGAATCTGAAGATCCTTCGTGGTCTACCTAAATCATGGGAAATGAAGGTTATTGCAATGAGGGATAGTCGAGACATGAAAACGACAAGCACTGCCAAAATTTTCAGTGATCTCAAGGCTTATGAGTTCGAACATGAACCAAAAGATGCCGAAGATTCAGAAACAAGAAATATTGCTCTCATGGAAAATCAATCAGCATCAACATCCAACAGGTCGAAATCTAACTCTTGTGAATTTTTATCTGATGAACAATATGCACTATTTGTCAGAAAAATGAAAAGATTCATGAGAAAGAACAACTTTCAAGATCCACAACGTTCGAGCCACCGAAAGAAGCAAGAGAACTTTCCTCAAACCTCAAAATCTGAAACCATGGATTCTCAGCTATTATGCTATAATTGCCGAAAGCCAGGACACTTCAAGGCAAACTGTCCACATCCCATAGTAAGCAAACATCAAGATAACAATACTACCACAAGCCCCTCAAAAGAGACTGGAGAAAGATATAAAAGAAGCGACAAACTTGAATCATCAAACTCCAGAAAGGAAGGAAGAAGGAAGGCAATGTTAGTAAACGAAACTTCTGACACAGTCGCAACCGAAAGTAGCTCCTCAAGCTCTAGCTCAGAAGACGAAAGCACTAATGAGGAGAAAGGACTGCTGTGCCTATTCAGTCAAGAGTCAGACGAACTATGTCTCATGGCAGATGAAGACGAGGTAAATTGTCATTCATCCTCTTGTTATTTAGCTGAGTCAAGTTCTGTGAGAAGTTTTACCTCAAATGAATCTGTCACCAAAATGATGATGAGGTTCAATGTGATAAATAGCACTTACTCCAAACTCAAGGAGGAGAACTCTCGGCTTAGACTTAGCCATAATGAACTAAAGCAAGTTCGTATTGAGAACAATATGCTAATCATTGCTAAGGAGCAGCTTGAGAAAGATGTTCTCGCTCTAAAGGAGCTGTGCACAACAAAAGAGAAGAGAGAGCAAGAACTGCTTGAAGTTTTGGATAAATTCAATAATTCACCCAACCTAATGGATAGAATGTTGAATGAATCCAGACTGCCCGGGGAAAGAACTGGAATTGGTTTTAACCCCAGCTCCTCTTCACAAGTCGAATTGAACAAATCCACGAATGCATATTCACACGAAAGCTTCGAGGCCGCATTTGTTCAAGGACCCACCCAGGTGTCTGAGCCTATGATGGTAGTTAACATTGTCAAAACACCACAATCAACAAGCCAACTGAAAGGTACGGCTGTACAACGAATTGTGGAATCTGGAAAGAAGAAATCTAGTAATGGCAACCCTAGACAAATCTATGTCAAAAGGAATGGACCAAATGGCAATAAACAGAGTCCACGCCATAAAAAGGGTCAGCCTAACTGGAGCACTCAATCCAACAAAAAGACGAATGGTAACCAGAGGCGATATCGTCCGAAATTCACACGAAAGAATCCTGCACAAGGAATCTCAAGAAGCGGACAAATCAGACAACCCGAAAGATCCTTCAAAAGATCTGGGTATGGCAATGGATGGACTGGGCCATCAGAAGAAGATTGGTTTGATTATCCAGAACCTCTTCCAAGAGCAGTATTTGAAATGGTTCATCTGCGTAAACAGACCAATCATCTCAAGCATTATGAAAATCCTTCTCAGGAAGATCAACGTAAGAAATATAATGCTAAAGTCTTTGCCATCATCCATTATGATTATCGCACATCCAATGGATATAGAGGACCAAGGATGAGTCGTGGATACTCTAGGTTAATATGGGTTCCAAAGTTGACTGCTAACCCCCAAGGACCCGAAACTAAAAGGGTACCTAAAAACACATAATTTTTGATGCAGGAAAAACAGGTCATATGGTATATTGATAGTGGATGCTCAAGACATATGACTGGTGACAAAACAATGTTGAGCAACTTTAAAGAATTTGATGGACCCAAAGTTATCTTTGGAGGTGAAAATAGTGGCAAAACTCGTGGAAAAGGGGACATCATCAACAAGGGAATAACAATTCAAGATGTCTCTTATGTTGAAGGACTGAAGTTCAATCTTCTAAGCACAAGTCAATTTTGTGACAGAGGATACAAAGTAGAATTTCTCAAAGACAAATGCAAAATCACGTGAACACGAAAGATAACAAGACAGCTTTAACAGGACAACGAAAGAAGAATATGTATGTATTATCTTTAAATTCTTCTAATGCTAACGTTTGTCTTGTAGCCAAAAGTAATGCAGATCTCAATCAAGAATGGCACAACAAGCTAAGTCATCTGAACTTGAAGACGATAAACAAGCTTGCCAAGAGAAATCTCGTAAGAGGACTACCCGAAGCATCTTACATAAAAGATAAAATATGTGAGGCATGTCAAAAAGGAAAACAATTCAAGTCATCCTTTAAGTCAAAAGATATAGATACAAAGTCTCGACCTCTAAGCCTTCTACATATGGACCTCTTTGGACCAGTTGATCCAGCAAGTTTGAGTGGAAGAAAATATACTCTTGTTATAGTAGATGACTACACGAGATATACATGGGTGTTCTTCTTGAAAAAGAAGAATGAAACAGAAACCACTCTTCCAAATCTTCTGAAACAACTTCAAACAGAAAAGGAGCTCAAAATAATTCGAATAAGATCAGATCAGGGAACGGAATTTGTCAACAAAGTCATAAAGGAATTTTGTGCGCAAAATGGAATTTTCCACCAACTTTCGGTAGCACGAACTCCTCAACAAAACGGAGTAGCCGAAAGAAGAAACAGAACCTTGAAAGAAGCTGCACGAACGATGATCTCTCACTCAGGACTACCTAAGAGATTTTGGGCTGAAGCCATAAACACGGCATGCTATACACAAAATAGATCCTTGATCAACAAATCTCACAACAAGACACCATATGAGTTATGGAAAGGTAAAACACCCAGTATCGGTTATTTTCATGTCTTTGGTTGCAGGTGCTTCATACATAACAATGGAAAGAATCATCTAAGAGCGTTTGACGAAAGAGCTGATGAAGGGTTATTCATGGGTTACTCCTCTGTAAGCAAAGCATTCAGAGTTCTAAACAAACGAACAATGGTAATTGAGGAATCCATTCATGTCAAGTTTGATGAACAATCTGAGATGAACCCATCAGGATGTAAAACATCAAACGAGTCAAATCAAAATCCTCAGCAACCTGTTGACGAAAATACCTCAGACGATGAAGACATACTCTCGTCCTACATGAAACATCATCTAAAGGTTCATGAACCCGAACCGGTGCCTCAAGAAAAGGTTGGAATTCAACAAAATGATCCTTCATCTATCACAACATCTGAACCAATGATTTACATTTATCTACCTTACATTCCTGAAATGGACGCTCAAAATCAACAAGATGCTTTTGAACCAGACCTTCGATGGTTAAAAGATCATCCATCAAATCAGGTTATTGGAAATATTTAGGAAGGTGTAAGAACAAGAGCCTCCTTGCACGAAAGTATGATGGCGTGTTTCCTGTCGCAAATGGAACCAAAAACCATAGAAGAAGCTCTAAAAGACCCAGACTGGGTAATAGCCATGCAAGAAGAACTCCACCAATTTGAACGAAATAAGGTATGGGAACTTGTCCCGAGACCATCTCATCAGGATGTCATTGGTACTAAATGGGTGTTTAGAAACAAAATGAGTGAAGATGGGCTCATTGTTAGGAACAAAGCTCGACTTGTTGCTAAGGGGTATTGCCAAGAAGAAGGTATTGATTTTGATGAAACCTTCGCCCCTGTAGCTAGATTGGAAGCTATTCGCATATTTCTAGCTTTTGCAGCCTATAAGAACTTCAAAGTTTATCAAATGGATGTCAAGAGCGCTTTCCTAAATGGACTTCTTGAAGAAGAAGTATATGTTGAACAACCACCTGGCTTTGCAATCAATAATGAGCTTGAAAAGGTGTATCATCTTAAAAAGGCTCTTTATGGCTTAAAGCAAGCTTCACGAAAGGAGTGGTTGATAAAACACTCTTTCGTATAAAAGATAATGACCATATTCTTTTGGTACAAATCTACGTTGATGACATTATCTTCGGAAGCACGAATCCAATCTTGTGTGAAAAGTTCTCTAATCTTATGAAAGGAAAATTTGAGATGAGTATGATGGGTGAACTGAACTATTTTCTGGGTTTGCAAGTCAAACAATGCCCAGATGGGATATTCATAAATCAAGCCAAATACACCAAGGATTTAATCCGAAAGTTTGGCATTGATGGAAAAAGTTCGGTTAAAATTCCAATGAGCACATCCCTCAGAATGGACATTGATAATGAAGGAAAGGATGTTGATCAAACAAACTTTCGAGGTATTATTGGTTCTCTCCTATACCTGACAGTAAGCAGACCTGACATTTCGTTTGCTGTTGGTGTATGTGCACGTTTTCAAGCTAAGCCGAAAGAAAGTCACCTAAGTGCAACCAAAAAGATATTAAGATATCTTAAGGGAACGCAAAGTGTTGGTCTCTGGTATCCAAAAGATGGATCATTTGATCTAGTTGGATACTCAGACTCTGATTTCGCTGGATGTCGGATTGATCGAAAAAGTACTTCAGGAACCTGTCAGTTCCTAGGAGGACGAATTGTGTCTTGGTTTAGTAAAAAGCAAAACTCTATTGCCACAAGCACGGCTGAAGCCGAATACATAGCAGCCGGAAGTTGCTGTGCTCAAATCTTATGGATGAGACACCAATTGAGAGATTATGGCATAAATGCACGAGAAGTGAGCATAAAATGCGATAACACGAGTGCTATCGCTATCACGAACAATCCTGTGCTGCACTCTCGGACCAAGCATATTGACATCAAGTATCACTTCATTCGTGATCATGTCGAGAAAAAGAACATATCTCTTGAGTATGTCAATACTGATGATCAACTTGCAGACATACTCACGAAACCCTTAAGTGAAAGATTCTCTCTTCTAAGGCATGAACTCGGAATGATTGAAATGACGTAAAGCTTAGAGAATCAAATCTGCAAAGATTCTTGCTCTCGAAAATCAAAAGATTTGATTCATTCCCACACGCAAGGATCTTTATAAATGAAACACTCTATGAGAATAATTTTCTCATCTAACAAAAATTCTAGTGTCTGTCTTTACATGTGCAGGAATGAGTACGGGAAGCGAAAGAACCATTACGGAGGCACGAGAAGGAAAAAGTGAAGTTCTCAGTGAGCCACTAGTGACTGAGCAACAGCTCAATCAGTTCCTTGAACACGCTCAACACATACGAAACCTTCTCCGTTGGCAATCCCATTGGATATATCAGTCACGAGAATCTTTCCACTCTGTTGGCAATCCCATTGGATATATCAAAGAAAACAGTGTGCTGGAACTAAGCGACAGTTTTGACTACTCACCCTCAGGCACCCCCACCAAGATAGCATCTCCTCTCAAGTCCACCACAAGCAGCAAGAAAAAGAAAACTTGAATAACTTTGTTAGACCACGGTGACAAATTGTGATGTTATCTTGTTCATGATCTTTTTAATATATAACTTCGTCATGCAAATATTTTGTTAGTATCTAAAATATTTTGTTAAGATTCGCACATTATCTTTTGCCTATATATATTATTCTTCTATTTCATGAGCTTTACTCATTCACAAAAATTTTAGAGAAGGATAAAGATTGCAGGAATGGATAAGGGAAAAGAAAAGAACAACGAAGCTGAAAAAAGGGCCAAACGCCTAAAACATCATATGCGAGAAGCCGACAAGCTTCTGAATGCCACCGTCATAAGGCTTGAAGAAGATGGGGAAAGGGTCATTGTCACCTACTCCATACCCAACACAGCACCAATGGACAAGGAAACTCATGAAAAATTGATCAACGAGTCCAGGGCTACAAAGGCTTACTGCATGGAACAAGCCACTCGGCTTGCTCAAGAGAAAATTCTGATGATGAAAAGGGCTAATGAGCAAACATCTTATGAAGTTCCTCAACCTAGTGAACAATCCTCTGAAGATATCACTATGGTTCACTCTCGGCCTGTAACTCAGTCACCCGAACCCACTCTCTCACTTGAGGAGTTGGATGAATTTACAAAGATGACAAATCTGACTGATGTGACCGAAGAGATGACTCGCCTGGAACTTCACGTGCCTTATCGTTTTCTCTAAGCTTTTGTATGATGTACTCTCGTGACCTGGAATCCTCGTGATCTAATAAAATTTGCTGCCTTTTCGTGCTTATCTTCTCTTGCTTATAATGACTGCTTTTCTTGTCTATGCCTAACTGTATATGTTACTTGTCCAAATCACAGGAAAGCTCATCATTCATACGTTTTCTGGTCAAAAAGGGGCCATAATTTTATGCGTTACTTTTTCTTAAAAGAGCATTGAAGTTAGAGTTTCATATAGAAACAAGATAACAGTCAAAGTCGTACTTGAAATTAATGACTTCTTGACTACAGTTATAAGCATTTATTGTTGCGATGAAATTAATGTGTAGCAGACACATGAGCTTTGTGGATTTCCTGCAATAAAAGGAGGAGAATTCTTCACATTACACTCATCCCTCCTCTCTTTACCATGGCTCCAAAGAAACCTTTCACCAGAGGTGATTCTCATAAGCTGAAAGAAAATGCCAGACGTCTCAGGGAGGAACAGGGTGATCTCTACCCTGGCAATAGTCCACAAGCACTGGTGGAAATTCCCTCTGACTCCGACTCGTCTCTTAAGTATGATGATATGGCGGGTTTCATCGTCGAAAGTGAAGAGAAGACTTTGAAAGATCCCACCAAGACTCCAGATCCAGATTATATGGCTTTTCTTGCACAAGAGGACTTCATGGAGAAATATGATCAGGAGGAAGAACCCGAATCCTCATCTGGCTCAAACTTTCCACGAATCGGGAAATGGTTCAAGCAAATGCTGGGAAATTTGAAAAAGGCCAAAGGAGAACCATCCGAAGTCAAGAAGAACGAGAGGAAGAAAATTTGATCTTATTGTGTGTTACTTTTTATCCTATGTACTTTCCTCTCTCGGGTCTATGATGAATAAACTGGCTCTAGTTTCCTTTAATCGAGACGTTATTTGCCTAATCTATCGTCTGCCTAACAATCTCGATTCAGGAACAAAATTCTTGAAAAAGAATATGTTCTCTAAATAGTGTCTTGGATAAGATAGTTGAATACACCTTTTGAGAGGTTCGGTCTATCTATTTGAGAAAGAACCCAAAAATTCAAAAGTTCTACTTTCTTCTAAAGCACGAAGAAAAGCATCGTGTACTGTACTCTTTTGCTAAGGCCAAGGCAATGGCTGACCTAAATGACATGGAAAGACGAAGTCTTTCTAGACAAATCTTGAGAATAGATCATGAGACTCTTATTGCTAAGACTCTTTGCTCATAAAAGGGAACATCTTGAGTACGAACGAAAGAAGAAGGATTGCATTATGGGAAGTCTGCCTTCCAATGCACGAGAGATTGCAACTGCTTTCACTGTATATTGTTCTGTGTAACAATTCTCTCGGGAGATACTTTTGTTGCCATAAAAGAGAGACATGTTTGACTTCATTTGTCTCACAAGTCCAATGTTTTGAAAATTACATCCTCTTTCGGGTTTGGAATCATGACCAAACATGCTTAATGTTTGAGCCTTTATCTCCAACCGTTAAGATGAATCCCAATGGGATCATGTGGCCGAGAAAAGTGGTCCACTCCCCCACTTTGTCTGATGCAGGATGTGACGTGCATTTAATGCACATATAGGCACTCGAGTGTTTTTCTCTCTCTTCATTAAATGAGGGAATGATCGTTTTTTATCTGCAAACAATCTTATCACTCCCCCATGTTGATCGGTTACCTTTTGGAGAAAAAGAACCGGAAGTGATTTGAATTTTAAACCGTTCATCTCTAAATGGATCATCCATACCCGGAGACCCGGAGTTCTATAAAACCCCACTTAAACCTCTCTTGATCCTTTTACCCTACCTTCCTCAATCTCATTATTTTTCTCAACCCTTTGTTTATCTCAAATCCACAACCGTGGCAGAACATCCTTAAGCATCACCATCTAATCCTGAACCAGAAACTCCTTCCACCATGGAAATCCCAAGCTTTCCGACAGAGGACCTAACTTTCATTGAATCCAGAGTACCCTTCATCGTAGGGGGAAGTATGTGGGACGCGCATGGATTCCTTGAATATATCTTGGATAGAACTTTTGGTGAACACATCATAAGTCTCCTTACAGAAACAGGATTATACAGCTTCATCACACACCTTTATACTGTTTGGGACCCGGTTGATGTAACCCAGTTCTATATGAATGCCTCAATATCTTCTGATTATTTGACTATCACTTCCAGAGTAAATAATCATCATGTGGTTCTTACCGCAGAGGACGTTCGATCAACATACGGGTTTCCACAAAGAGATGAGTCTTACAAGACAGATATTATCTATTATCATCTCGACCCAGAGGACTTCTACGAATCCATCAAGAACAATCACGCACCATCCAAGGCAGAAATCTCATGGCCGTTGAAGAAGAAATGGTTCCGGCTAGACTATGAGTTCACTGTTGATATCTTCAGTAAACTCGTCGATCACAAGACCTCGGGCACGGATGATGTGACGAAGGAGAAATTGAAAATGCTGCATGCCTTCTTGAATAGATTTAAAGTCGACTGGTCAAAGATCATTTTCAACAATATTGTTCACACCATCACTTTTCATTGAAAAAGTCCATGAGACATTGCAAAGAAGTTGGGATATGGTTTTGTGATAAGCCATCTTCTGGCAATGAAAGGAGTCGTTCTGCGCCCAGGAATTCGGCCTGGTCAGAAAGCATGTCATATGAAACAAAAACCATCAGGATATGACAAGCAGAATGCGTTGGAGTTGGGAATCCCTATCGAGCAAGTCAAAGCCAAGCGAAAATCAAGAACACCTAGGGTTTCAGAAGATGAGCAGCCAAAGCCGAAACGACAAAGACGAGAAAAGCACTCCTCTCGGAGTAAGGCGAAAAAGGCAGAAGAATCTTCAGGTGTTCCAATCTCACCAAAATCTCCACAAAAGAAGAACGATCCTATTCCACCCTCCCCTCTACTAGAATCAATCGTAGTCAAAGACTCATCCGAAGATGAAGATAATTTAATTCTCTCCAGAATTATCAAAGACAGTCACTTTCGGTCTCCAGTCAAGGCTAAATCTTTCCCGAAGAAATCTTCTACACCGAAAGAAGCTACATCGAAAGAAGGAGACACGAAAGAAGCACTTTCTGAGGGGGAAGGTCAACCGAAAGATGTTCTTCCTGAGAAAATTCCTGATGATCAAGAACCCAAGTCTGATCTCGGTTTTCCTCAAGACCACCATCCACAAGAACCTACTTTGGCAGATCAACTCCTTCGAGAGCTGACACAAGAACCTGCTAATGTAGACATGGAGGCCAGTCGCTTAAGTCTTCCACAAGAACCTGGGTCACCAGAAAAGACGAAAGAGGCGACTGATACTTTGATCGCTTTACCTTGTCTGCCACAAGAACCTATCAATACAGAGTAGGTAACTCTGACACAAGAACCTGTGTTGGTAGACGAGACAGCAGTAGTGCAGGTACAACCTCCAGACATCCCGAAACCATCAGCCCCAGTTCCAGAAGTAAAGGTTCCTCAACCTTCACCAGATCAGTTACTTAGAGAATCCATTGAACGAGATTACAAACGAGTTCAACAGTGGCAAAAGTGGCGCACTGCTCCCCTGCGGATCTTTCTTGAAACTTTTGAAGCAATGCAGGATGAAGAGGAATTTGCACTTGCATGGATTGGCACTGATGATCTTTCAAAAGCTCTTCGAATTGAAGAGATCAATCGCGTTTTCTCTTACAAGATGACAAATCGCACTCTCGGGAGAGATAAAGCTCCAATCTGCATCGAGCTCAACAAGCCACCCTTGGATCCAGTTTATGAAGAAGAACTGAAGCAACTTCGATATGCCATGTTGCTTTCAAAGATCAAGACCACTTTAGAGAAGGAACACCAAAATGATCCAAATTGTAATATCAGTGGCACGAAAGATGTGCTTGGACGACAGATTGAAGAAGGCGAGAGTAATGAAGGTGAAGATGAAGATAATGATGATGTTGACGATACTGATGATGAGAATGATGATAATGATGATAATGATGATGATGATGAGAATGATGATAATGATGACGATGATGATAATGATGATCAGATGGGCAATGAAGGTGCTCAAGAAACCGAACCCGAAGACAGTCACACAATTTTGATCGGTCCTGACTATGACACCTACCCTCAGAGATCTCCCTTAAGAAGACTACCATCTGACAGTGAAGACTCGAAAGAAGCTTCAACTACTCATCCCGAAGATCTATCTCGCGCTATTGTTCCGCATATCCAACCCATAGACGAGACTCCAATCAAGCACGGCAACGAAAGAATGCGTGAAGGCAGACTGGAAGCTTCACCAATCCCTCTTAGCTCAGATAGTGGTGGAAACCGGGAAGCACCACCTCAAGCTGATCACATGGACACATCACCAACAAACATTGAGGAAGAATCCCCTGCGAAGTCCCCACGAACTATCATGAACATCATGAGAGGAACTGTCCATTCAGCCGAAACCATTCATAGGCAATATCTTGCTTTACAAGAAAAGGACACGAAAGTTATGGATGATCTATGCAAGAAGGTCGATTTTCTGATAGCAGCCCAATCTAAACCTCAATCTCCACCTCCAGCACAGCCTCAACCGCAGCAACAACTTGACGTCATGGTTTTAGGAGGTTGGGGGGAAGAGTAGAGGGGTTAGAAGCCCAGGAATATTTATTGGGAAACCTTGCAAGGCCAAATAGCAATGAAGGCAAAGGGGGGAAACCTGGAATATTGGGAGTAGGGGGAGGACCTAGAATATTAGGAATTCCAGGTGGTAATGGCAATGAAGGGGGAGGGGGGAGGCCAGGAATTGTTAGGAACATTGTATTAGGATTTTGATGATACCAATGTAATGTAGAAAAGTAGACCCCTAACCATTAGCTGTTTTTGTTTCGCTACTTTCGTCCTAGACGAGAGTTGCCATAACTCTTTTGTAATTCGTGTTAAGCTAGACAAACACACGAAAATGAGTTATGACTAGATGTTAGGATCTCCAAGGCGAAAGAAGACACGAGACATGAAGAACAACAACGAGAGTCAAGCAGGAGTTGTCAACAAACACGAAAGGACAGTGTTTGTAAAAGACGATCTTCATTAAACATTACTTCTCTTCAACAACGAGAAGAATGTTTCACCTGTCTGATTTGACAACATCCTAGGACAATAAGGACTTCATTTTATGGGTCTCACTTTTCAAGAAGCATTAAATGAAGATGTACTATCTCTTGGAGCTAAAGGACAAAACCCTAATGCTTTCCATACCTTCAACGGCTACATGGTACAACCTCATTAATGAAGCATTTAATGCATGAAGCTCCCCGGTCCTTGTCCAATGGTTAAAAGGTTCGAAAATTTCATCTCCCTCCAACGGATGGATTTTCATCACCTATATAAACTCACCTTCATCAACTAAGAAGGTGCTAGTTAATTATCACTCGACTTACTCACTTACAAAAGCTGTTGAAACGTCTACGATTTACAAAAAGCTTTTGTGAACCAGTTTTTGAGGTGTTAAGTTACTTGGAGAATCACTTGTCTTACACCTCAAGGAAGTCTTGACATCAGTTTGAAGCTATCATATCTCAGAGTCAAGATCTCTTTGTTGGAGAATTCAAGAAATCATTTTCTACCAACCTCAACTCAGGAGAAGAAGTTGATAGAGGCGGAGTAAACTCGAGGAGTTGAAAAACCTACGAAGGCTGTCCGGCTTAGTGATCAAGGAAGTCTTTGTGTAATTGTACTAAGAGTGATAGTGCAATCCTTCCAACAGTTGTGGAAGAAGAGTGGAGTAGGCAACATTGGCCGAACCACTATAAAATCTCGTGTCCTCCTTATCTCCTTACTTACGCTTTTTATTTTGCTCTCATATCATTTCTTCATTATCATTACCCAAAGTTTGTCTAATTACGTAAACTCGTGCAAAGTATTTTAAAACGAATCTATCTTATCCGCTGCGCCAAGACACCGAAAGGTGACGTTTAGGGCTTCTAACGAAAAGAGTCTAGTCACCCCCCCCCCCCCCTCTAGACTCTCATCTCACTCTATCGGGACCAACAGGAACATTTGCTAATGGAAATGGAGAAGGCGGAATCGGGAACGGGAGAGGTGGGATAATCAATAATTTGTCTTGAGCAATATTACTTTTTTCTTTGAGTATACGAGCTTCGTTGTAGCTACTCATCATTGTCACAAAGACAACTACGCATACCAGAGAGAAAACCTTCCATGAAAATCGAAAAGTCATTTTTCTTGATATATGTTTTAGTGTAGAACAAATTAAAGTATGAAAGAAAGAAAGAACAAAGTGAGTTGTACTCATTGGCTTCACTAACCAGTAACCATGCATTACTTATATAGGCGAATGAAAATGTGGAATACTAATTTTCTTCACTTTCAGAATAAGTTTTGAATCCCTTTGATTCAGTGAATTAAGACAAAAAATATGAATATGATTCGTTAACACATTCTATTTATGGTTAGCAAATTAAATATTGCATTTACTTAATTCGCAAGTGGTCTTAATTGGCGAATAAAAATGTGGAATATACTAATTTTCTTTACTTTCAGTATAAGTTTTGAATCCATTTGATTCAGTGAATTATGACAAAAAATATGAATATGGTTCGTCCACACATTCTATTTATGGTTAGCAAATTAAATATTGCATTTACTTAATTTGCAAATGGTCTTAATTGGCGAATGAAAATGTGGAATATACTAAATTTCTTCACTTTCAGTATAAGTCTTGAATCCCTTTGATTCAATGAATTAAGACAAAAAATATGAATATGATTCGTTCACACATTCTATTTATGGTTAGCAAATTAAATATTGCATTTACTTAATTTGCAAATGGTCTTAATTTGCAAATGTATTTTGTGGGCCACTTTTTTCCTTTGGTTAATAATAATTAATAATAATAATAATTAATAATAATAATTAATGTTAATAATAATTATAATAATAAGAGGGAGAAGAAGACATTTTTAGTCCTAGACTTACAGTGGCACGGACAATTTTGGTCCGCCATAAAAAAATTTGTCATTTTATGGACAGACTTATTGTGACGAGGACATTTTTGGTCCTCCATCTGTAATTCTGTTAAATGACTGTGTAAGTGAGGGGTAATTGCGCCATTTCAGGTTATCACCTTTTCTATATTTCATCCATGCTTGTTTTGTTCTTGATTTCAGAAGGCGTATACCCCAAGGAAATTTGTGTTTCATCCTAAACGGAAGCTAGCAGTAATCATTGAGAGTGATCAAGGAGCACGAATAACGTGAAAATGCTAAAAAGGAGTGCTTTGCTGATGCTGGAATGGGGGTCAATGGCAATTCAGAGAATTTCTGCAGTATTTATATACTAAAACTCTTAAAGTATATGTAGTTAATCATCTGTTTATGTTTAATCTGAAAACAATATTCTCATTGTATAAATGAAATTAGGCTTGTTAGCTTCGTTATTTAGCATGTGTTTTGTATTTTTAAGGACAATGATAATTTGCTAGTCTGAAGTTCTCTGCCTGCAATTATAACTGCAACACACTATGATTTAGAGTTTGCAAAAGCTTAAAGAGCCTTCTGTTTTACTGCTCATTTTCTGTTTGTTTCAAATAAAAAACTTTGCTTACTATCGATGCAAATATAATACCTACATCAGTAGTATTATATTTATGTCTGATGTATATTCATTTTGAGGTGAAAACTTTTCAAAGTGAATAGTTGCAGGCAGAATGAAAAGGTTAAAGGGGTCAACAAAAAGCACAATGATGAAGATAAAGGTAAAATGGGAATTGTTTTGAATTCAAGCTTTATTACCTAATTTATTCGGAGTAAAAAAATAGATTTTCACTTATTTTTTTTTTGTCCCTGTTTTTGGTGGCTCTACTCATTACTGATTTTGTCCATCAATGTACTGTTGTTATTGTTGTTTTTTTTTTTAATAAAACCTGCATACAAATGGTGTAAGTATTAAAATTTTTCAGTCCAAACCACAAAGCCTAACTATTTCGTATTTTTTGAAATTTTAATTTTGCAATCCAAATTATAAACCCTAACAAATTCATTTTTTTTTTATTTTGCATACGTAGTAATAAATTAAATGAAGAAATATAATACTGTTTGTCTATAATACACTGAGCAGACGAAATTGAAATTACTTAGCTCTCTCTGAGATCTGTTGGCGTGGTCTTCTGTTTCTGTTGCTCTTTTCCCCATAGCAGTGATCAGTGTGGGTAATAAATGGCCGATTTAGTCATCGGAATAGCTACGGTATATTATATACATGTGTGTGTGTGAGTGGTAATACTGAAAAAATTGGGGGAAAAGAGGACGGAGAAAAAACAAACCGGCGCATGCAGATGAAGAATCATCTGGAAACAAAGGTTTTCACCTCGCCGGAAAAAAACACAATCGGTACAAGGAAGGTAAAGGTGTGTAGGGGGTGCTGTGATCTCTAAAATCGTAGAGAGAAAACGGAGCTGTGATGCAGATGGTGTTCGGACAGAGACCACGCGGAGGAGGTCTTCGGACATGGGTGGGATGCAAAAGGTTGATCTAGGGTTTCTTTTTGGTTTATATATATGGGTTTGGGTTGGGGTTCGTTTTGGGCTTTTGAGTTGGGCCAAATAAACAAAGAATTATATATTTAAATATATGTATATTTTGAGCCAGATTTGATTTTGTGTTAAGTAAAGACATTATAGTTTAAATATTATGTTTTTTTATCATTTTTTTTTTGTTAGAAAGAAATGTATAGAAACTATATTTTAAATGATGTGATTTTATATCATTATTTTTTCGATTGGAATGAAAATGTCAATTAAGAATTTTATATTTTTATTTATTTTACAACTAAATTAATTTATATTTAATTGATGTAGAAAATATTCATGACCAAAATTGTCCTATTATTCATTGAGAAGACCCTGTATGGATCTCATTTGCGGTGAGAATCATTTGTATTTGTTATTGTTTTACGGAATAATTAGTTTTTGATTATGAAACACTTGTTTTGGTTAGATTTGAAATTTTTAAGTAGATTTCATTTGTACGGTAATATTCTTTAATATTTGTATACATTTCATATATAATTTTTTGTGCAGAGAAATGAATTGTATTAATATAAAAAAAAAATGCGTCCTACGTATTAAACAATACTATGTACAAAATTATTCTTTCTACTATTTAAATATGCTATATCTTTTTCTATTTAATAATTAATTAATTTTAATTCATTTTTTTCTTTACAAATTCAGAAAATTTTTGACCTAATTGTCTCTATATTAGATCCCATTTGATTGCAAATGGTTTTAAGGTACTTATTTACAGTGAAGTGTATGTTTCTTCAACGTCAAAAATTGTATACAAATAGGTGTTTAGTAATTTATAAATTTTTTTTGCATTCTTTCATGTTTGTTATAGATTTATTGATCCAAAAACAAGTTTTGACTTTGTTTGAGCATATATTTGTCATTGCATTATATATATGTATTTGTTGTAAGATTCACAGTATTGTATCTATTTGCTTACACACGCTCTTCTTGCTTTACATTCTTGGTGTGACGTATTTCTTCTTCCATATCTGCATAGTTGTCAAATTTATTATTCCGCAAAAAAAAAAATCATAAATTAGTCTTTTTCTTTTTTTTTTAAATAAAATTATTCTCATGAAACATAAATTGTGTACTTTTTTCTGTCATCATTTGTCTTTAACTTTAGTTATTGCGTGACACACATGTTGTATTTTCATTATTTTGGAACTACTAAATTTTACAGAACTTTATGTATATATACATGTGATTATAATTATTGGGAGAATTACATATTAAAAACTAACACGCAATTATTTTCCAAATGCATATATATATATATATATATATATATATATATATATATATATATATATATATATCCTCACACACACATATATATAAATTTTGTCCGTGCAACGAACGCGACAATTACTAGTATAGTAATAAAGGGAAGTCAAATTATTATTATTATAATTGCAATTGAGATTGAAATTGGACCATTATTCGATCAAAATCTTCCAAATTTCAATAACAGCTATCAACTTGACGTCATGGTTTTAGGAGGTTGGGGGGAAGAGTAGAGGGGTTAGAAGCCCAGGAATATTTATTGGGAAACCTTGCAAGGCCAAATGGCAATGAAGGCAAAGGGGGGAAACCTGGAATATTGGGAGTAGGGGGAAGACCTAGAATATTAGGAATTCCAGGTGGTAATGGCAATGATGGGGGATGGGGGAGGCCAGGAACATTTGCTAATGGAAATGGAGAAGGGGGAATCGGGAACGGGAGAGGTGGGATAATCAATAATTTATCTTGAGCAATATCACTTTTTTCTTTGAGTATACGAGCTTCGTTTTAGCTACTCATCATTGTCACAAAGACAACTACGCATACCAAAGAGAAAACCTTCCATGAAAATCGAAAAGTCATTTTTCTTGATATATGTTTTAGTGTAGAACAAATTAAAGTATGAAAGAAAGAAAGAACAAAGTGAGTTGTACTCATTGGCTTCACTAACCAGTAACCATGCATTGCTTATATAGGCGAATGAAAATGTGGAATACTAATTTTCTTCACTTTCAGTATAAGTTTTGAATCCCTTTGATTCAGTGAATTAAGACAAAAAATATGAATTTGGTTCGTCCACACATTCTATTTATGGTTAGCAAATTAAATATTGCATTTACTTAATTTGCAAATGGTCTTAATTGGCGAATGAAAATGTGGAATATACTAAATTTCTTCACTTTCAGTATAAGTTTTGAATCCCTTTGATTCAGTGAATTAAGACAAAAAATATGAATATGATTCGTTCACACATTCTATTTATGGTTAGCAAATTAAATATTGCATTTACTTAATTTGCAAATGGTCTTAATTTGCAAATGTATTTTGTGGGCCACTTTTTTCCTTTGGTTAATAATAATTAATAATAATAATAATAATAATAATAATTAATATTAATACTAGTTATAATAATAAGAGGGAGAAGAAGACATTTTTGGTCCTAGACTTACAATGGCACGGACAATTTTGGTCCTCCATAAAAAAATTTGTCATTTTATGGACAGACTTATTGTGACGAGGACATTTTTGGTCCTCCATCTGTAATTCTGTTAAATGACCGTGTAAGTGAGGGGTAATTGCGCCATTTCAGGTTATCACCTTTTCGATATTTCATCCATGCTTGTTTTGTTCTTGATTTCAGAAGGTGTATACCCCAAGGAAATTTGTGTTTCAACCTAAACGGAAGCTAGCAGTAATCATTGAGAGTGATCAAGGAGCACGAATAACGTGAAAATGCTAAAAAGGAGTGCTTTGCTGATGCTGGAATGGGGGTCAATGGCAATTCAGAGAATTTCTGTAGTATTTATATACTAAAACTCTTAAAGTATATGTAGTTAAACATCTGTTTATGTTTAATCTGAAAACAATATTCTCATTGTATAAATGAAATTAGGCTTGTTGGCTTCGTTATTTAGCATGTGTTTTGTATTTTTAAGGACAATGATAATTTGCTAGTCTGAAGTTCTCTGCCTGCAATTATAACTGCAACACACTATGATTCAGAGATTGCTAAAGCTTAAAGAGCCTTCTGTTTTACTGCACATTTTCTGTTTGTTTCAAATAAAAAACTTTGCTTACTATCCATGCACATATAATACCTACATCAGTAGTATTATATTCATGTCTGATGTATATTCATTTTGAGGTGAAAACTTTTCAAAGTGAATAGTTGCAGGCAGAATGAAAAGGTTAAAGGGGTAAACAAAAAGCACAATGATGAAGATAAAGGTACAATGGGAATTGTTTTGAATTCAAGCTTTATTACCTAATTTATTCGGAGTAAAAAAATAGATTTTCACTTATTTTTTGTTTGTCCCTGTTTTTGGTGGCTCTACTCATTACTGATTTTGTCCATCAATGTACTGTTGTTATTGTTGTTGTTTTTTTTTGTTTTTTTTTTAATGAAACCTGCATACAAATGGTGTAAGTATTAAAATTTTTCAATCCAAACCACAAAGCCTAACTATTTCGTATTTTTTGAAATATTAATTTTGCAATCCAAATTATAAACCCTAACAAATTCATTTTTTTTATTTTGCCATACGTAGTAATGAAATAAATGAAGAAATATAATACTGTTTGTCTATAATACACTGAGCAGACGAAATTGAAATTACTTAGCTCTCTCTGAGATCTGTTGGCATGGTCTTCAGTTTCTGTTGCTCTCTTCCCCATAGCAGTGATCAGTGTGGATAATAAATGGCCGATTTAGTCATCGGAATAGCTACGGTATATTATATACATGTGTGTGTGTGAGTGGTAATACTGAAAAAATTGGGGGAAAGAGGACGGAGAAAAAACAAACCGGCGCATGCAGATGAAGAATCATCTGGAAACAAAGGTTTTCACCTCGCCGGAAAAAAACACAATCGGTACAAGGAAGGTAAAGGTGTGTAGGGGGTGCTGTGATCTCTAAAATCGTAGAGAGAAGACGGAGCTGTGATGCAGATGGTGTTCGGACAAAGACCACGCGGAGGAGGTCTTCGGACATGGGTGGGATGCAAAAGGTTGATCTAGGGTTTCTTTTTGGTTTATATATATGGGTTTGGGTTGGGGTTCGTTTTGGGCTTTTGAGTTGGGCCAAATAAACAAAGAATTATATATTTAAATATATGTATATTTTGAGCTAGATTTGATTTTGTGTTAAGTAAAGACATTATAGTTTAAATATTATGTTTTTTTATCATTTTTTTTTGTTAGAAAGAAATGTATAGAAACTATATTTTAAATGATGTGATTTTATATCATTTATTTTTTCGATTGGAATGAAAATGTCAATTAAGAATTTTATATTTTTATTTATTTTATAACTAAATTAATTTATGTTTAATTGATGTAGAAAATATTCATGACCAAAATTGTCTTATTATTCATTGTGAAGACCCTGTATGGATCTCATTTGCGGTGAGAATCATTTGTATTTGTTATTGTTTTACGGAATAATTAGTTTTTGATTATGAAACACTTTTTTTGGTTAGATTTGAAATTTTTAAGTAGATTTCATTTGTACGGTAATATTCTTTAATATTTGTATACATTTCATATATAATTTTTTGTGCAGAGAAATGAATTGTATTAATATAAAAAAAAATGCGTCCTACGTATTAAATAATACTATGTACAAAATTATTCTTTCTACTATTTAAATATGTTATATCTTTTTCTATTTAATAATTAATTAATTTTAATTCATTTTTTTCTTTACAAATTCAGAAAATTTTTGACCTAATTGTCTCTATATTAGATCCCATTTGATTGCAAATGGTTTTAAGGTACTTATTTACAGTGAAGTGTATGTTTCTTCAACGTCAAAAATTGTATACAAATAGGTGATTAGTACTTTATAAATTTTTTTTGCATTCTTTCATGTTTGTTATAGATTTATTGATCCAAAAACAAGTTTTGACTTTGTTTGAGAATATATTTGTCATTGCATTATATATATGTATTTGTTGTAAGATTCACAGTATTGTATCTATTTGCTTACACACGCTCTTCTTGCTTTACATTCTTGGTGTGACGTATTTCTTCTTCCATATCTGCATAGTTGTCAAATTTATTATTCCGCAAAAAAAAAAAATTCATAAATTAGTCTTTTTCTTTTTTTTTTTAAATAAAATTATTCTCATGAAACATAAATTGTGTACTTTTTTCTGTCATCATTTGTCTTTAACTTTAGTTATTGCGTGACACACATGTTGTATTTTCATTATTTTGGAACTACTAAATTTTACAGAACTTTATGTATATATACATGTGATTATAATTATTGGGAGAATTACATATTAAAAACTAACACGCAATTATTTTCCAAATGCATATATATATATATATATATATATATATATATATATATATATATATATATATATCCTCACACACACATATATATAAATTTTGTCTGTGCAACGAACGTGACAATTACTAGTATAGTAATAAAGGGAAGTCAAATTATTATTATTATAATTGCAATTGAGATTGAAATTGGACCATTATTCGATCAAAATCTTCCAAATTTCAATAACAGCTATCAACTTGACGTCATGGTTTTAGGAGGTTGGGGGGAAGAGTAGAGGGGTTAGAAGCCCAGGAATATTTATTGGGAAACCTTGCAAGGCCAAATGTCAATGAAGTCAAAGGGGGGAAACCTGGAATATTGGGAGTAGGGGGAAGACCTAGAATATTAGGAATTCCAGGTGGTAATAGCAATGAAGGGGGATGGGGGAGGCCAGGAACATTTGCTAATGGAAATGGAGAAGGGGGAATCGGGAACGGGAGAGGTGGGATAATCAATAATTTATCTTGAGCAATATCACTTTTTTCTTTGAGTATACGAGCTTCGTTGTAGCTACTCATCATTGTCACAAAGAAAACTACGCATACCAGAGAGAAAACCTTCCATGAAAATCGAAAAGTCATTTTTCTTGATATATGTTTTAGTGTAGAACAAATTAAAGTATGAAAGAAAGAAAGAACAAAGTGAGTTGTACTCATTGGCTTCACTAACCAGTAACCATGCATTGCTTATATAGGCGAATGAAAATGTGGAATACTAATTTTCTTCACTTTCAGTATAAGTTTTGAATCCCTTTGATTCAGTGAATTAAGACAAAAAATATGAATTTGGTTCGTCCACACATTCTATTTATGGTTAGCAAATTAAATATTGCATTTACTTAATTTGCAAATGGTCTTAATTGGCGAATGAAAATGTGGAATATACTAAATTTCTTCACTTTCAGTATAAGTTTTGAATCCCTTTGATTCAGTGAATTAAGACAAAAAATATGAATATGATTCGTTCACACATTCTATTTATGGTTAGCAAATTAAATATTGCATTTACTTAATTTGCAAATGGTCTTAATTTGCAAATGTATTTTGTGGGCCACTTTTTTCCTTTGGTTAATAATAATAATAATAATAATAATTAATATTAATACTAGTTATAATAATAAGAGGGAGAAGAAGACATTTTTGGTCCTAGACTTACAGTGGCACGGACAATTTTGGTCCTCCATATAAAAATTTGTCATTTTATGGACAGACTTATTGTGACGAGGACATTTTTGGTCCTCCATCTGTAATTCTGTTAAATGACCGTGTAAGTGAGGGGTAATTGCGCCATTTGAGGTTATCACCTTTTCGATATTTCATCCATGCTTGTTTTGTTCTTGATTTCAGAAGGTGTATACCCCAAGGAAATTTGTGTTTCAACCTAAACGGAAGCTAGTAGTAATCATTGAGAGTGATCAAGGAGCACGAATAACGTGAAAATGCTAAAAAGGAGTGCTTTGCTGATGCTGGAATGGGGGTCAATGGCAATTCAGAGAATTTCTGTAGTATTTATATACTAAAACTCTTAAAGTATATGTAGTTAAACATCTGTTTATGTTTAATCTGAAAACAATATTCTCATTGTATAAATGAAATTAGGCTTGTTGGCTTCGTTATTTAGCATGTGTTTTGTATATTTAAGGACAATGATAATTTGCTAGTCTGAAGTTCTCTGCCTGCAATTATAACTGCAACACACTATGATTCAGAGATTGCTAAACCTTAAAGAGCCTTCTGTTTTACTGCACATTTTCTGTTTGTTTCAAATAAAAAACTTTGCTTACTATCCATGCACATATAATACCTACATCAGTAGTATTATATTCATGTCTGATGTATATTCATTTTGAGGTGAAAACTTTTCAAAGTGAATAGTTGCAGGCAGAATGAAAAGGTTAAAGGGGTAAACAAAAAGCACAATGATGAAGATAAAGGTACAATGGGAATTGTTTTGAATTCAAGCTTTATTACCTAATTTATTCGGAGTAAAAAAAATAGATTTTCACTTATTTTTTGTTTGTCCCTGTTTTTGGTGGCTCTACTCATTACTGATTTTGTCCATCAATGTACTGTTGTTATTGTTGTTGTTTTTTTTTTTTTTTTTTAATGAAACCTGCATACAAATGGTGTAAGTATTAAAATTTTTCAGTCCAAACCACAAAGCCTAACTATTTCGTATTTTTTGAAATTTTAATTTTGCAATCCAAATTATAAACCCTAACAAATTCATTTTTTTTATTTTGCATACGTAGTAATAAAATCGTAGAGAGAAGACGGAGCTGTGATGCAGATGGTGTTCGGACAGAGACCACGCGGAGGAGGTCTTCGGACATGGGTGGGATGCAAAAGGTTGATCTAGGGTTTCTTTTTGGTTTATATATATGGGTTTGGGTTGGGGTTCGTTTTGGGCTTTTGAGTTGGGCCAAATAAACAAAGAATTATATATTTAAATATACGTATATTTTGAGCCAGATTTGATTTTGTGTTAAGTAAAGACATTATAGTTTAAATATTATGTTTTTTTATCATTTTTTTTGGTTAGAAAGAAATGTATAGAAACTATATTTTAAATGATGTGATTTTATATCATTTATTTTTTCGATTGGAATGAAAATGTCAATTAAGAATTTTATATTTTTATTTATTTTATAACTAAATTAATTTATGTTTAATTGATGTAGAAAATATTCATGACCAAAATTGTCTTATTATTCATTGTGAAGACCCTGTATGGATCTCATTTGCGGTGAGAATCATTTGTATTTGTTATTGTTTTACGGAATAATTAGTTTTTGATTATGAAACACTTTTTTTGGTTAGATTTGAAATTTTTAAGTAGATTTCATTTGTACGGTAATATTCTTTAATATTTGTATACATTTCATATATAATTTTTTGTGCAGAGAAATGAATTGTATTAATATAAAAAAAAAATGCGTCCTACGTATTAAACAATACTATGTACAAAATTATTCTTTCTACTATTTAAATATGCTATATCTTTTTCTATTTAATAATTAATTAATTTTAATTCATTTTTTTCTTTACAAATTCAGAAAATTTTTGACCTAATTGTCTCTATATTAGATCCCATTTGATTGCAAATGGTTTTAAGGTACTTATTTACAGTGAAGAGTATGTTTCTTCAACGTCAAAAATTGTATACAAATAGGTCTTTAGTACTTTATAAATTTTTTTTGCATTCTTTCATGTTTGTTATAGATTTATTGATCCAAAAAACAAGTTTTGACTTTGTTTGAGCATATATTTGTCATTGCATTATATATATATGTATTTGTTGTAAGATTCACAGTATTGTATCTATTTGCTTACACACGCTCTTCTTGCTTTACATTCTTGGTGTCACGTATTTCTTCTTCCATATCTGCATAGTTGTTAAATTTATTATTCCGCAAAAAAAAAAAAAAAAATCATAAATTAGTCTTTGTTCTTTTTTTTTTTTTAAATAAAATTATTCACATGAAACATAAATTGTGTACTTTTTTCTGTCATCATTTGTCTTTAACTTTAGTTATTGCGTGACACACATGTTGAATTTTCATTATTTTGGAACTACTAAATTTTACAGAACATTATGTATATATACATGTGATTATAATTATTGGGAGAATTACATATTAAAAACTAACATGCAATTATTTTCCAAATGCATATATATATATATATAGATATATATATATATATATATATATATATATATATATATATATAAATCCTCACACACATATATATATATAAATTTTGTCCGTGCAACGCACGTGACAATTACTAGTATTGTAATAAAGGGAAGTCGAATTATTATTATTATAACTGCGAGATTGAAATTGGCCCATTATTCGATCAAAATCTTCCAAATTTCAATAACAGCTATCAACTTGACGTCATGGTTTTAGGAGGTTGGGGGGAAGAGTAGAGGGGTTAGAAGCCCAGGAATATTTATTGGGAAACCTTGCAAGGCCAAATGGCAATGAAGGGAAAGGGGGGAAACCTGGAATATTGGAAGTAGGGGGAGGACCTAGAATATTAGGAATTCCAGGTGGTAATGGCAATGAAGGGGGAAGGGGTAGGCCAGGAACATTTGCTAATGGAAATGGAGAAGGGGGAATCGGGAACGGGAGAGGTGGGATAATCAATAATTTATCTTGAGCAATATCACTTTTTTCTTTGAGTATACGAGCTTCGTTGTAGCTACTCATCATTGTCACAAAGACAACTACGCATACCAGAGAGAAAACCTTCCATGAAAATCGAAAAGTCATTTTTCTTGATATATGTTTTAGTGTAGAACAAATTAAAGTATGAAAGAAAGAAAGAACAAAGTGAGTTGTACTCATTGGCTTCACTAACCAGTAACCATGCACTGCTTATATAGGCAAATGAAAATGTGGAATACTAATTTTCTTCACTTTCAGTATAAGTTTTGAATCCCTTTGATTCAGTGAATTAAGACAAAAAATATGAATATGATTCGTTAACACATTCTATTTATGGTTAGCAAATTAAATATTGCATTTACTTAATTCGCAAATGGTCTTAATTGGCGAATAAAAATGTGGAATGTACTAATTTTCTTCACTTTCAGTATCAGTTTTGAATCCCTTTGATTCAGTGAATTACGACAAAAAATATGAATATGATTCGTTCACACATTCTATTTATGGTTAGCAAATTAAATATTGCATTTACTTAATTTGCAAATGGTCTTAATTTGCAAATGTATTTTGTGGGCCACTTTTTTCCTTTGGTTAATAATAATTAATAATAATAATAATAATAATAATAATAATAATAAGAATAATAATAATAATAATAATAATAATAATAATAATAATAATAATTAATAATAATTAATATTAATAATAATCTTTTTTTTGCCTAAAATATTAATAATAATCTAAAAACATAATAAGTGTGAATGAAAGTTATACCCCTGATTTATGTCTGTTTTTTCCGTTAAGTTTTTTTGTACATTATGCTCTAAAGGTTGTACATTAAGATATTTTGGACAAACATACCCCTACCGTTATAACTTCCGTTATCTTTTCCACTGTTGTTACCATGCACATGCATCCACCATATATTTTCTTATCTTCTTCATTAATAATAATATATACACATTAAATATTTGAGTTATATGTTAATTATTACATAAATATAAATATCAAATTTTTAAAAATGATTTACATTATTATTATTATTTAGAATAATTTAAATATCTAAAATCTAAATAAATTTAAAATTTTAATATAATGTATTAATATTGGGCACCTATTTTTTGCGCATCGCGCATAAAAAATACTAGTTATAATAATAAGAGGGAGAAGAAGACATTTTTGGTCCTAGACTTACAGTGGCACGGACAATTTTGGTCCTCCATAAAAAAATTTGTCATTTTATGGACAGACTTATTGTGACGAGGACATTTTTGGTCCTCCATCTGTAATTCTGTTAAATGACCGTGTATGTGAGGGGTAATTGCGTCATTTCAGGTTATCACCTTTTCTATATTTCATCCATGCTTGTTTTGTTCTTGATTTCAGAAGGTGTATACCCCAAGGAAATTTGTGTTTCAACCTAAACGGAAGCTAGCAGTAATCATTGAGAGTGATCAAGGAGCACGAATAACGTGAAAATGCTAAAAAGGAATGCTTTGCTGATGCTGGAATGGGGGTCAATGCCAATTCAGCGAATTTCTGTAGTATTTATATACTAAAACTCTTAAAGTATATGTAGTTAAACATCTGTTTATGTTTAATCTGAAAACAATATTCTCATTGTATAAATGAAATTAGGCTTGTTGGCTTCATTATTTAGCATGTGTTTTGTATTTTTAAGGACAATGATAATTTGCTAGTCTGAAGTTCTCTGCCTGCAATTATAACTGCAACACACTATGATTCAGAGTTTGCTAAAGCTTAAAGAGCCTTCTGTTTTACTGCACATTTTCTGTTTGTTTCAAATAAAAAACTTTGCTTACTATCCATGCACATATAATACCTACACCAGTAGTATTATATTCATGTCTGATGTATATTCATTTCGAAGTGAAAACTTTTCAAAGTGAATAGTTGCAGGCAGAATGAAAAGGTTAAAGGGGTCAACAAAAAGCACAATGATGAAGATAAAGGTACAATGGGAATTGTTTTGAATTCAAGCTTTATTACCTAATTTATTCGGAGTAAAAAAATAGATTTTCACCTATTTTTTGTTTGTCCCTATTTTTGGTGGCTCTACTCATTACTGATTTTGTCCATCAATGTACTGTTGTTGTTTTTTGTTTCTTTTTTAATGAAACCTGCATACAAATGGTGTAAGTATTAAAAATTTTCATTCCAAACCAAAAAGCCTAACTATTTCGTATTTTTTGAAATTTTATTTTTGCAATCCAAATTATAAACCCTAACAAATTCATTTTTTTTTATTTTGCCATACGTAGTAATAAATTAAATGAAGAAATATAATACTGTTTGTCTATAATACACTGAGCAGACGAAATTGAAATTAGTTAGCTCTCTCTGAGATCTGTTGGCATGGTCTTCAGTTTCTGTTGCTCTCTTCCCCATAGCAGTGATCAGTATGGATAATAAATGGCCGATTTAGTCATCGGAATAGCTACGGTATATTATATACATGTGTGTGTGAGTGGTAATACTGAAAAAATTGGGGGAAAGAGGACGGAGAAAAAATATACCGGCGCATGCAGATGAAGAATCATCTGGAAACAAAGGTTTTCACCTCGCCGGAAAAAAACACAATCGGTACAAGGAAGGTAAAGGTGTGTAGGGGGTGCTGTGATCTCTAAAATCGTAGAGAGAAGATGGAGCTGTGATGCAGATGGTGTTCGGACAGAGACCACGCGGAGGAGGTCTTCGGACATGGGTGGGATGCAAAAGGTTGATCTAGGGTTTCTTTTTGGTTTATATATATGGGTTTGGGTTGGGGTTCGTTTTGGGCTCTTTAGTTGGGCCAAATAAACAAAGAATTATATATTCAAATATATGTATATTTTGAGCCAGATTTGATTTTGTGTTAAGTAAAGACATTATAGTTTAAATATTATGTTTTTTTTATCATTTTTTTTGTTGGAAAGAAATGTAAAGAAACTATATTTTAAATGATGTGATTTTATATCATTTATTTTTTCGATTGGAATGAAAATGTCAATTAAGAATTTTATATTTTTATTTATTTTAGTAACTAAATTAATTTATGTTTAATTGATGTAGAAAATATTCATCACCAAATTTTTCCTATTATTCATTGTGAAGACCCAGTATGGATCTCATTTGTGGTGAGAATCATTTGTATTTGTTATTATTTTACAGAATAATTAGTTTTTGATCATGAAACACTTTTTTTGGTTAGATTTGAAATATTTTAGTAGATTTCATTTGTACGGTAATATTCTTTAATATTTGTATACATTTCAAATATAATTTTTTGGGCAGAGAAATGAATTGTATTAATATAAAAAAAAATGCGTCCTACGTATTAAACAATACTATGTACAAAATTATTCTTTCTACTATTTAAATATGCTATATCTTTTTCTATTTAATAATTAATTAATTTTTATTCATTTTTTTCTTTACAAATTCAGAAAATTTTTGACCTAATTGTCTCTATAATTGATCCCATTTGATTTCAAATGGTTTTAGGGTACTTATTTACAGTGAAGAGTATGTTTCTTCAACGTCAAAAATTGTATACAAATAGGTGTTTAGTACTTTATAAATTTTTTTTGCATTCTTTCATGTTTGTTATATATTTATTGATCCAAAAACAAGTTTTGACTTTGTTTGAGCATATATTTGTCATTGCATTATATATATGTATTTGTTGTAAGATTCACAGGATTGTATCTATTTGCTTACACACACTCTTCTTGCTTTACATTCTTGGTGTCACGTATTTCTTCTTCCATATCTGCATAGTTGTCAAATTTATTATTCCGCAAAAAAAAAAATCATAAATTAGTCTTTGTTCTTTTTTTTTTAAATAAAATTATTCTCATGAAACATAAATTGTGTACTTTTTTCTGTCATCATTTGTCTTTACCTTTAGTTATTGCGTGACACACATGTTGAATTTTCATTATTGTTAGGAATATATTGTATAAGTTTTGATGAGCCAAATGTATTTTGTAGACCCCAATTTTATTTTAGTCAGTTCTGGTTCACCAAGAATAGTGCACCACTGCCACGAAGCCTACATGAAGTCTACGAAAAAGCAGTTTTAAAGAAGAATAAATGAAAGCGGGATCATAGCTTAACATATTTATGAAGCATCAAGTTACCAAAGGTTGAGATGGATGAGATGGTAGAAGATTTGTTGAAGCATGCCTAATGCGAGATGATCCACAATTCGATTCTCATTAGAAGCAATTTTGGTGTAAAGATGAATTGCTATCGTGAAGTAGCAATATAAGGAGATAATGTCATCATGATAGTAATATCAGGCAATATTAGAAGCCTTGTCAAGCAAAGCAAATGGTCCACAGTTCAATTCCCACTCGAATCGATTTTATGATTTCATGATATATATGATCCATGATACAAGGTGGAACATGATAGCTAGAACATGATATGAAATGGAACATGATATATATGGTCCATGATACAAGGTGGAACATGATAGCTAGAACATGATATGAAATGGAACATGATATATATGGTCCATGATACAAGGTGGAACATGATATACTATTGGGACATGACTTCATCAAAAGGAGCTATGACATCATGATAGAATTAGACAGAAACATCATTTTGGAGCTCTGTTTCTGCAGAAGAAGTCGAAGGAGAAGAAGAAGCTGATATACGAAGGAGATCTTTTTATTACTCAAGCAAGAATCAGCAGGTAAATTATTTGATCAACTTGGCACATCAGATCAATAATTCAACAAAAGTCATGCCAGAGAAAATTCAAATTTGGAGGCTACTCATTCCAAAGAAAAGCTTTGTCAGATTAAAGGAGAGCAACGGCAAGATTTCTCAAAATCTTCTGACAGACGGCGAAATGATTTTTGCAGACCAAGTTGGCAAAATTAATTGATCAACTACAATTCAAAATGGACGATCGAGATCGAAAGTTGATCAACGGGCAAATAGCTTTCATCTGCTATAAAATGCCCAAGCAGACTTGAAGACATAACAACACTTGGAGAGATTCAAAAAACGACTTGAACAAGAAAATTATCCAATCTATCATCAAGTGGTATATTGAGCTATATAAGATAGAATTCAAGTCTGAGAGAAGAAATCTTTGTATTTCATTGTAAATCTTCTACTGAGTGTAGAAAAGGGGTAGAGTAACTAGGGAGAGTGAAAAACCCAGTTGGAGTGTAGCTTTGTGCGTAGCACTCGGTTGTAACGGGCAGAGTAACAAGGGGAGCTTGTGAAAACCCGGTGAGAGCGTAGCTTTGTGCGTAGTTCTCATGGTGTAGGAGTACAGCTTGGTGCGAAGTACTCGGGAAGGCGGAGTAACAAGAGGAGCTTGCGAAAAACCTTGGTGGAGTGTAGCTTTGTGAGAAGCACTCGGAGAAGTGTCGCTGGGCACTTATTCACTATTGTATCTGGGTGATTGAAGAATAGTGAATTTCCTCCTTGAAGTGAAAGGAGAAGAGTGGACTAGGAGGATTACACCACCTCTGAACCACTATAAATCTCTCTCTCTATTTACTTACTGCTCATATATATTTCGTGCATGCCTATATTATCTGTGAACTAACCCGTTACGGTTTATTGCGTATCTTTATCTGTCTGGGTTTCATAGTTCCCTCGTTTGCATGCAAGTGAAATTTTATATACATCATCCTACATCTATATTAAGTGTTTCTAACGTGATGCATTTATAAAATCTCTCTTGAGCACGACACAATTTAAAGCATAACACTTTGCCGTTACAATTCCGCTGTGCACACTCTAAGTTGTTATACTTGTTTATGCTTGTTACTTAGAGTTGAAGTTTCAAAGTGTTGTTTGTAGAAGAAGTTTGAAAAAGTTAGAGAAGTCTATTCACCCCCCCCCCCCCCCTCTAGACTTCTCACCACCCTTTCGGGACCAACAAGTGGTATCAGAGCAGTTGTCTATTTGAGTCATTTCTTGACTGCTAGACAGATCTCGAAAACTTCAAAATGAAGAGAGATATGGTTCTTGCTCAAAATTTGCTTTTCTCACTTGATAAATTTGATGATTGGAAAATACGTATGCAGGTGCACTTATCTTCTTTAAATGATGAAATGTGGGAAGTCATCACAAATGGTCCTATCCAAATTATGGAAGCTAATACCGCTACCCCACGTGATCCAAATGCTCCATGATATATTCCAAAGCCAAAAATGGAGTGGACAAAGGAAGATAGAGGACGAAATAACTTGGACAATATTGCCAAGGACATTTTGTTCAAAACCGTCGATGACACCATATTCCCAAAAATTCGAAAGTGCACCACGGCAAAAGAAATATGGGATACTCTCATTAGTATCGGTGAAGGCGATGAACAAGAAAAAGACAACAAGCTAACCATTGCCATGAAAAGGTTCGAAGATTTCAAAATGCTACTGAACGAAAGCATCACCGACATGGAAGCTCGATTGATCAAAATACTTGGAGAAATCACGGATCTGGGAAAGACCATTACCCAGAAGGAAATATCGCTCAAAGTGTTACGCGGACTACCTACAAATTGGGATATGAAGGTGACCGCAATGCGCGATCACAGAGATCTAAGGACATTATCTACGGATAAACTCTTTAGTGATCTAAAGGCGTATGAGTTCGAGATGAAGACACGAAATGAAGAAGAACATGATGAACGAACATCCGCATTGATGGCCGAACAACCGTCTACATCAAGGTCAGTAGTAAATAATGATTTTTTATCTGACGAACAATTTTCCTTATTTGTTAGGAAATTCAAGAAGTTCATGCGAAAGAACAAAGGATCACCACAAGGAAATTCTTTTCGAGAGAATAGAAGATCAAGAAGGGAAACGGTCGAAGATAACACAAATGTGTGTTACAATTGTAGAAAGCCTGGACATTTTATGACTGAATGTCCACATCCCAAGGTGAACAAAAATTCGAATACTTCTAACTCTCCATAGGTTGAGTACAAGTCGAAAGAGAAGAAATTCAAAAAGGACAAACGAAAGGCACTAATAAGCGATCCGTTAGAAGCAAGTGAATCCGAAGAATCATCTAGTGACGAGAGTGATTCATCACAAGAAGATACGGCGCTGCTATGTCTAATGGGCAAAACATCCGAACATGAGGAATGCTATATGGCGCGTGAAACCGACGAAGAGGTATCTACTAGTTCTTTTAGTTCATTTAGTTCCGTTGACACTTCTTTCGAGACTCAAGAATCATTTCAAAGTCTTATGGAAGATTGTCAAAAGGTCATGGCCACTCATACTCAAATCAAAGAGCACAATAATACGTTAATTCTTGAAAAGGAAGAAATGTCACAAAAATTGCAGAATGCTCTAAATGAAATGAGTAATTTGAAAGCCGAAAATGTTCGACTTCAAGAAGAGTGCAAAGCTAGAGAGGTTAGAGAACATAACCTTCGGGAAGTAATCGCATCATTTACGCATTCATCCAAAATAATGGATAAAATGGTAAACATGCAAAAACCCGCTGGAGATAAAGCCGGACTTGGCTACGATCCATCATGTTCTAAAACCCCTCAAAAGTTGACTAATTTTACTACTACTTTAATCAATAAAGTTCCAGTGGTAAAATTTGTGAAAAGTCAACATAGCACAATGAGACAAGGAGTTGGAAACAAAATTAATGCCCAGAAAATTGTTGCAAGGCCGAATCAACACAATGATATCATGGCAAGACAACAAAATTTTAAAAGGCAAAAATTTGTATCTCAAAGGAGAACCAACAAGTCTAGTGCAATAAAACCTCATAGGAATATGGGAAGAAATCCGAGAATTGGGGCTGGGAGATTATATCCCTCAGAAGAAGATTGGTCGCTTGAAATCAAACCATGGACCAAGTCCAGATTTGCTCTATTTCATAGAATCAAGGAACTATCAGCTTCCCAACCCGCACCGAATCATTATTCGAAAGTGTGTTATGATTATAAAGTTTTTAATGGTTACAAATCACCTACTCTTGGATCAGTGGGATCTAGGTGGATTTGGATGCCAAAAATTACTAACACAAAAGGACCCAATCAAGCATGGGTACCTAAAAATAATTAATCTTTTTTGCAGGAAGTTTGGTATTTCGATAGCGGTTGCTCTCGACATATGACCGGCAATAAAGCTAGTCTAGTTGAGTTCAAAAGTATCGAAGGACCAAAAGTAGTTTTCGGTGGAAACGATCGATATGGAATGACAAAAGGAACCGGCGCAATTGTGAAAAATGGTCTACGAATTGATGACGTATCTTATGTCGAAGGATTAAAATTTAACTTGTTTAGTACAAGTCAATTTTGCGACAAAGGATATCTCGTAGAATTCTACAAGGGCAAATGTCAAGTCAAAGACGAATCCACGAAAGAAGTCGTACTAGCCGGATCAAGAAAGAAAAACATGTATGTTGTAGATTGGAGTACAACAAAAGATTCTGTATGCTTGATGGCAAATAATTCGAATGAAGCTAGTTGGGAATGGCACAGAAGGCTAAATCATTTGAATTTCAAAACCATCAACAAGCTTGCCAAAAAGAAGTTAGTCGAAGGACTACCCAATATTGTGTTCAAGAAAGATCAAATATGTGACGCATGCCAAAAAGGAAAACAAATCAAAGCATCATTCAAATCCAAAGCTCAAGAGTCAACATCAAGACCCTTAAGTCTACTGCACATGGATTTATTTGGTCCAGTAGACCCAGTAAGTATAAGTGGTAAGAAATATACCTTGGTTGTTGTTGATGATTTTTCTAGGTACACATGGACAATATTCATCAAGAAAAAGGATGAAGTCTTATCAAAGTTGCCAGAGCTATTGAAGCTATTGCAAGTCGAAAAAGACATGAAGATTGCAACAATACGAACCGATCGAGGAACAGAGTTCGTGAACAGAGTGATTCAATCTTACTGCAATTCACAAGGAATTTTACATCAATTATCTGCCGCACGAACGTCGCAACAAAATGGTGTAGCTGAAAGAAGAAATCGAACACTGAAGGAAGCCGCACGAGTCATGATATCAGCCGCCGGACTACCAAAGAGATTTTGGGCAGAAGCAATCAACACGGCGTGCTATACTCAAAATCGCAGTCTAATCCACAAGTCTTATAACAAAACACCTTATGAATTATGGAAAGGGAGAAAACCCAATCTCACCTATC
This sequence comes from Ipomoea nil, assembly GCF_001879475.1. Taxonomy (NCBI): domain Eukaryota; kingdom Viridiplantae; phylum Streptophyta; class Magnoliopsida; order Solanales; family Convolvulaceae; genus Ipomoea; species Ipomoea nil. Next base: position 1,567,419 of record NW_017617714.1, on the reverse strand, counting down.
TTCATACATTTGGTTGTAAATGTTTTGTACTTGTTAATGGAAAGTCTCAACTAAAGACTTTTGACGAGCGAGCGGACGAAGGAATATTCTTGGGATATTCATCCACCAGCAAGGCATATAGAATATTCAACAAATCAACCATGGTGGTAGAAGAATCGATTCATGTTGTGTTTGATGAAAATCACGACAAAAATGGCAAAGAAGGTGAAGGTAATCGTGATTCAATTATTTCTAACGATATGTTGGAAGATAATGTGTTGCAGGAAGTAGAAGAATCAAGTGATATGGGTACTCACCAAATTGAGGCAATATCCAATGTGATACCCGAAATATCACGCACACCTACAACTGAAATTGCATCCAGAATTCAAGAAGAAGGAACTCCAGTAGATGAACCCGGAGATGCACCCGTCAACAATTCACAACAAGTGGAATCACAACAAGTATTCCAACAAGAAGGAAACTCTGAGAATCCAACAAGTTTCCAACCAAATCGAAAATGGCTGAGAAGTCACACACATGACTTAGTCATTGGAGATCCAAGTGACGGAGTGAAGACGCGATCATCTACTAGGAATCAACAACAAGATGCAATGTTCTCATGCTTTCTATCACAACTGGAGCCAAAGGAAATTGACGAAGCATTAGCCGATCCAAGTTGGATAGATGCCATGCAAGATGAATTAGATCAATTCAAGCGCAACGACGTATGGAAACTTGTTCCAAGACCAACGCACCAAAATGTAATCGGCACCAAATGGGTATTCACAAGAAGAAGGCATTGATTTTGATGAGACATTCGCCCCCGTCGCACGACTCGAAGCAATCCGGATATTCCTAGCATACGCAGCGCACAAGAATTTCATCGTATATCAAATGGACGTAAAGAGCGCATTTCTTAATGGCTTACTTGAAGAAGAAGTTTACGTCGAACAACCACCCGGTTTTGAGGTAAAAGATGTTGGTGATCAAGTCTACAAATTAAAGAAGGCATTGTATGGGTTAAAGCAAGCTCCACGAGCTTGGTACGACACCTTGTCAATGTTCTTAATTAATTGTGGATTCACCAAAGGTCTAGTCGATAAAACCCTCTTTAGAATTCAAGAAAATAATCACATTTTATTAGTACAAATTTATGTTGATGATATTATCTTTGGAAGTACTGATAAATCTTTATGTGAGAAATTTTCCAAGCTCATGCAAAACAGGTTCGAGATGAGTATGATGGGAGAATTAAATTACTTTTTGGGACTGCAAGTCAAGCAACTTGAAGAAGGAATTTTCATAAATCAAGCCATGTATACAAGAGATCTTATCAAGAAGTTTGGCATAGATGGAAAATCCTCAGTCAAAATTCCCATGAGTACATCTCAAAAATTGGATAAAGATGATGAAGGAAAAGACGTCGATCAAACGATGTATCGAGGGATGATTGGATCGTTACTATACTTAACCGCAAGCAGACCAGACATATCCTACTCGGTTGGCGTATGTGCAAGATTCCAATCAAAGCCCAAAGAAAGTCATCTGATTGCAACCAAGAAGATAATTCGATATCTCAAAGGAACAATCAATGTGGGATTATGGTATCCCAAAGATGGAGATTTTACACTAACTGGTTATTCGGATGCAGATTTTGCAGGGTGTAAAATAGACCGAAAAAGTACCTCAGGGACATGCCAGTTCTTAGGGGGAAGATTGGTCTCTTGGTTCAGCAAGAAACAAAACTCCATAGCTACGAGCACTACCGAGGCCGAATATATTGCAGCTGGGAGTTGTTGTGCACAAATTTTGTGGATGAAGCAACAATTGTTGGATTATGGGATTAAATGCGAAAATGTTAGTATTTTATGTGATAATACTAGCGCAATTGCAATAACCCAAAATCCTGTGCTCCACTCGCGAACCAAACACATCGACATCCGACATCACTTCATACGAGACCACGTCGAGAAGAAAGATTTGAAAATAGATCATGTTCCCACAGAAAATCAAATTGCCGACATTCTCACAAAACCGTTGTGTGAATCTCGTTTTGCAACTCTAAGGCACGAAATGGGAATGATCGAAATGAGCTAAGTATTTCGAAACCTTTAAATTCGAAAAATTTATGTACGTGATTTGCATGAAATTGCATGAAATTTGTTACCTATGTGTTCAACGTGATTTAATTTAATTAATATGTTACAATTTATTTGTGTACATGTTAGTAATTTTATCTTACGAACATAGGTACGTAGAAATTGGTTATTTGTCTTTAATTGCTAAAAGGGATATAAAACTAAGGGGGAATGCATCATGATAGTAAGGGATTATATGACTTAGGGGGAATGTATTGCTAAGCTATGCTAAAAGTTGATAACAGTGCATGCAAAATGAGTTGTCAGACTGAATGGTCATCAGCTTTAATTTTAATTTTCACCTGCTTAAGTCAATCTGATGAAATTTCTTAGAAATGTATCTAGCATCATTTTTGATCTTATCTGTTTAAATTGATTTTATTGGACGATCAATTTTAATTCTCAGATTTATCAGATGTCGAAATTAAATTGTTAGCATGAAAAGATTTATTGCTCTAACAATTTTGTGTCGAAGAAATTTTTGCTCCATGAACATCTACAGGTGGCAGCGAATTAAAGCTTAATTTTTGGCGCTATGTACCCACAAATGGAGTATTAAAATCTGAGTTGGCAAATTTAAATCAGTGAAAGTTCGAAGTTGCCCTCAATTGTTCTACAATCTCTTTCTATCCACTAAAGGGCAAAATGGTAATTTTACTAGGCATTTATTTTGCCTCCAAGAGACAAAGAAGAAAGAAGTTCATCTTCTTCCTCCCTCTCTCACCGCCGGCGCATGCAAGAAGAAGAAGCAAAACTTGAAAATCTCTCAATTCAATCAAACCCATCCCAAATTTCCCACAAAAATCCATTCTACACCCAAATACCCATTACCCACCCTCACCATTGTCCTTGAAACCTCTCACAACCAAAAACCCATTTCCTTCTACCCATTTTTTCGGACTGCCGAAACCCCTACCCGAAACCCATCTCAAAATTCCCTAATTTTTGTTCTATCAAGATGGAAGGAGCTCAAAACCCAATTGGAGCAGAAGGATCGAGGAAACTCACTCGGGTGATTCGAGGAATGATCATGGACCTTGAGGACTACAACAAGTTCATCCAAAACCAAGACTTGGGGGTAAAAATCTTAACCTCTCTTGAAAGTAGTGGGTTATTGAAATTTTGCTCTTTCAAGTATGATGGTTTCTATTTGAATGAAGTAGTAGAATTTTATAGACACGCATTTGTCGAACATGGTGTTATAAATTCTACTGTTGGAGGTGTTGTGTTAAAAATTGAGTTAGATGATGTGAGAACTCATTTTGGATTGGAGGAAAAATTGTTGAAAGTTGAAGATCACGGCTTTGACTTAAATGATTTTTGGAGTGAAATTAGACACGAAACCGCACAAGTCGAGACGTGTACTAATGGCTATAAGGTTATGTTGAAGCACGAATATGGAATGCTACTTGATATAGTGCATAAAACTATTGAGTGCAAATATTCTAGTAGGAATTATTTTACTAAGAAAAATTTGCCTTTGATGCATGCCATTGTGAATGTTGTTGCCGTAGATTGGGGACGGTTTATATATGGCCGAATAGTTGATCAAATTAGGCTAGCAAAACCATTGGTGAATGGATGGTTTCCTAATGACATTGGCTACGGTTTTGTTGTTGGGGAGTTGTTGAAGTTGAAAGCTGTTGCCTTATCCAAGCCAAAACCAATACAAAACCAAAATTACCTTTTTCGAACCCCAATCCCGGTTGATCCTTCCCTAGCCAATATCCGAAAACGAAAACCGGCAAACGCATCAACCCATTCCTTAGCCAAAAAGCCTCCTTCTAACCGAGCTACTAGTCACGGAGAATCTAATACCCATGGGAGAAGTAGTGATGATGCTTGTAGCCATCAATTTGTCACCATACCCGCACCCGCAACCCACACCCCAAACCCGAATGAAGTGGTGGTTTTACCAAGTAAAGTTGGGAGTGTAGATGACATTCCAACTTATGGGGCAAGTAGTGAGTTGATGAAAGAGTATGACCGTGTGAGAGTTTGGAGAAATTGGAGGTTAAGTGATCATAAATCGGTTGCTACAACAATAGGACCGGATACTCTAGAATTGGAGGAGTTTGCTTTACAATGGATTGGAACAAGAAATCTTGCTACCGCAACTAGGCTTTCGGTGATTAATGAGTGCTTTATTAAGAAAGTTGCTATTAGTCGGGGCAAGGAAGTGGCTCAAGAAGTTCCCGAAAATGTCGTTGAGACAATAGATGGATTTGCTCGTGATGACATTGCCCGAGCATTGGTCATTTCAAGAGAAGAAGTGCACGGCACACATGGGGAAGCATCACATTTGAAGGAGACCGAAGGTGGAAGCTTGCAAGAATTGGACCCATTTCCTTCGAATATTGGGGATGACAACCTTAGTTTTGATGCTATTTCACCCCACACGGCTACGGATGTGACGAATTCGGTGAATGAAAATTTGGAAGCAAATGTTGATGATGAAAGCCGAATGGAGGAACAAGAAAATGTGCTACAAATTGAAGTATCACCTTTTCCACTAAGCCGTGCCGAACCGATTCCTATTGCCATTACCGAACCACTCATTCCTACAATTGACGAGCCCTTGTGTCTTGAGGATGCACCATACGTGGAACCACCGGAATCATCCATGCCGAGACAACCACAAGAAGAGTCACACAAAGAGGTACATTCTTCATCCATTAATATTGATACTTTGAAAGAAAATATTATTGGGGATGTACGAAAGGAAATTCAAGAGTTGAGAAGAGATGTCTTTCAAGAGTTTGAGAAAGTCCAAAATCAATTTGGTAATGTTGATACCAAATTAGATGACTTTCACAAGGAAGCTTATGAAAGGGCCGAATCCTTGTTACTTGGACAAGGATCAATCCAAGGTGATATGGCCACAATGTCTACTAAGCAAGAAGAGCGTAATAGGGAAGTCTTGAAGATGTTCCTTGACTTAGGGAAGAAAGGAACGAAGTGTGAATCGAGGCTACGATTAGTAGAGAATCAATTGAAGGCTCTACTACATCAAGTTGGCGTGAACAATGATCTTTTAATTGGAGTCCAAAAGAGCCAAGACAAAGCTTCGACGAGTTTCCAACATTATGTGGATGCTGCCGAAAAGGGGGAAAGAGCTAGAGGAGCTCCAAGTCATTTGGTGAACCATTTGATTGGACCGTCGTCACAACGGCCACTAGTTGAGCTTGTTAGACCTCCAGGAGCACCAAGAGGAGTAACACCCACACCGAGAGCTCAAGGCCGAGGAAAAAGGAGAATAATGGATTATTTGATGACCCCTCAAAGCATGGACTTTCCTAGCCAACAAGAATGCCAAAGATCATCACCTTCTAGATCAATTTATGATGAGAACAAAATGAAGCTTATACGAGAGTTGGAGACATTCTTTGGGCACACAAGCAACGAAATGGTAGATGGAAGATCATTTGAAGAATGCGTTGCTTGGTACCAAGCCGGAGTGTTACGGGGTGACAATGTTCAAGAAGCTTATGGAAATTATGTTACCGAGCAAGTCACCGCACCATACCAACTCGAAGGAAAGAAACGAGACTTCAAGAAATTAAGGGCACACGTGAATGCCTTAATTGGCAAGAGGTAAAATTTTGAAGCCTCATTTTTTTTTGGTGTACATAATAGCTAGTTTGTTCGAATTATGCCTTTTGGTACATAATATAAATTGCTAGCATATGGATTATTTCTTTATTGTGTCTAGTATGTTTATTGCTTTAAAGTCTCAAGATTTTAAATTGGACTTAGTAATTGCATGTGAGGCGTATAATTGAGAAAATAAAATTGAAAGGGGGAAGAAAAATTAAAAGATAAAATTCAATACGCAACCCCGCGTTATAGTCTCAATATACGTTTATGACCGTCCAAAATTAAAATCTCTAGGTCTTAAACGTGTTAAACCCGTCAAATGGCTAGTCGCAATAAAATTGGACAAAAAGATTATTTTTCAAAAATTTTGACATAGCCAAATGACTTGGGTATAAGTTTCGGCATCATCAAAAAGGGGGAAATTGTTAGGAATATATTGTATAAGTTTTGATGAGCCAAATGTATTTTGTAGACCCCAATTTTATTTTAGTCAGTTCTGGTTCACCAAGAATAGTGCACCACTGCCATGAAGCCTACATGAAGTCTACGAAAAAGCAGTTTTAAAGAAGAATAAATGAAAGCGGGATCATAGCTTAACAGATTTATGAAGCATCAAGTTACCAAAGGTTGAGATGGATGAGATGGTAGAAGACTTGTTGAAGCATGCTTAATGCGAGATGATCCACAGTTTGATTCTCATTAGAAGCAATTTTGGTGTAAAGATGAATTGCTATCGTGAAGTAGCAATATAAGGAGATGATGTCATCATGATAGTAATATCAGGTTATACTATCATGAAAGAACAATTTTTATCGTGATAGTTGAGAATTATCGGGTAATGACATCACAATGTGATAAAGCTAGTAGAGAACACGTGGAGGAGATAAGTCAAAAGAATTTATGTCTTGGATTGTATTAATTGGATACCTAGCCGAGATGGAAGAAGCCTTGTCAAGCAAAGCAAATGGTCCACAATTCAATTCCCACTTGAATCGATTTTATGATTTCATGATATATATGATCCATGATACAAGGTGGAACATGATATGAAATGGAACATGATATATATGGTCCATGATACAAGGTGGAACATGATATACTATTGGGACATGACTTCATCAAAAGGAGCTATGACATCATGATAGAATTAGACAGAAACATCATTTTGGAGCTCTGTTTCTGCAGAAGAAGTCGAAGGAGAAGAAGAAGCTGATATACGAAGGAGATCTTTTTATTACTCAAGCAAGAATCAGCAGGTAAATTATTTGATCAACTTGGCACATCAGATCAATAATTCAACAAAAGTCATGCCAGAGAAAATTCAAATTTGGAGGCTACTCATTCCAAAGAAAAGCTTTGTCAGATTAAAGGAGAGCAATGGCAAGATTTCTCAAAATCTTCTGACAGACGGCGAAATGATTTTTGCAGACCAAGTTGGCAAAATTAATTGATCAACTACAATTCAAAATGGACGATCGAGATCGAAAGTTGATCAACGGGCAAATAGCTTTCATCTGCTATAAAATGCCCAAGCAGACTTGAAGACATAACAACACTTGGAGAGATTCAAAAAACGACTTGAACAAGAAAATTATCCAATCTATCATCAAGTGGTATATTGAGCTATATAAGATAGAATTCAAGTCTGAGAGAAGAAATCTTTGTATTTCATTGTAAATCTTCTACTGAGTGTAGAAAAGGGGTAGAGTAACTAGGGAGAGTGAAAAACCCAGTTGGAGTGTAGCTTTGTGCCTGGCACACGGTTGTAACGGGCAGAGTAACAAGGGGAGCTTGTGAAAACCCGGTGAGAGCGTAGCTTTGTGCGTAGTTCTCGTGGTGTAGGAGTACAGCTTGGTGCGAAGTACTCGGGAAGGCGGAGTAACAAGAGGAGCTTGCGAAAAACCTTGGTGGAGTGTAGCTTTGTGAGAAGCACTCGGAGAAGTGTCGCTGGACACTTATTCACTATTGTATCTGGGTGATTGAAGAATAGTGAATTTCCTCCTTGAAGTGAAAAGAGAAGAGTGGACTAGGAAGATTACACCACCTCTGAACCACTATAAATCTCTCTCTCTATTTACTTACTGCTCATATATATTTCGTGCATGCCTATATTATCTGTGAACTAACTCGTTACGGTTTATTGCGTATCTTTATCTGTCTGGGTTTCATAGTTCCCTCGTTTGCATGCAAGTGAAATTTTATATACATCATCCTACATCTATATTAAGTGTTTCTAACGTGATGCATGTATAAAATCTCTCTTGAGCACGACACAATTTAAAGCATAACACTTTGCCGTTACAATTCCGATGTGCACACTCTAAGTTGTTATACTTGTTTATGCTTGTTACTTAGAGTTGAAGTTACAAAGAGTTATTTGCAGAAGAAGTTTGAAAAAGTTAGAGAAGTCTATTCACCCCCCCCCCCCCCTTCTAGACTTCTCACCACCCTTTCGGGACCAACAATTATTTTGGAACTACTAAATTTTACAGAACTTTATGTATATATACATGTGATTGTAATTATTGGGAGAATTACATATTAAAAACTAACATGCAATTATTTTCCAAATGCATATATATATATATATATATATATATATATATATATATATATATATATATATATATATATATATATATATATATCCTCACACACATATATATATAAATTTTGTCCGTGCAACGCACGTGACAATTACTAGTATAGTAATAAAGGGAAGTCGAATTATTATTATTATAACTGCGAGATTGAAATTGGCCCATTATTCGATCAAAATCTTCCAAATTTCAATAACAGCTATCAACTTGACGTCATGGTTTTAGGAGGTTGGGGGGAAGAGTAGAGGGGTTAGAAGCCCAGGAATATTTATTGGGAAACCTTTTAAGGCCAAATGGCAATGACGGCAAAGGGGGGAAACCTGGAATATTGGGAGTAGGGGGAGGTCCTAGAATATTAGGAATTCCAGGTGGTAATGGCAATGAAGGGGGAAGGGGTAGGCCAGGAACATTTGCTAATGGAAATGGAGAAGGGGGAATCGGGAACGGGAGAGGTGGGATAATCAATAATTTATCTTGAGCAATATCACTTTTTTCTTTGAGTATACGAGCTTCGTTGTAGCTACTCATCATTGTCACAAAGACAACTACGCATACCAGAGAGAAAACCTTCCATGAAAATCGAAAAGTCATTTTTCTTGATATATGTTTTAGTGTAGAACAAATTAAAGTATGAAAGAAAGAAAGAACAAAGTGAGTTGTACTCATTGGCTTCACTAACCAGTAACTATGCATTGCTTATATACGCAAATGAAAATGTGGAATACTAATTTTCTTCACTTTCAGTATAAGTTTTGAATCCCTTTGATTCAGTGAATTAAGACAAAAAATATGAATATGATTCGTTAACACATTCTATTATGGTTAGCAAATTAAATATTGCATTTACTTAATTCGCAAATGGTCTTAATTGGCGAATAAAAATGTGGAATATACTAATTTTCTTCACTTTCAGTATAAGTTTTGAATCCCTTTGATTCAGTGAATTAAGACAAAAAATATGAATATGATTCGTCCACACATTCTATTTATGTTTAGCAAATTAAATATTGCATTTACTTAATTTGCAAATGGTCTTAATTAGCGAATGAAAAAGTGGAATATACTAAATTTCTTCACTTTCAGTATAAGTTTTGAATCCCTTTGATTCAGTGAATTAAGACAAAAAATATGAATATGATTCGTTCACACATTCTATTTATGGTTAGCAAATTAAATATTGCATTTATTTAATTTGCAAATGGTCTTAATTTGCAAATGTATTTTGTGGGCCACTTTTTTCCTTTGGTTAATAATAATAATTAATAATAATAATAATAATAATAATAATAATAATAATTAATAATAATTAATATTAATAATAATCTAAAAACATAATAAGTGTGAATGAAAGTTATACCCCTGATTTATGTCTGTTTTTTCCGTTAAGTTTTTTTGTACATTATGCTCTAAAGGTTGTACATTAAGATATTTTGGACAAACATACCCCTACCGTTATAACTTCCGTTATCTTTTCCACTGTTGTTACCATGCACATGCATCCACCATATTTTTTCTTATCTTCTTCATTAATAATAATATATACACATTAAATATTTGAGTTATATGTTAATTATTACATAAATATAAATATCAAATTTTTAAAAATGATTTACATTATTATTATTATTTAGAATAATTTAAATATCTAAAATCTAAATAAATTTAAAATTTTAATATAATGTATTAATATTGGGCACCTATTTTTTGCGCATCGCGCATAAAAAATACTAGTTATAATAATAAGAGGGAGAAGAAGACATTTTTGGTCCTAGACTTACAGTGGCACGGACAATTTTGGTCCTCCATAAAAAAATTTGTCATTTTATGGACAGACTTATTGTGACGAGGACATTTTTGGTCCTCCATCTGTAATTCTGTTAAATGACCGTGTATGTGAGGGGTAATTGCGTCATTTCAGGTTATCACCTTTTCTATATTTCATCCATGCTTGTTTTGTTCTTGATTTCAGAAGGTGTATACCCCAAGGAAATTTGTGTTTCAACCTAAACGGAAGCTAGCAGTAATAATTGAGAGTGATCAAGGAGCACGAATAACGTGAAAATGCTAAAAAGGAATGCTTTGCTGATGCTGGAATTGGGGTCAATGGCAATTCAGCGAATTTCTGTAGTATTTATATACTAAAACTCTTAAAGTATATGTAGTTAAACATCTGTTTATGTTTAATCTGAAAACAATATTCTCATTGTATAAATGAAATTAGGCTTGGTGGCTTCGTTATTTAGCATGTGTTTTGTGTTTTTAAGGACAATGATAATTTGCTAGTCTGAAGTTCTCTGCCAGCAATTATAACTGCAACACACTATGATTCAGAGTTTGCTAAAGCTTAAAGAGCCTTCTGTTTTACTGCATATTTTCTGTTTGTTTCAAATAAAAAACTTTGCTTACTATCCATGCACATATAATACCTACATCAGTAGTATTATATTCATGTCTGATGTATATTCATTTTGAGGTGAAAACTTTTCAAAGTGAATAGTTGCAGGCAGAATGAAAAGGTTAAAGGGGTCAACAAAAAGCACAATGATGAAGATAGTATTATATTCATGTCTGATGTATATTCATTTTGAGGTGAAAACTTTTCAAAGTGAATAGTTGCAGGCAGAAGGTTAAAGGGGTCAACAAAAAGCACAATGATGAAGATAAAGGTACAATGGGAATTGTTTTGAATTCAAGCTTTATTACCTAATTTATTCGGAGTAAAAAAATAGATTTTCACCTATTTTTTGTTTGTCCCTGTTTTTGGTGGCTCTACTCATTACTGATTTTGTCCGTCAATGTACTATTGTTGTTTTTTCGTTTTTTTTTTTAATGAAACCTGCATACAAATGGTGTAAGTATTAAAAATATTCAGTCCAAACCAAAAAGCCTAACTATTTCGTATTTTTTGAAATATTAATTTTGCAATCCAAATTATAAACCCTAACAAATTCATTTTTTTTATTTTGCCATACGTAGTAATGAATTAAATGAAGAAATATAATACTGTTTGTCTATAATACACTGAGCAGACGAAATTGAAATTACTTAGCTCTCTCTGAGATCTGTTGGCATGGTCTTCAGTTTCTGTTGCTCTCTTCCCCATAGCAGTGATCAGTGTGGATAATAAATGGCCGATTTAGTCATCGGAATAGCTACGGTATATTATATACATGTGTGTGTGTGAGTGGTAATACTGAAAAAATTGGGGGAAAGAGGACGGAGAAAAAACAAACCGGCGCATGCAGATGAAGAATCATCTGGAAACAAAGGTTTTCACCTCGCCGGAAAAAAACACAATCGGTACAAGGAAGGTAAAGGTGTGTAGGGGGTGTTGTGATCTCTAAAATCGTAGAGAGAAGACGGAGCTGTGATGCAGATGGTGTTCGGACAGAGACCACGCGGAGGAGGTCTTCGGACATGGGTGGGATGCAAAAGGTTGATCTAGGGTTTCTTTTTGGTTTATATATATGGGTTTGGGTTGGGGTTCGTTTTGGGCATTTTAGTTGGGCCAAATAAACAAAGAATTATATATTTAAATATATGTATATTTTTAGCCAGATTTGATTTTGTGTTAAGTAAATACATTATAGTTTAAATATTATGTTTTTTTATCATTTTTTTTTTGTTGGAAAGAAATGTAAAGAAACTATATTTTAAATGATGTGATTTTATATCATTTATTTTTTTGATTGGAAGGAAAATGTTAATTAAGAATTTTATATTTTTATTTATTTTAGTAACTAAATTAATTTATGTTTAATTGATGTAGAAAATATTCATGACCAAAATTTTCCTATTATTCATTGTGAAGACCCTGTATGTATCTCATTTGCGGTGAGAATCATTTGTATTTGTTATTATTTTACAGAATAATTAGTTTTTGATTATGAAACATTTTTTTTTGGTTAGATTTGAAATTTTTAAGTAGATTTCATTTGTACGGTAATATTCTTTAATATTTGTATACATTTCATATATAATTTTTTTGTGCAGAGTAATGAATTGTATTAATATAAAAAAAAAAAATGCGTTCTACGTATTAAACAATACTATGTACAAAATTATTCTTTCTACTATTTAAATATGCTATATCTTTTTCTATTTGATAATTAATTAATTTTAATTCATTTTTTTCTTTACAAATTCAGAAAATTTTTGACCTAATTGTCTCTATAATAGATCCCATTTGATTTCAAATGGTTTTAAGGTACTTATTTACAGTGAAGAGTATGTTTCTTCAACGTCAAAAATTGTATACAAATAGGTGTTTAGTACTTTATAAATTTTTTTTGCATTCTTTCATGTTTGTTATATATTTATTGATCCAAAAACAAGTTTTGACTTTGTTTGAGCATATATTTGTCATTGCATTATATATATGTATTTGTTGTAAGATTCACAGTATTGTATCTATTTGCTTACACACGCTCTTCTTGCTTTACATTCTTGGTGTCACGTATTTCTTCTTCCATATCTGCATAGTTGTCAAATTTATTATTCCGCAAAAAAAAAAATCATAAATTAGTCTTTGTTCTTTTTTTTTTTTTTAAATAAAATTATTCTCATGAAACATAAATTGTGAACTTTTTTCTGTCATCATTTGTCTTTAACTTTAGTTATTGCGTGACACACATGTTGAATTTTCATTATTTTGGAACTACTAAATTTTACAGAACTTTATGTATATATACATGTGATTATAATTATTGGGAGAATTACATATTAAAAACTAACATGCAATTATTTTCCAAATGCATATATATATATATATATATATATATATATATATATATATATATATATATATATATATATATATATATATATATATCCTCACACACACATATATATATATATATATAAATTTTGTCCGTGCAACGCACGTGACAATTACTAGTATAGTAATAAAGGGAAGTCAAATTATTATTATTATAACTGCGAGATTGAAATTGGCCCATTATTCGATCAAAATCTTCCAAATTTCAATAACAGCTATCAACTTGACGTCATAGTTTTAGGAGGTTGGGGGGAAGAGTAGAGGGGTTAGAAGCCCAGGAATATTTATTGGGAAACCTTGCAAAGCCAAATGGCAATGAAGGCAAAGGGGGGAAACCTGGAATATTGGGAGTAGGGGGAGGACCTAGAATATTAGGAATTCCAGGTGGTAATGGCAATGAAGGGGGAAGGGGTAGGCCAGGAACATTTGCTAATGGAAATGGAGAATGGGGAATCGGGAACGGGAGAGGTGGGATAATCAATAATTTATCTTGAGCAATATCACTTTTTTCTTTGAGTATACGAGCTTCGTTGTAGCTACTCATCATTGTCACAAAGACAACTACGCATACCAGAGAGAAAACCTTCCATGAAAATCGAAAAGTCATTTTTCTTGATATATGTTTTAGTGTAGAACAAATTAAAGTATGAAAGAAAGAAAGAACAAAGTGAGTTGTACTCATTGGCTTCACTAACCAGTAACCATGCATTGCTTATATAGGCGAATGAAAATGTGGAATACTAATTTTCTTCACTTTCAGTATAAGTTTTGAATCCCTTTGATTCAGTGAATTAAGACAAAAAAATATGAATATGATTCCTTACAACATTCTATTTATGGTTAGCAAATTAAATATTGCATTTACTTAATTTGCAAGTGGTCTTAATTGGCGAATAAAAATGTGGAATATACTAATTTTCTTTACTTTCAGTATAAGTTTTGAATCCCTTTGATTCAGTGAATTAAGACAAAAAATATGAATATGGTTCGTCCACACATTCTATTTATGGTTAGCAAATTAAATATTGCATTTACTTAATTTGCAAATGGTCTTAATTGGCGAATGAAAATGTGGAATATACTAAATTTCTTCACTTTCAGTATAAGTTTTGAATCCCTTTGATTCAGTGAATTAAGACAAAAAATATGAATATGATTCGTTCACACATTCTATTTATGGTTAGCAAATTAAATATTGCATTTACTTAATTTGCAAATGGTCTTAATTTGCAAATGTATTTTGTGGGCCACTTTTTTCCTTTGGTTAATAATAATTAATAATAATAATAATTAATAATAATAATTATTATAATAATAAGAGGGAGAAGAAGACATTTTTAGTCCTAGACTTACACAGGGGCACGGACAATTTTGGTCCTCCATAAAAAAAATTGTCATTTTATGGACAGACTTATTGCGATGAGGATATTTTTGGTCCTCCATCTATAATTCTGTTAAATGACTGTGTATGTGAGGGGTAATTGCGCCATTTCAGGTTATCACCTTTTCTATATTTCATCCATGCTTGTTTTGTTCTTGATTTCAGAAGGCGTATACCCCAAGGAAATTTGTGTTTCAACCTAAACGGAAGCTAGCAGTAATCATTGAGAATGATCAAGGATCACGAATAACGTGAAAATGCTAAAAAGGAGTGCTTTGCTGATGCTGGAATGGGGGTCAATGGCAATTCAGAGAATTTCTGTAGTATTTATATACTAAAACTCTTAAAGTATATGTAGTTAATCATCTGTTTATGTTTAATCTGAAAACAATATTCTCATTGTGTAAATGAAATTAGGCTTGTTGGCTTCGTTATTTAGCATGTGTTTTGTATTTTTAAGGACAATGATAATTTGCTAGTCTGAAGTTCTCTGCCTGCAATTATAACTGCAACACACTATGATTTAGAGTTTGCTAAAGCTTAAAGAGCCTTCTGTTTTACTGCTCATTTTCTGTTTGTTTCAAATAAAAAACTTTGCTTACTATCGATGCAAATATAATACCTACATCAGTAGTATTATATTCATGTCTGATGTATATTCATTTTGAGGTGAAAACTTTTCAAAGTGAATAGTTGCAGGCAGAATGAAAAGGTTAAATGGGTCAACAAAAAGCACAATGATGAAGATAAAGGTACAGTGGGAATTGTTTTGAATTCAAGCTTTATTACCTAATTTATTCGGAGTAAAAAAATAGATTTTCACCTATTTTTTGTTTGTCCCTGTTTTTGGTGGCTCTACTCATTACTGATTTTGTCCATCAATATACTGTTGTTATTGTTGTTTTTTTTTTTTTTTAATGAAACCTGCATACAAATGGTGTAAGTATTAAAATTTTTCAGTCCAAACCACAAAGCCTAACTATTTCGTATTTTTTGAAATTTTAATTTTTCAATCCAAATTATAAACACTAACAAATTCATTTTTTTTTATTTTGCATTCGTAGTAATAAATTAAATGAAGAAATATAATATTGTTTGTCTATAATACACTGAGCAGACGAAATTGAAATTACTTAGCTCTCTCTGAGATCTGTTGGCGTGGTCTTCTTTTTCTGTTGCTCTTTTCCCCATAGCAGTGATCAGTGTGGATAATAAATGGCCGATTTAGTCATCGGAATAGCTACGGTATATTATATACATGTGTGTGTGTGAGTGGTAATACTGAAAAAATTGGGGGAAAGAGGACGGAGAAAAAACAAACCGGCGCATGCAGATGAAGAATCATCTGGAAACAAAGGTTTTCACCTCGCCGGAAAAAAACACAATCGGTACAAGGAAGGTAAAGGTGTGTAGGGGGTGCTGTGATCTCTAAAATCGTAGAGAAAAGACGGAGCTGTGATGCAGATGGTGTTCGGACAGAGACCACGCGGAGGAGGTCTTCGGACATGGATGGGATGCAAAAGGTTGATCTAGGGTTTCTTTTTGGTTTATATATATGGGTTTGGGTTGGGGTTCGTTTTGCGCTTTTGAGTTGGGCCAAATAAACAAAGAATTATATATTTAAATATATGTATATTTTGAGCCAGATTTGATTTTGTGTTAAGTAAAGACATTATAGTTTAAATATTATGTTTTTTTATCATTTTTTTTGGGTTAGAAAGAGATGTATAGAAACTATATTTTAAATGATGTGATTTTATATCATTTATTTTTTCGATGGGAATGAAAATGTCAATTAAGAATTTTATATTTTTATTTATTTTAGTAACTAAATTAATTTATGTTTAATTGATGTAGAAAATATTAATGACCAAAATTGTCCTATTATTCATTGTAAAGACCCTGTATGGATCTCATTTGCGGTGAGAATCATTTGTATTTGTTATTGTTTTACGGAATAATTAGTTTTTGATTATGAAACACTTTTTTTTGGTTAGATTTGAAATTTTTAAGTAGATTTCATTTGTACGGTAATATTCTTTAATATTTGTATACATTTCATATATAATTTTTCGTGCAGAGAAATGAATTGTATTAATATAAAAAAAAAAAATGCGTCCTACGTATTAAACAATACTATGTACAAAATTATTCTTTCTACTATTTAAATATGCTATATCTTTTTCTATTTAAAAATTAATTAATTTTAATTCATTTTTTTTCTTTACAAATTCAGAAAATTTTTGACCTAATTGTCTCTATATTAGATCCCATTTGATTTCAAATGGTTTTAAGGTACTTATTTACAGTGAAGAGTATGTTTATTCAACGTCAAATTGTATACAAATAGATGTTTAGTACTTTATAATTTTTTTTGCATTCTTTCATGTTTGTTATATATTTATTGATCCAAAAACAAGTTTTGACTTTGTTTGAGCATATATTTGTCATTGCATTATATATATATGTATTTGTTGTAAGATTCACAGTATTGTATCTATTTGCTTACACACGATCCTCTTGCTTTACATTCTTGGTGTCACGTATTTCTTCTTCCATATCTGCATAGTTGTCAAATTTATTATTCCGCAAAAAAAAAAAAAAAATCATAAATTAGTCTTTGTTTTTTTTTTTTTTTAATAAAATTATTCTCATGAAACATAAATTGTGTACGTTTTTCTGTCATCATTTGTCTTTAACTTTAGTTATTGTGTGACACACATGTTGTATTTTCATTATTTTGGAACTACTAAATTTTACAGAACTTTATGTATATATACATGTGATTATAATTATTGGGAGAATTACATATTAAAAACTAACACGCAATTATTTTCCAAATGCATATATATATATATATATATATATATATATATATATATATATATCCTCACACACACATATATATAAATTTTGTCCGTGCAACGCACGTGACAATTACTAGTATAGTAATAAAGGGAAGTCAAATTATTATTATTATTATAATTGCAATTGAGATTGAAATTGGCCCATTATTCGATCAAAATCTTCCAAATTTCAATAACAGCTATCAACTTGACGTCATGGTTTTAGGAGGTTGGGGGGAAGAGTAGAGGGGTTAGAAGCCCAGGAATATTTATTGGGAAACCTTGCAAGGCCAAATGGCAATGAAGGCAAAGGGGGGAAACCTGGAATATTGGGAGTAGGGGGAGGACCTAGAATATTAGGAATTCCAGGTGGTAATGGCAATGAAGGGGGAGGGGGGAGGCCAGGAACATTTGCTAATGGAAATGGAGAAGGGGGAATCGGGAACGGGAGAGGTGGGATAATCAATAATTTGTATTGAGCAATATTACTTTTTTCTTTAAGTATACGAGCTTCGTTGTAGCTACTCATCATTGTCACAAAGACAACTACGCATACCAGAGAGAAAACCTTCCATGAAAATAGAAAAGTCATTTCTCTTGATATATGTTTTAGTGTAGAACAAATTAAAGTATGAAAGAAAGAAAGAACAAAGTGAGTTGTACTCATTGGCTTCACTAACCAGTAACCATGCATTGCTTATATAGGCGAATGAAAATGTGGAATACTAATTTTCTTCACTTTCAGAATAAGTTTTGAACCCCTTTCATTCAGTGAATTAAGACAAAAAATATGAATATGATTCGTTAACACATTCTATTTATGGTTAGCAAATTAAATATTGCATTTACTTAATTCGCAAGTGGTCTTAATTGGCGAATAAAAATGTGGAATATACTAATTTTCTTTACTTTCAGTATAAGTTTTGAATCCCTTTGATTTAGTGAATTAAGACAAAAAAATATGAATATGGTTCGTCCACACATTCTATTTATGGTTAGCAAATTAAATATTGCATTTACTTAATTTGCAAATGGTCTTAATTGACGAATGAAAATGTGGAATATACTAAATTTCTTCACTTTCAGTATAAGTTTTGAATCCCTTTGATTCAGTGAATTAAGACAAAAAATATGAATATGATTCGTTCACACATTCTATTTATGGTTAGCAAATTAAATATTGCATTTACTTAATTTGCAAATGGTCTTAATTTGCAAATGTATTTTGTGGGCCACTTTTTTCCTTTGGTTAATAATAATTAATAATAATAATTAATATTAATAATAATTATAATAATAAGAGGGAGAAGAAGACATTTTTAGTCCTAGACTTACAGTGGCACTGACAATTTTGGTCCTCCAAAAAAAAAATTGTCATTTTATGGACAGACTTATTGTGACGAGGACATTTTTGGTCCTCCATCTGTAATTCTGTTAAATGACTGTGTAAGTGAGGGGTAATTGCGCCATTTCAGGTTATCACCTTTTCTATATTTCATCCATGCTTGTTTTGTTCTTGATTTCAGAAGGCGTATACCCCTAGGAAATTTGTGTTTCAACCTAAACGGAAGCTAGCAGTAATCATTGAGAGTGATCAAGGAGCACGAATAACGTGAAAATGCTAAAAAGGAGTGCTTTGCTGATGCTGGAATGGGGTCAATGGCAATTCAGAGAATTTCTGTAGTGTTTATATACTAAAACTCTTAAAGTATATGTAGTTAAACATCTGTTTATGTTTAATCTGAAAACAATATTCTCATTGAATAAATGAAATTAGGCTTGTTGGCTTCGTTATTTAGCATGTGTTTTGTATTTTTAAGGACAATGATAATTTGCTAGTCTGAAGTTCTCTGCCTGCAATTATAACTGCAACACACTATGATTTAGAGTTTGCTAAAGCTTAAAGAGCCTTCTATTTTACTGCACATTTTCTGTTTGTTTCAAATAAAAAACTTTGCTTACTATCCATGCAAATATAATACCTACATCAGTAGTATTATATTCATGTCTGATGTATATTCATTTTGAGGTGAAAACTTTTCAAAGTGAATAGTTGCAGGCAGAATGAAAAGGTTAAAGGGTCAACAAAAAGCACAATGATGAAGATAAAGGTACAATGGGAATTGTTTTGAATTCAAGCTTTATTACCTAATTTATTCGGAGTAAAAAAATAGATTTTCACCTATTTTTTGTTTGTCCCTGTTTTTGGTGGCTCTACTCATTACTGATTTTGTCCATCAATGTACTGTTGTTATTGTTGTTTTTTTTTTTTAATGAAACCTGCATACAAATGGTGTAAGTATTAAAATTTTTCAGTCCAAACCACAAAGCCTAACTATTTCGTATTTTTTGAAATTTTAATTTTTCAATCCAAATTATAAACACTAACAAATTCATTTTTTTTTATTTTGCATTCGTAGTAATAAATTAAATGAAGAAATATAATATTGTTTGTCTATAATACACTGAGCAGACGAAATTGAAATTACTTAGCTCTCTCTGAGATCTGTTGGCGTGGTCTTCTTTTTCTGTTGCTCTTTTCCCCATAGCAGTGATCAGTGTGGATAATAAATGGCCGATTTAGTCATCGGAATAGCTACGGTATATTATATACATGTGTGTGTGTGAGTGGTAATACTGAAAAAATTGGGGAAAGAGGACGGAGAAAAAACAAACCGGCGCATGCAGATGAAGAATCATCTGGAAACAAAGGTTTTCACCTCGCCGGAAAAAAACACAATCGGTACAAGGAAGGTAAAGGTGTGTAGGGGGTGCTGTGATCTCTAAAATCGTAGAGAAAAGACGGAGCTGTGATGCAGATGGTGTTCGGACAGAGACCACGCGGAGGAGGTCTTCGGACATGGATGGGATGCAAAAGGTTGATCTAGGGTTTCTTTTTGGTTTATATATATGGGTTTGGGTTGGGGTTCGTTTTGCGCTTTTGAGTTGGGCCAAATAAACAAAGAATTATATATTTAAATATATGTATATTTTGAGCCAGATTTGATTTTGTGTTAAGTAAAGACATTATAGTTTAAATATTATGTTTTTTTATCATTTTTTTTTGGGTTAGAAAGAGATGTATAGAAACTATATTTTAAATGATGTGATTTTATATCATTTATTTTTTCGATGGGAATGAAAATGTCAATTAAGAATTTTATATTTTTATTTATTTTAGTAACTAAATTAATTTATGTTTAATTGATGTAGAAAATATTAATGACCAAAATTGTCCTATTATTCATTGTAAAGACCCTGTATGGATCTCATTTGCGGTGAGAATCATTTGTATTTGTTATTGTTTTACGGAATAATTAGTTTTTGATTATGAAACACTTTTTTTTGGTTAGATTTGAAATTTTTAAGTAGATTTCATTTGTACGGTAATATTCTTTAATATTTGTATACATTTCATATATAATTTTTCGTGCAGAGAAATGAATTGTATTAATATAAAAAAAAAAATGCGTCCTACGTATTAAACAATACTATGTACAAAATTATTCTTTCTACTATTTAAATATGCTATATCTTTTTCTATTTGATAATTAATTAATTTTAATTCATTTTTTTCTTTACAAATTCAGAAAATTTTTGACCTAATTGTCTCTATAATAGATCCCATTTGATTTCAAATGGTTTTAAGGTACTTATTTACAGTGAAGAGTATGTTTCTTCAACGTCAAAAATTGTATACAAATAGGTGTTTAGTACTTTATAAATTTTTTTTGCATTCTTTCATGTTTGTTATATATTTATTGATCCAAAAACAAGTTTTGACTTTGTTTGAGCATATATTTGTCATTGCATTATATATATGTATTTGTTGTAAGATTCACAGTATTGTATCTATTTGCTTACACACGCTCTTCTTGCTTTACATTCTTGGTGTCACGTATTTCTTCTTCCATATCTGCATAGTTGTCAAATTTATTATTCCGCAAAAAAAAAATCATAAATTAGTCTTTGTTCTTTTTTTTTTTTTAATAAAATTATTCTCATGAAACATAAATTGTGTACTTTTTTCTGTCATCATTTGTCTTTAACTTTTGTTATTGCGTGACACACATGTTGTATTTTCATTATTTTGGAACTACTAAATTTTACAGAACTTTATGTATATATACATATGATTATAATTATTGGGAGAATTACATATTAAAAACTAACATGCAATTATTTTTCAAATGCATATATATATATATATATATATATATATATATATATATATATATATATATATATATATATCCTCACACACACATATATATAAATTTTGTCCGTGCAACGCACGTGACAATTACTAGTATAGTAATAAAGGGAAGTCAAATTATTATTATTATTATAATTGCAATTGAGATTGAAATTGGCCCATTATTCGATCAAAATCTTCCAAATTTCAATAACAGCTATCAACTTGACGTCATGGTTTTAGGAGGTTGGGGGAAGAGTAGAGGGGTTAGAAGCCCAGGAATATTTATTGGGAAACCTTGCAAGGCCAAATGGCAATGAAGGCAAAGGGGGGAAACCTGGAATATTGGGAGTAGGGGGAGGACCTAGAATATTAGGAATTCCAGGTGGTAATGGCAATGAAGGGGGAGGGGGAGGCCAGGAACATTTGCTAATGGAAATGGAGAAGGGGGAATCGGGAACGGGAGAGGTGGGATAATCAATAATTTGTATTGAGCAATATTACTTTTTTCTTTGAGTATACGAGCTTCGTTGTAGCTACTCATCATTGTCACAAAGACAACTACGCATACCAGAGAGAAAACCTTCCATGAAAATAGAAAAGTCATTTCTCTTGATATATGTTTTAGTGTAGAACAAATTAAAGTATGAAAGAAAGAAAGAACAAAGTGAGTTGTACTCATTGGCTTCACTAACCAGTAACCATGCATTGCTTATATAGGCAAATGAAAATGTGGAATACCAATTTTCTTCACTTTCAGTATAAGTTTTGAATCACTTTGATTCAGTGAATTAAGACAAAAAATATGAATATGATTCGTTAACACATTCTATTTATGGTTAGCAAATTAAATATTGCATTTACTTAATTCGCAAATGGTCTTAATTGGCGAATAAAAATGTGGAATATACTAATTTTCTTCACTTTCAGTATAAGTTTTGAATCCCTTTGATTCAGTGAATTAAGACAAAAAATATGAATATGGTTCGTCCACACATTCTATTTATGGTTAGCAAATTAAATATTGCATTTACTTAATTTGCAAATGGTCTTAATTAGCGAATGAAAATGTGGAATATACTAAATTTCTTCACTTTCAGTATAAGTTTTGAATCCCTTTGATTCAGTGAATTAAGAGAAAAAATATGAATATGATTCGTTCACATATTTTATTTATGGTTCGCAAATTAAATATTGCATTTACTAAATTTGCAAATGGTCTTAATTTGCAAATATATTTTGTGGGCCACTTTTTTCCTTTGGTTAATAATAATAATAATAATAATAATAATAATAATAATAATAATAATAATAATAATAATAATAATAATTAATGGTAATAATTATTAGTGCTTCGGCCGAGAATGGTCTCGGCCTAATGGCCGAAACTTTACTAAAGTCTCGGCCAAGTGGCCGAAACTGGAAGTCTCGGGCACAACATGCATGGCCGAAACTGAAGGTTTCGGCCTGGTGGTCGAAACTGAAAGTTTCGGCCTGCATGAACCTGTCCTGTTGTGACCGTTGGGTTTTAAATTCTGCTATTACGGAGTTAATTCTTTGAATTAATTCTAATTTTGAATTTTGAATTAAAACCCATGTCAATGGTTGCTGTTACTGGAAGGTGTAGGGGTGCCCTTAAGTGCAATAATAAAGGCTATTCACTCCTCAATCCCTATATATGAAGGAGTTGGGCAGTAGCAGATTTACACACAACAAGAAAGTATAATTTTCAACCTCAAAACTCCCTACTTCTAGTCTTTCTTAGCCGAATTGTGTTCACCTCGTTGCTCTAGTTCGTCGGATTCCTTGTTTGGGTGCTCAAACATTGAATCGTAACAAGTTTTATCCTGGGAAGCCTAGGCTACAACGCTCCTAGCACTTGTGGGGGGTAGCAAATAAGGTTTTAAAGAAAGAGTGATCGCTTGACTCTTGCTAAAAACCTACACCAAACACGATCATTTCTCTTCATCTTTCCTTCCCTTTTTCTAAAGAAAATAATAATCCTTATTTTGTAGGATTATTACTGGGTTATACCAACGAGATATCCAACACATTGTTTGGCAATAAATTTGAGAGGCTATTTCGGTAAAGCTCGATCTAATACCTCATTTTATTTTTAATTTCTTTTGTTTCTTTTTAATAACGTCTTTTCTTGAGGACAAGAAAATAAATAAGTGTGGGGAAATTTGATAAACATTATTTTTATTATTATTTTTAATAATCTTTTATAGTTTTTTTTTTTGAAAGTAATAATCTTTTATAGTTAATTTGCAATAAATAATTAATTTATATTTTTTTTATTGTTGTGATTAGTAACTTTGTTAATATTATTCAATTTTAGGTTGTTTTAATTATTAAATTTGTTTTATTATTTAAATTTCGTGAGTCCAATAATTCATTGATCTTAATTTAATAATAATACTAATATTAATTTTAGTAGTACTTGATTAGTAGGAGTTTAATAATTGTAGATTAGTTATATTGGGACTCTAATAGTGTGTTTAAGCTTTTAATTGTAAGTTATTTAATCATAATGAATTGCTAATTGGTTTATGTTTCTAGCCTTCATTCCCTTGATGTTCGTTTCGTGGTTAATTATTTATCTTTCTTATTTTGTTTACCACTGCATTTTATTATCTTACTTGCCTTGTTTAATTAATTTTGATTGTAATTTGGTTCTAGTACCTTACATTATTAAGTCAATTACTCTTTTTAAGTTTAGTTATTAAATTGCATCGTATCAATTCCGACCCCGTGGGTTCGACCCTTACTTTTGCACACTATCACAACAATTGACTCGTGCACTTGCGAGGACATATATTAAAATTGTCCATCAGTTCCCACTAGCGTGGCTCGGCTATAGGCCTTTGCAAGATAAGAGGTGAATACCACTTTGGGATTGCATGCTTGATGTATGGTGTGAGAGGATACCCTTTGTTTTCATTTCCTTTGAAGCTTCGTTAGTATATTCCTTGAGTTGTTTAGTAGGGGTGCATCGCTAGCTTATTTATCACATAATGTGGGGGACTTCACCCACTCCGTTGGCATAACACTTATCTTGATTGATCTTTGAAGGAATTAAGTTAGCATTGAGTAAGGTTAGGTGTATCTTTGACACTTATGTGATCTTGGGTTTGATTGAAACTTGATTGGGGACAATCAAGGCTAAAGTGTGGAAACTTGTGATAAGTGTCAAAGACACATACTTTTAAGGTCCTTTTAGAGTGAATTCTAGGTTTAAAGTACTCCTTTGTGTAGCAATTATGTGCCAATTAGCTATGTTTTACATTATTTTGGAAATTACCACCGCACTTTATGTTTTACAAAGTTTTCAGGTAAGTTTCGGGCTTAAACGAGGCGAAGTGGCACAATCGGAATCAACGCGGAATAAGGAGACAAGCCGGGACCGAGCAACGAGGCCACAACATGCTTTGCAGTGCACGTTGTGGAGAAGTGAAACAGGGCTGATTTCCAGTAAGTTCAACACACTGGACAATGTGCGTTGTGATGGACGTTGTGCAGAATAAGTTCTCGAGCAACGAACATTGCCCGAGCGTTGAAGGCTGTGTTGGAAGAGCTGCGGAAGGAATTGAATTGAAAGGGAAAACTATTTAAAGTGTTTTAGATCAGATTTGTAGGGAGGACACCAATTTTAGAGAGAGAATTAGAGGCTTAGCATTTAGATTGAGAGAGAAAACACTTTGTTGAAGGATTTCTAGAGAGATTGCTTGAAGGAAGAGCTTGACAAACTCCATTTCAAGGGATCTTGCAAGACTTAATTTCAATTCCTAGACTACTTTGGTATAACTTCTACTCTTTGCTATTTTCTATTTGCTTTTGCTATGTTTAGATCTATTAATGCTTTGATGTTTGATATGCCTATGATGGGCTAGCTTAGTTAGGGTTTGGATTGTGTAAGTGTGTGTTGATGATGCTTTCATGACTTATTTCTTGAATTAGGGATTGATTGATGGCTTTTACTTCTATGTCTTGTTGTTGAGGATTGGCTTGTTTGAATCCTAGGAACTTGATCACCTCCTATGGTGTTTGAGGGATTGACCTATGCTAGGTCAATCCAAGTTCCTATCCTTAGCCTTTCTTGGCTCAAGGAACTCTACGGGGCTTGATTAGGAAAGAGTTGAAGGCAAGGTGTTTGAGGAATGGTTTAGGTGAATCCTAAACAAAGTCCTAGTACTCTTTGTTATGAACACACGAAAGCCACTCTCTAGACTTAGTAATGGCATCCTCTCTCCCTATGTCAAATGATCCCTTAAGCATATACATCCACACTAAGCAATCTAACCCTACTTGTTTTATATTGTTTGAACACTTGCTAGTTTTAATCTTGTTAAACCACTACGCCGTTAATTCAATTGTATGCACGTGACATGCTTGCAAACTTTGGCGATGTCGTTACTTTCCAACATTAGCAACTTAATTAGGGCTAACTCCGAACGGCCATCCCTTGAGAACAATAAAATCCAAGGTTCATCCCCACACAATTTGAACTATCTTACGTTTGAGAAAGCGTGAGAGAAAGGAAAGCTTATCAGTAATATACCACGTATTTAATTGAAAATTAGTATATATTTTTTAAAAGACAAGTATGGCCGAGAATTCCATGGCATTGCACATTTGAAAAAGGGGAATATATGAAATTGGGCATTTGAATTAAGAAAAGGGTATCTATTGTTGTGTGCCTTAAATAATAGCAATGATAATATATAAAATTATGTTACTTATCAAATATATCTCATAATAAAGTTATAATATTATACTCCCTCTATCCCTAATTGATTGTCTCATTTGCTTTTTGCACGATTTTTAATACAACATAACAAATGTTATTAACTTTCTAATTTTGCCCCTTAAAAGTATGTGTTATTTGTACAAAGTACAATTGTACTTACGTCTATAAATTTGAAAAGTCAAAAGGGTAAATTGAGAAATGTAGAGTGATAGTTATGTTCAATTTTGGAAAGATGACACTATTTTGGGACAAACTAAAAAGGAAAGTAAAAGACAGGTAAAATGGGACAGAGGAGTAGTAAGAATAGAGAGAAATTCAGATGCCAATGACTATGTAGTCTAGTTGTATGAAGTGAACTCTCTTAAGTGGGAGGTCGTGGGTTCAAGTCCTAATCAACAGTTTGAGGATGTAGATACTACATTATAACAAAGTTAATAGCATTATTTTTATTAAATCCTCTTACCTTAATAATAATGCTATTACCTTATTTACTTTACTTTCGTTACTAAAGACAATCATTCCCAGAAATATTCACCGTGCCTCCACCCCCACAATACGAAGTCAAGAACAATCGAGGAGCTTTAAAAAAAAAAAAAAAAAAAAAAAAAAAAAAAAAAAAAAAAAAAACCTTAGAATCTGTTCTAGAAGATGTGGAGGTATTATTTATTCTTATTTACTGTTAAATGTTTAATTAACTTTTTTTCCATATATTCTTATTTACTGTTAAATGTTTAATTAACTTTTTTTCCATATATTGTGTTTTTAAAATTTTGAATGCTATTTTGCATCATTCACAAAATTATACAATCATCGATAATAATGATTACGGTTAAAAAATAAATTTGTAATGGTATTTTGCATCCGGTACATGCATTCTAACATTATCATGCTTAGTTTTTTAATCGGGATTAAAAAAATTGTAATGGTATTATTTAGAATATTTAGGGTTCAAAATTTAATTTTAACTTTTTTTCCATTTATTGTATTTTTAACATTTTTAATTGTATTTTACATTGAGTACATGCATTCAAGAAATTATAAAATCATTATTTGACAGTAATGATTACGGTCAAATAATAAATTTATAATCAATCTTTTCATCCAGTATATGCATTCATTCAAACATTGTCCTAGTATATGCATGTTGTACATAATCATGCTTTTTAAAAAAAAAAAAAAATTATTAAGGAAATATTTGATGAATTAAAAAGATGAAAAATATTATTCATCAATTCATTTCTCAAATGCCCCTAAAAAATATATAGTAACTCCAGAATAAAGATTGAGAATGTAAGCTGAAGCATTACAAGTTATTGTATTAATAACCGCTAAAGAAAAGGGAAAAATAATATATTTTTTTAGTACCACTAACTGTGTTACAATATAGTAATAAAGGGAAGTCAAATTATTATTATTATAACTGCAATTGAGATTGAAATTGGCCCATTATTCGATCAAAATCTTCCAAATTTCAATAACAGCTATCAACTTGACGTCATGGTTTTAGGAGGTTGGGGGGAAGAGTAGAGGGGTTAGAAGCCCAGGAATATTCATTGGGAAACCTTGCAAGGCCAAATGGCAATGAAGGCAAAGGGGGGAAACCTGGAATATTGGGAGTAGGGGGAAGACCTAGAATATTAGGAATTCCAGGTGGTAATGGCAATGAAGGGGGAGGGGGGAGGCCAGGTGTGACACCCCAAAATCCAAATTCAATTAATGGGTTAATTGAGTAATTAATCCTATTTCAATTGGGGAATTAATTTCTAAAATCCTGAAATTTAATACTTGAGGACTAGTATTTGACTAGTCAACTCCAAAGTCAAGTTGTGCATTGAGCTTTGGAGGGAGTTCCCTTGTTCCTTACATTTCCTAATGTTAGTAAGGGCATTCTTGACCTTACACATGGTGTTAGTATTGTAACCTAACCTAGTAGACATCTTCATTCTATCCCTTACACTTTCTAAAAATCTAGCTCTACCTTCTCTCTAAAAAGGTGAGTAGCTTTTCTTCCAAGCCAAGTTGAGACCTTGCCAAGACTTCAAGAGTTGCTTCCAAGATTCAACCTTTCACCTATTTGGGCATCTAGGAGGGTAAGATCTAAGTTCATCTTGTGTTTTTGGTTCCATCTTAGGTGTCTTTTCTTAAAAGTAGGATCTTTATGATCTTTTGGTTTGTTCTTGAAGTGGGTTTGGAAGGTGAGCCTTGAGAAGAGCTTGTTAAGGTGTAAAGTGAAGTCTTTTAGTCTACAAGAGGTAACACATGCTCTACAAAATCTATTTTGCTTACCTATATGTGATTTCTTGGATTCTACATGTGTTTTGCTATGGAATGTGAGTGTTGATGCATGATCTTGTGAAAATGCATATCTAGAGCTTGTGTTTAGGGTTCTTTTGTGCCATTGCTTGGAATTTCCTTTGATTCAAGTCATTTTGTTGTATTTGGTGAGATTTGGCATGTTTCAGACTTGAATTTGAGCTTGGAGTTGGAAATCCCCGAAGGGATTGTTTTGGTACAGGACGTGTACCAGTAGGCGGAACGACGGGCGGGGCACTACCCGTCGCCCCACCCGCGGGTACAAGGCTTGTGGGAATGTGTTCCCGCAGGTGGAACCACGGGCGGGGCACCACCCGTCGGTCCACCCGCAGGTACACTATGTTGGATGTTGGGGGATTTGTTCCCCGTGATTCTTTTGACTCGGTATTTGGTCTTTTGACTTCCCGATGTTCTTTTGTGGAACTATTTGAGTGTCTTCTTGATGTTTCGTATGTCTAGAACTATGTGGTAGGTATCCATGTAGGACTTTGGTGTCTTGAATCGTGCTAAGTGTTCAACATTGTGTTTCGTTGAACCGTGATGTGTCTTGCGTGTTCCTCAGAACTACCTTTGGTTTATCCGTTTGATAAGCATGCTAGTTCGGTGTCTAAATGCTAGCGTGTGGGTTGTTTGTACCTTCCAATGGGTTGATGATAACTTGTGTTATTCATCGTTGTTGTTGTTGGGCTATGACCCATTCCTTGATTAAGTATGTTTCATACCTTCGTTGTAATCTGTTGGTTGATTCCTGTTGAGGTGTGATGCGTGTGTGGCTTTACCTGGATTGCACGATTAGTGGTATGGGACACTAGTCACCAAGGTATTGCAGTGGTCCTCGTGGTGGCCGTGACGTGATTATGGAGTTGTGACCTGTGTGTCAGGTTCACGTGTTTTGGAGAGGCATGTGTCGCCGTGTGTGTGTACGGTACCTTGTGTACTATGAAATTGGTGGCTTTGTTGGTGGTTTATTGGTGGGGGACGACGGTCCCAGGAGGGAAAAGGTTGGACTAAGAAGTGCAGGGGTCCTGGAGGTAATGGTTGGAAAGAAGATACAAGGTTGGGGGTAGCCATAAGGTTGGAACCGGGCATAAGGTGGGCATATCAACTCGTGATGGGTGATGTCACGAGGGCTATTGTAGCCACTGTGGTGAGTTCTTCTCTTGTGACGTGTGTAGTCACAAAGGCATGTGTTGCCTTGGCATGTGTTGTCGGTTGTGTGAGTCTTATTCTTCTGCGTTGTGCTTGTCGGGTTTTGATCTATTGAGTGATGATAGATCATGCCTTGACTCTTTTGTGAGTCGTGTTGTTCTTGTGGTCTTGGGATGTGTTCCCGTGTTGTTGTTGAGAGTGTTGAGTCTTGTGTTGACTATTGATCTTGGTTTTTGACTTATATACTTATGTATTCCATTTCGAAAATGGCTTTACAACTTATATCTTATCTATGTATGATATTTCACATGTATTGGTGGGTTACCAACATTATTCGCTGACCGGGCGTCGTCCCATGTTTATTTGTGTTCTTTCAGGTGATGTCTAGGCGAGTGCGCAGTCTAGTGCCTGTTAGCATAGCTCTCCCGTTGGTTTATAGCCTGTGTGCCTACCTAGTTGTAGATCTTTGGTGACTTTTGGATAGTTGTAAACAATGCAGATTCTGCCGTAGCGTTCATCTTTGTTGGTGAACGTGGCATAACACCCCATGATTTGGATTCATGTTTATCCAGTTATCTTTCAGTCTTCCGCTATGTTTGTTGTTTAGTTGTGTTATCTGCATGTTTTAAGGTTTTTAATTAGCCTGTTTTTAGGGGGTGTTACACCAGGAACATTTGCTAATGGAAATGGAGAAGGGGGAATCGGGAACGGGAGAGGTGGGATAATCAATAATTTATCTTGAGCAATATCACTTTTTTCTTTGAGTATACGAGCTTCGTTGTAGCTACTCATCATTGTCACAAAGACAACTACGCATACCAGAGAGAAAACCTTCCATGAAAATCGAAAAGTCATTTTTCTTCATATATGTTTTAGTGTAGAACAAATTAAAGTATGAAAGAAAGAAAGAACAAAGAGAGTTGTAGTCATTGGCTTCACTAACCAGTAACCATTGCTTATATAGGCGAATGAAAATGTGGAATACTAATTTTCTTCACTTTCAGTATAAGTTTTGAATCCCTTTGAAGAAGAAGAAGAAGAGGAGTAAAAACATTTTTGGTCCTAGACTTATAGTGGCACGAACAATTTTGGTCCTCCATAAAAATATTTGCCATTTCATGGACAGACTTATTGTGACGAGGACATTTTTGGTCCTCCATCTGTAATTCTGTTAAATGACAGTGTAAGTGAGGGGTAATTGCGTCATTTCAGGTTATCACATTTTCTATATTTCATCCATGCTTGTTTTGTTCTTGATTTCAGAAGGCGTATACCCCAAGGAAATTTGTGCTTCAACCTAAACGGAAGCTATCAGTAATCATTGAGAGTGATCAAGGAGCACGAATAACGTGAAAATGCTAAAAAGGAGTGCTTTGCTGATGTTGGAATGGGGGTCAATGGCAATTCAGAGAATTTCTGCAGTATTTATATACTAAAACTCTTAAAGTATATGTAGTTAAACATCTGTTTATGTTTAATATGAAAACAATATTCTCATTGTATAAATGAAATTAGGCTTGGTGTCTTCGTTATTTAACATGTGTTTTGTATTTTTAAGGACAATGACAATTTGCTAGTCTGAAGTTCTCTGCCTGCAGTTATAACTGCAACACACTATGATTCAGAGTTTGCTAAAGCTCAAAGAGCCTTCTGTTTTACTGCACTATCGGAAAGATGATGTGCACCTGGTAGAACATGTATTGCACTCTGCCAAGGAAGAATATGCAGCAAAGGAAATGACCACATCCACCTTCCAACTGCTCCTTCCCATCATAACAAAGGGTACAATGATTTGTACAAGATAACATCATAAGAATCAACCAAGAGATTTCAATAAAGACATGAAGCAACACTCAACACCTAACATGGATTCCTAACTCATCATTCTAGACATACGAAACATCAAGAAGACTCGCAAAAGCTCAATAATCAAGCAACGGGAGGTCAAAACATCAAATACCAAGAAGAAAAGATCACGGGGAAACAACTCCCCGCAATCCCATCGAGGTTCCCCGCGGGTGGGGCCACGGGTAGGCCCCCACCCGTGGGTCTGCCCGCGAGGTACACCCACGATTCACTTCGTTCCCTGCGGGTGGGGCGGCGGGTAAGCCACTGCCCGTCGTTCCGCCCGCGGAGTACCACCTGCATACACAATTTTTTCTTCGGGGAAATTCATCAACAAAGCCAAGTTTAAGTCCAAAACACCCAAAACCTCACACACAACAAAGATATGACTTGAACCCAAGAATAACTACAAGCTCTAAACATGCATTGTCACAAGATCATGCATCAAATCACTCACAACATCAAGAATCATCAAATAGAAGTCAAGAAATATCAATAGCAAGTATAAAATAGATTTTGTAGAGCATGGGTTACCTCCTTCGCTTAACCATCCAAAAACAACGCCAACATAGGCTCAACTCATAAAGCCAAGCTACCTGGAACCTCCAACACCTTCTGCTTCTTCTTCGCGTACAGTTGATTTGACTATACGAGGTCAAGAACAATCGAGGAGCTTACACCACAACCTTAGAATATGTTCTAGAAGATGTGGAGGTATTATTTATTCTTATTTATTGTTAAATGTTTAATTTACTTTTTTTTTTTCAAGATATTGTAGTTTTAAAATTTTGAATGCTATTTTGCATCATTCACAAAACTATACAATCATTGATAATAATGATTACGGTCAAATAATAAATTTGTAATGGTATTTTGCATCCAGTACATGCATTCTAACATTATCATGCTAAGTTTTTTAACTGGGATTAAAAAAATTTGTAATGGTATTGTTTAGAATATTTAGTGTTTAATGTTTAATTTAACTTTTTTTTTTCATTTATTGTATTTTTAACATTTTAATCGTATTTTACATTGAGTACATGCATTCAAGAAATTATAAAATCATTATTTGACTATAATGATTACGGTCAAATAATAAATTTTTAATCAATCTTTTCATCTCGTATATGCATTCATTCAAACATTATCCCAGTATATGCATGTTGTACATAATCATGCTTATTTTTAAAATTTTTATAAATAACTTTTGTGTTATAAATAATCATGTAATAAATAACTTATGTGTAATAAATAAATTTTATTTTTTCCAATTATTGTATTTTTAAAATCTTTGCATCCAGTAAATGCATTCAAACTTACTTACAAAATAGGGTGTTATTGGCACTAACCATTGACATGGTACATTCTATAAATGAATATATGAGTTCTCTAAACACGTCTGAATGAAGTAAATATTTGAGCTGTGATTGTGCTTGCAAATCAGATTCTAATGTTGATATGTTAGCTGACGTTCACACTCTAAAATTGTTAAATGGGATCAAGTGTTCAGGTGTACCCAACCATGAATTGACATTTAAAGTTGGCACCTCGGTTATGCTCTTACGAAATATTGACCACTCAATTGGTTTATACAATGGCATAAGGCTGGTAATTACTAAACTTGGAAACCATGTTCTAGAAGCAAAGGTATTGTCTGGAAGCTGGTGAGAAAGTACTGATACCAAGAATGTCATTAACTCCATCGGACTTGAGATTGCCTTTTAAATTTCAAAGATGACAATTCCCTTTAATTGTCCCATATGCAATGACTATTAATAAGAGCCAGGGTTAATCGATTACTCATATAGGCCTATTCTTGAAAAAACATGTCTTTAGTCATGGACAATTATATGTTGCAGTTTAAAGGGTCAGTACTCCAAATGGATTGAAAATATTGATTTGTGATAGTGATAGCAACAAAACAACTTCAACAACAAATCCTTTATCCTCTATAATAATAAAGCCAAACATTTTTGGCAAATAAAAAAAAAAATTATTTTCCCGCCCATGAGGAACACGGCGTTTTGCCTTGAAAATGTTTTCCTGTTTTTGGGCACCAAAGAGGCGAAAAAATCTTATTTTACATATTAAATGCCCACCTAGGGAATTGGAATAGTTACTTTTGGTATTCCATTTTCCAATGTTATTAATTGCTTTTTGACTTTTGACTGATAAAGATATCCATTGAAATGATTGAATGACAAATAGTTTAGTTTTAAATAAATATCTCCACAATTATTCCCACCCCACATTTGTTATTATCCACATTGAGAAGAATTAATACTGAAATCTCCCCATAATATGCACAAGTGTGGATGCTCTAATGCAAAAAATAATTATTACATCTTTTTGAATTTGAATTTTGGTAAAAAATAGTCTATAAATAGTACATGTTCTGTGTTGAAATCTCGCATTTACACTAAAGCACAAAGAGAGATACAGGGCAGAAAACAAGAGAGGTAAAGGGTAGAAAACAAGAGGTCGGTGATTTGCAGTATGCACTTCCTCCATTTTTTTACATTTATTATCGTATGAACTTGCTTCATTTTCAATTTTTAATACTTATGAAGTATAGAAGCACTTCTTTGATGGGAGGAACGGGAGTGGCAAAGCTTAGTATGGACACACTGTTAGAAACACTTTTTGAAAGGGTTTCAACAGCATACCAAGCAACATGTAATCTTGCTTTACCAAGGTTCTCTATGCCATTGCCACCTAAAATCATCAAGAACAAAGTATGATCATCATAGCAAATAATTATATATGGGATTACAGACATGGTATATATATTTAATTTATTGTCAGATTTAGAAGCAAAAGAAAATCATTATATTTACAGAATCACATGCACTAAAATACATATGTATGCATGTCTTATATATATATATATATATATATATATATATATATATATATATATATATATATATATATAAGAACCCCAGTTTTAGTATCTCTTATACATAAGACAGAAGTGTAGATTGTAAAGTTGACCACTAACACATCATAAAACAAAAAGGAGTTCACAAAACGCATTTCAAATTTACATATTATATTTAACATTCATGAAAAAATTGAAAGGAAGCACAACAATAGGAGGCAAGAGGAAGACAACATCATCTATGTAAGGTATTCTTCTTAGTTTTCTATGAGATTGTGTAGAAAAAAATTGGTGTAGAGATTAAAACACTAAGTCTGTGATGGAAATTACATTTTTTCATAGCATGTAATGTTACTTTCTATATACTCAATATGTCTACTCTGCAATTTCTGCTTCTACTAATATTCAAAAGACTCCAGTGCAAATATGTTTACCTCTTGATAACCAGCAGCATCAAGTTCTTCGCACATCAGGTCAGGTCCATGCTCCGGAATAGCTAATCCTTTTGGCAACATCTTCAATCTCACCAAGTTGAAAGAAATGGAATTCTCAGATCTACGATTTCCATATTTGAAATCAGATTTAGAAATGCATCAAAATAGGTATTAGTTTATAATGTATAGGTAATAATATCAATTTTACTACATTCTGATTAATTAGGCACAGAAAATAAAGTTAATAGTATCTTTCACTATAAATTGTTTTTACTTCAAATTACCAAAGACGGTAAACATTTTAATTTTTTGGAAACAAAAAAAAAACTAATAAAGTAAAAAAATACCTGCTACATTTTCATGATCAGAGTGATCGGAGAAGTCGAGAAACAGGTTTTCTGTGTACAGAGCCATACAGATATTAGAAAGAGCGGCTGAGAGTTGAGACGTTGAGTCTCTGACACTCAGAAAGTGAGATGATAGAGGATTCTCTGAATCGGAGACGGAGACGGAGTAACGATTCCACAGAGGCGGAGACGGAGTCACGGCACAACGGAGAGGCATAGAGCCAGCGATAGAGCCACGGAGAGGCTAAGTGGGCTAGAGGGGTGACTGGGTGCGAGTCGGAGCCGGAGAACGTTAGAGAGCGATGGGTGGGTGAGAAATAAAAGAGTGAGGGTGAGAGCGGTGAGCGGCGGCGAGGGTAAGAAACAGAGTGAAAGGGGTTTTTGTCTCTGAAGCCCTAAAATCAGCAGTTCCAAATAAACTTACCTTATTTGTTTTTTATAAAAAATTATAATTGTGGTAAAACTATTATATATTTGGAATTATGCTAAATATTATACTTAAATTTATTATTTCATTCTAAATAATGCATTTAAAAGAATAACTTTTAAAATACTACAATTTTCTAAAACTCATATTTAAGCTTGCAATTTGTTATTTTACATTTTTTAAAATAATTTTTTAACATTAATTTTTGATTAGGTGTTTTGTGGAATATGATTTTTTAAGATTAAACGATAGCAGTCAAGACCAACAATTCGGTAAGAAATAAGTGGGATTATTATTGTTGGACCAGATTTTATTTCGTTGGGATTACCTTTTTAAATTTTGGACGGTTAAGTCATTATATATATCATATGGCCCAATTTATATATATTTTTAATGTGTGTAATTAATTTTTTTTAGTACTAATTTAAGTTTAATATATTTTAATAGTTGTATCTATATAGTATAAGTACGTTTCAATATTTAATAATTTGTAATATATTGAAAGATATGAATATTAAAATTGTATATCTTAGCAATTTCAATAATTGTAACTATATTATAAATATATTTCAAATATTTCATTTTATAGTTTTCTAATTTTATTGTTGACCAATAGAGTAATGCTTTCTACTTTTTATTAGTAATTAGTATTACTAAATAACAAATAATAATAATGGATAACTTTGAGTATAATTTTATACCGTGCATCGCACGGGACAATTACTAGTATTGTATTTAAGGAAGTTTTCCAAAATTTGTAACAATTTCAAATCATTATAATACCATATTTTAATATTATAGTTGTTACGTTATTAAATTTATTATCTTCTCTACATACCTATTGATACTATTGCACTTACTTTATAAACCAACAAAATTGTACACTTCTAATTATTATAATTATTTAAAACTTGCACCTATAACTTTATTATTTAAATATATATTTAAAAAATAATATACGTGCATCGCACAGGTAAATACTCAAAAAAGAGAGAAGTTTAGGTTTTAATGTGGATTGACATAAGGTGTTATTTTTGTAAAATTTTAAAAGCTTATAAGAATAAATTCATATTAAATATATATAATTAAACTAAAAACATAGTAAGTCTCAATCAAAGTTATATCGCTCATTTATATCCATGTTTTTAATACTAATCATTTTGTACACTGTGCTTTTAGAGTTGTACTATATGATTTTTTGGACAAAAATACCTCTACCATCATAACTTCCGTTATCGTTTCCATTATTGTTACCATGCACATGCATCCACCATATCTTTTCTTATATTCTTTAATGATAATAATATTTGTAGACATTATATATTGAATTATTATAATAAATAAATTTGATTTCATATAATTTTAATTAGTAGAGATTTGTTAGTTATTTTTTAAAAAATTATAAATATTGGACATATGTTTTTACGCATCGCGCATCATTTCTATTATTGTTACCATGCACATGCATCCACCATATCTTTTCTTATATTCTTTAATGATAATAATATTTGTAGACATTATATATTGAATTATTATAATAAATAAATTTGATTTCATATAATTTTAATTAGTAGGGATTTGTTAGTTTTTTTTAAAAAAATTATAAATATTGGACATATGTTTTTACGCATCGCGCATGGAAAATACTAGTATAATAATATATGTATATTAAAATAATACTTTTTAAATAATAATAATTATTTATTTTTAAAATAATAGTAATGATAATAGAAAAAGAATTATGTTATTTATAATCT
>NW_017617714.1:1365000-1525000 GCF_001879475.1 Ipomoea nil | reverse complement strand
TTTTTTTTTTTTTTTTCTAATTTTAATTTTATTTTGTATATATTTTTGTTTGGATTATTATTATTATTATTGTTGTTTTTGTTGTTGTTATTATTATTATTGTTATTGCTATTATTTTAATTTTAATTTAATTTTATTATTATTACATTATTACATAGGATTTTTATTATACTTGAACAATAATATTATCAATTATATTATAGAACTAGTTTTTTACGCGCATTGCGCGGTTGGGATAATGCCTAATGTTTTTCTTAAATAAGTATTTTAAAGTATATCAAGGAAAGATTATATTAGAATTGTTCATGCATAGATAATTGAATGTTGAATTTGTGTATTTAAATTGGTAATTCTAAGTTTAAAAATGCAAGATAATATACTTAAGATTGATTATAATTGTCAATAAAATAATTGTATGGATATGGTTGAAACCAAATACGGGACATAAGGGAGAGCAAATAAAAATTAAAGCATAAATTATTAAATATATACTAATATTGTTTGAGGAGATTCCGGTGGTAGGATTTGTGGTTTGAGTTCTATTAAGACTTTAATATTAAAATTAGATTAATGTTGTAGTTATAATTCTATATTAGAAGTTTAATATTAGAATTAGACTAACGGTGAATTAGTAACGGGTTAGATAATCATATAATTAAGGATAAATTAAGAAATCTGAAGGAAAAATTAAAATCTGAACAATCTGAACTATTCATTTGATTTAATAATTTGACGATCATTTTTTCTACCCAATGTTTATAATTAAATAAATATTTGAAAGTATATAAATGCATATGAGAAGTTCAACATAAGTAATTTAATGTCTAATTTGTTTATTTAAATATGTAATTAATAGTATATGAATACAATGTAATATAGGAGATTCATTATAATATTTATTAAACTTTTTTTAAAAATTGTAACCAAGTATTTTTGTTGCAAAGGGTTCTAAGATATTTAATGAATGCACATATATACAAGATCAATGAATGAATCAATGGTATCAATCCTTTAGGTGTTTTGCACAGTGTTCATTTAGTTCAACCATTATTGTTGAATACATTATTATGGATAAAGAAATTCCTAATTTAAGTAATTTAGATGTAGTAAAAATTTAAATTTTTTAACTATAATGTAACCCAAAGATATTGGACGATTGGTAAATATGATGTAACCCAAAGATCAAAATGTTAAAGAAAGTGTTTTGGTTATTCAACAGTTTGAAACAACAATTTGTTCCAAACCACTGAAAATACAAACATTGCAATTTACAATATTTTCACTTAACATTTTTAATAATGATGTTCTCAAAATACATCTATATTTTTTTAAAAAAATATTATTAAAACAATTATTACTATTATTTATTATTATTATTATTATTATTATTATTATTATTATTATTATTATTATTATTATTATTATTATTATTATTATTATTATTATTATTATTATTATACCCATAGGTCATTTTAAATGTTAATTTAAACAGCTAATTTTTTCAAATATCTTTTTACCAACCGTTGATATAATTCGCTGGTCAAATTCGCTAATATAATCCACTAACACTAACCGCTAACTACTGATTGTCAAAAAATATAATAGACAATGTAGTGAATATAATCGATTGATGAATTTGAATGTAAAGAATTTTTATATTGGAGAAAAATAAAGACAATAATATAACTAATGAAATTATTTCTCTTATTTAATTTATTGATAATGAATAATTTTTTTGAATAAAGACATTGTAAGCACATAATTCTAAATTAAAGAAATGCATATGTATTATTTTTTGTTGTAGCTACTAAATTATTATTTTTAATTTAATAAGAGTAAAATAAAGTACTAATTATGTCAAACTTTGATTGGGATGAGGTTCGAATCTAAGACCTTTCTTATTGAAATCAATGAGTAAGTTAACGATAAACTAACAGAAATTAACAAAAAAGATAATAATTATAGGAAAAGTCAACGGATAATCATATTCATTAAGGATAAATTAGGAAATCTTAAGGAAAAATTAAAATATGATCAATCTGAGCCATTCATTTGATTAAAAAATTCGACCGTCATTTTTTCTACCAATTATAAGCCTAACTCTCTTGGGCTCTTATTAGTATAGTAGATTATAAGCCTAACTCTCTTGGGCTCTTATTAGTATAGTAGATAGTAGATAGTAAATAATATGATTGGCTTAATTATATTTTTTTATTTTATTATTTTTTCAAAACAATTATTATTATTATTATTATTATTATTATTATTGTTGTTGTTGTTGTTGTTGTTGTTGTTGTTGTTGTTATTATTATTATTATTATTATTATTATTATTATTATTATTATTATTATTATTAGTAGTAGTAGTAGTAGTAGTAGTAGTAGTAGTAGTAGTAGTAGTAGTAGTAGTAGTAGTATTATTATGTATACCCTTAGGTAATTTTACATGTTAATCTAAACAGTTAATTTTTTCAAATATTTTTTTACCAACGGTTGATATAATTCGCTGGTCAAATTCGATAATATAATCCGCTAACACTAACCGGTAACTGCTGATTGTCAAACAAGGACATTGCGAGGTAGTTCTCACTTCAATTTGTTGTGTGATTTGAATATTCTCTTTGTCAACAAATCCCTCAAATAGTTAATATGATTGGCTTTATTAATTATATTTTTTTAATTTTTAATGGTATTAATAAAATACTTGGTAAATAAATATATAGCATTATTTTGTATTACAACTTTCATATTTAATTAAAAAATAGTGCACAAAAAATATAATAGACAATGTAGTGAATATATTCAATTGATGAATTTGAATGTAAAAAAATTTTTATATTGGAGAAAAATAAAGACAATATAACTAATGAAATTATTTCTCTTATTTAATTTATTGATAATGAATAATTTTTTTGAATAAAGACATTGTAGACACATAATTCTAA
This sequence comes from Ipomoea nil, assembly GCF_001879475.1. Lineage (NCBI taxonomy): Eukaryota > Viridiplantae > Streptophyta > Magnoliopsida > Solanales > Convolvulaceae > Ipomoea > Ipomoea nil. The sequence goes on along the minus strand of NW_017617714.1, from coordinate 1,522,056 downwards.
ATTAAAGAAATGCATATGTATTATTTTTTGTTGTAGCTACTAAATTATTATTTAATTTAATAAGAGTAAAATAGAGTATTAATTGTGTCAACTTTGATTGGGATGAGGTTCGAACCTATGACCTTTCTTATTGAAATCAATGAGTAAGTTAACGGTAAACTAACAGAAATTAACGGAAATGATAATATTTAACGGAAAAGTTAACGGATAATCATATTCATTAAGGATATATTTCGAAATCTTAAGAAAAAATTAAAATCTGAGCAATCTGAGCCATTCATTTGATTAAAATATTTGACCACTATTTCTTCTACCCATTATAGGCTTAACTCTCTTGGGCTCTTATTAGTATAGTATAGTATAGTATATTATAGTATATATATATATATATATATATATATATATATATATATATATATATATATATATATATATATATATATATATATATATATATATATACACACACACTAGATTTTTACGCGCATTGAGCGATTGGAATAATGCCCAATATTTTTTTTTTAAAAGTACTTTAAAGTATATCAAGGCAAGATAATATTGGAATCGTTCATGCATAGATAATTGAATGTTAAATTTGTGTATTTAAATAGACAATTCTAAGTTTACAAATGCAAGATAATATAATCAAAATTGATTATAATTGTCAATAAATTAATTGTATAGGTATGGTTGAAACCAAATACGGGACATAAGGAAGAGCAAATAAAAATTATGGCATAAAATATTAAATATATACTAATATTAAAGAGCTAACTACTGATTGCCAAACAAGGACATTGCGAGATAGTTTCCCCACTTCAATTTGTTGTGTGATTTGAATACTCTTTTTGTCAATAAATCTCCCAAGTAGTTAATATGATTGGCTTAATTATATTTTTTATTTTTTTATTTCTTTAAAATAATAATAATAATAATAATAATAATAATAATAATAATAATAATAATAATAATAATAATAATAATTATTATTATTATTATTATTATTATTATTATTATTATTATTATTATTATTATTATTATTATTATTATTATTATTATTATTATTATTATTATTATTATTATTATTATTATTATTATTATTATTATTATTATTACATATACCCTTAGGTCATTTTACATGTTAATCTAAACAGCTAATTTTTCAAATATTTTTTTTACCAACTGTTGATATAATTCACTGGTTAAATTCGCTAATATAATCCGCTAACGCTAACCGCTAATTGCTGATTGTCTAACAAGGACATTGCGAGATAGTTCTCATTTCAATTTGTTGTGTGATTTGAATACTCTCTTTGTCAACAAATCGCTCAAGTAGTTAATATGATTGGCTTTATTAATTTTTTTATTTTTTTATTTTTTCATGGTATTAATAAAATACTTGGTAAATAAATATATAACATTCTTTTGTATTATAACTTTGATATTTAATTAAAAAATAGTGCTAAAAAAAGATAATAGACAATGTAGTGAATATAATCAATTGATGAATTTGAATGTAATGAATTTTAAATTGGAGAAATATAAAGACAATATAACTAATAAAAATTATTTCTCATAATTAATTTATTGAATGAATAATTTTTTTTTTTATTAAAGACATTGTAGGGACAATGTAGCAAATATAATCAATTGATGAATTTGAATGTAAAGAATTTTTATATTGGAGAAAAATAAATACAATATAACTAATGAAATTATTTCTCTTATTTAATTTATTGATAATGAATAATTTTTTTTTTTGAATAAAGACATTGTAGACATATAATTCTAAATTAAAGAAATGCATAATTTTTTGTTGTAGCTACTGAATTATTATTTAATTTAATAACAGTAAAATAGAGTACTAATTATGCCAACTTTGATTGGGATGAGGTTTGAACCTAAAACCTTTCTTATTGAAATCAAATGAGTAAGTTAACGGTGAAATAATAGAAATTAACGGAAAAGATAATATTTAACGGAAAAGTTAACGAATAATCATATTCATTAATGATAAAATAGAAAATTTTAAGGAATAATTAAAATCTGATCAATCTGAGCCCTTCATTTGATTAAAAAATTTGACTGCCATTTTTTCTACCCATTAAAGACCTAATTCTCTTGGGCTCTTATTAGTATATATATATATATATATATATATATATATATATATATATATATATAGAATTGCACTCAGGTGCGAATGCTTCGCCCAGGAACGAAATAGGAATGGATTCTGTTCGTCCACGTGTCCAGATCTAATGATGAGAAACACTTATTTTTTTAAAAAGCGCGGTGGCATTTTCGTAAATAATTGAACATCGAAGTGCAAGTAAAATATATTACAAGTGCATGTAAAATGTATTATAGGTGCAAATAAAAATTTACACTGAGCATCAATACTAAGTGCACCTATAGTTATAAGTAGTTGCACCTATAGTTCTAAGTAGTTGCATACATAGTTATAAGTAGTTGCACACATAGTTATAAGTAGTTGCACCTATGTGCATGAATGTTTGCGAGTGGTTTTTAGGGGTATTACTACCCGCTGAGCTCAGATCAATGAATGTTAACAAGGCAAAATTACATGCACTTATAGGGTTGCATTCAAATACAAACCCCCTTAAAATACAAACCCCCCTTAAAATACAAACTTGAGCTCGTGCACACATTAACATACTTACATGTACACAGTGCCACTGCCAACAATTTCTGGGATTAGCTCGTGCACACATTAACATACTTACATGCTCACTGCGCGTAGGAGGAAAAATCACAACCACCCATCAAAGCTCGTGCACACGTTAACATACTTACATGCACACAACGCGTAGAAGGGAAAAATCACAACCATCCATCAAAGCTCGTGCACACAGTAACATACTTACATGCACACGGGAGACACTGCCAACAATATCAGGGATTAGTTCGTGCACACATTAACATACTTACATGCACACAGTTTGTACTTTAAGGGTGATTTGTGTTTGAATGCAACCATATATATATATATATATATATATATATATATATATATATATATATATATATATATATATATATATGGTTGCATTCAAACACAAATCCCATTAAAATACAAACCCCCCTTAAAATATAAACTTAAGCTCATGCACACATTAACATACTTACATGCACACAGCGCATAGGATGAAAAAATCACAATCATCCATCAAAGCTCGCGCACGCATTAACATACTTACATGCACATTGGGCACACTGCCAACAATATCTGGGATTAGCTCGTGCACACATTAACATACTTATATGCACACAGCGCGTAGGAGGAAAAAATCACAACCATCCATCAAAGCTCGTGCACGCATTAACATACTTACATGCACACTGCCAACAATATCTGGGATTAGCAAGTGCACACTTTAACATACTTACATGCACACAGTTTGTATTTTAAGGGGGATTTGTATTTGAAAAGAGTGAATTCCATTTTTGGTCCTACTGTTATAGGGGCGTTTCCAATTTTAGTCCACCATAATTTTTTTTTGCCACTTTATAACCACTATTATTGAATGTGTTCCACTTTTAGTCCCACCGTTAGTATTTCCATCAAGAGACCGTGTAATCTAGGGGTATTTTGACATTTCTTCTCATCCAAGTCTATGTTTGACTAAAGAAATGAGAACATTAAACCTAAAACCTAAGAAACCTCGCCGGCCCATGTTTGAACGAACGAAACGATGTAGCTTTGGCTTCCCATTCTCGTTGTTCGAAGAGCCATCTTCGAATATCGGAGGAGGAGGACGAAGCGCCTGGATTAAAAGAGAGGAGACAAACATAGAAAGACCAAAATACCCTTTGATTATACGGCCTCTTGACGGAAATATTAACGGTGTACTAAAAGTGGAACACATTCAATAATAGTGGTTGTAAAGTGGCAAAAAAAATTAAAGTTGACTGAAATTGAAAACGCCCCTATAACAGTAGGACCAAAAATGGAATTCACTCTATTTGAAAATAATCACATATATATATATATATATATATATATATATATATATATATATATATATATATATATATGTATGTATGTATGTATGTTATATGTATGTATGTTATATGTATGTATGTATGTATGTATGTATGTATGTTATATGTATGTATGTATGTATGTATACATACATACATACATACATACATACATACATATAACATACATACATACATACATACATACATACATACATACATACATATAACATACATACATACATACATATATATATATATATATATATATATATATATATATATATATATATATATATATATATATATATATATATTGGTTCCTGTGAGAACAGGTCTTCCCGTGCGGTCAGTGCGGCATACACCATTAGGTATGCATAAATGCACCATACAGTGTTCAAGAATACACCAGAATGAAATGACAAAAAATGCACCACACAAAAAAAAAAAATACACCACACATAATGGTGTATTTTTGAAACTTTGTGGTTCATTTATGCATACCTAATGGTGTATGCCGCACTGACTGCACGGGAAGACATGTTCTCACAGGAACCTGACCCTATATATATATATATATATATATATATACTTTTAATTTTATATTGATAACCATAGTCTATGTATATACTTTAAGAAAATATTCATTCTTAAAAAGGGGATATAATTTAAAAAGTAAATTATTAATTAGATTACCTAATATAATTGTATTACTAATTGATTCCATGCTACTATGTATAATTCATATATTTGAAAACTTTTTAAATCTAAATACCTATTAATTGCCTTAATAATTAAGCTAATTGTTAGTCAATCAATATTCAATAGTACTAAAAGTACTATTTTGAATTTTTATATATAAGATATAATATTATTAAACCGAAATAATTAAAATTAATTTGTCCATATTACAAAAGATTTTATAATAGAAATTTTTATTGCCTAATAGAATTTGTTAATTATTAAACATTGTTTATGGTAATTATTGTATGACATTTAATACTAAAATTATTAGGTAGAATTTTTATAATTAAGGTATAATATTATTAAATCAAAATTATTAAAAGTAATGTATCCACAATATAAAATAAATTATACTTGTCTTAATAATCTTTTTTTTTTAATGCTACTGAATCTATTACATTGTATTAATATAAATTTACAATAATAATTTATTAATATAAATTTACAATTATAAATTTGTATAAGAAAAACATAGAAACTTCTGGTAAAAAAAAAATCTCTCCATTTCCTTTTTCTCTTTCCTCACCCTCACATTCCCTCTCTTTAGAAAGAGGCAAAGTAGGATGAGAAATGGCCTCTATCTACAACATCTTCACCCCTCAATTCGATTTAGCTTTTGCTTGATTGCTGTTTTGCTCAACGGACCACGTAAACCCTTAACATTGCTTGTTAAAAAAAATATAGAAACTTGAACGACATCTACAAATCTCGAAGTCAACATACTAACTCTTAGTTTCATAAAATCTTACAAAATTATCAAAATCACCGTCGTTATCATCCTCGATCGCATATCTACGCTCTTCCATAAAAACTAAACCATTCGGGTTCTGTTACCAAGTCTCTTCCTCCTCAATTTCTTTTTTGTTGAAACCCATTCACAGTAAGCTAGAGGTTCTGATTTTTAATCAGGTAACCACAACACAAAAAATCACAAAAAATTGATGAAAACAACCAATCCAACATGCAGAATGCAACACTTTGATCTCAGGGTATTTAAAGAAAAAATGTCAAAATCAAATAACATATACCCCAAATATACATACATTTACACCAGTAACTAAACATACATTTGGACACACTGTAATAACATATCCTGATATACAAACCCCTAACAAATCGAAATAAAGATGAAAACGTGAACATAGTTTACACCTATCGGAATCATAATATTACCTTGAAATGAACTATGAGATCTGAGCCCCTAGCTTTGCAGGTTGCATTCAGAAACAACCATATAAAACTTAGAAATCAAATGAAATCATGAACCAAAGAACAATATAGAGTGTAAATGAAAGTATAATTTGTATTTATAGGTGGAAAATACTAATTCAAAAGGAAAGTATAATAAATTGTTGTTAAGGTAATAACATTATTATTATTATTATTATTTTTGAATTATTATTATTATTATTATTATTATTATTATTATTATTATTATTATTATTATTATTATTATTATTATTATTATTATTATTATTATTATTAAATGAATGATATTACATAAATACCCCTAAGTTTTGGGGGGAAAACTTGGCTAGGAGGATTTTACTTTTATATATATATATATATATATATATATATATATATATATATATATATATATATATATATATATATATATATATATATTAGACATGGATGTGGTTTGCATCAATATATAAGTGACACCCCGTAAATCCAAACTCTAATCAAGGATTCATTGAGCAATTAATCCAAATCGCTTTGCTAAATTATTCCTAAAAATACTGAAATTTAATAGTCGAGGGACTAGATTTTGACTAGTCACTTAAATCAAAGGGTAGTACCTTGTGCTTCTTGAATTGTGCCATTGTTCCCTTGTCTTTCCAACATTAGTAACCGCAGCCAAACGGTGGACCGCAGCCCAAAAGTGTATTTCTGATCGCAACCAGATTATGAACCGCAGCTCATGTAAAACGTTTGATCGCAACCAAACGGTGGACCGCAGCCCAAAAAGTGTATTTCTGATCGCAACCAGATTATGAACCGCAGCTCATGTATAACCAATTTGATCACAACCAAATTGGGGTATCATGCACATATAACACATAGCAAGCACATGCAACCCACATTAACACATTGGGAAAGGGGAGAAAACGTATAATGAAACCTATGCGTGGTCATCCACATACTTGGAATAATCCTAAGGGGTTCATACTTCTTTCACCTTGGCCAATGGGGTACCAATTCAACTAGCATGCAATATACAAGACCCTTTTTATCCGAAACATCAAACTAGACTTAGGCACGATAAACGGAATCCGTTTGGACACCACGAGGGTCGGGGAAACATCAAACGGGGAAACCACCATCCCAAATTGGGCGCCGGCGACAAAATGCTGGGCAGCGGGTGCTCGGCGGGTAATCGCCTGCCCGCCGGCTGCCCGCTGCCGGCAACGCCCTTAGGGGCAACGGGTAGGTGGCGGGTTCCCCTACCGCCACCTACCCCCACTGACTCTTTTTCAATATATTGGTCCCGAGATCTTTTGTGAAACCCGAAACCATGTTTAGACACTTTTAAACATAAATGACGACACCACGTAGTCATATAATGGATCAAAACTAAGAATCATATTGAACATATCCTATCACGAATTCTAAACATAAGTAACACCCGAATATGCGAAGTCCCACCCAAATATATCAAGAATATCACAATACGAAAATCCCAATTTTAACCTAGGGCTCTAATCATATTCAAATCATCAAAATCATAGTTTATCTTTAAAATCAAGAACATCAAGATTTATCAAGAACATCACACAATTATCAAGATCCTCTTATAATCATCAAGATTATCAAGATCAACACATAAGATCATCTCATCAATCATCAAGATCATATCATCATCGTCATAAAAGATTTATCAAGACACAAGCATAGAGAAGGAGCGAAAGAAGAAGATTATAGCAAAGAAAATAGGTTTTGTTGAGACATGGGTTACCTCTTAGCCTTAATTAGATTCCTTGGCTATTAAGGTTCTTTCTCTAAGATCTCCTTTTCGTGATTTCTCCTACGTTGGTGATAGGGGAATTCTTGGGAATTCTTTTGTGGTGATATCTCTTGTGGTGTGACTTCTAGGTGCCTCCTATGTCCCTATTTATATATCTAAGAGTCCTAATTAGGGTCTGAATGGTATGGGTTTGCTAATTATATTTCTTATAGGACTAAGGGATTGGTTTAGGGATAAGGGTCCATGGTCTATGGTGGACCCTTCCTAATTAATTAATGGATTTTAATTCACTTTTTGGGGTAAGTAATTAAATAATCAATTCGGGTTAGAGGTCGTTACACGGGGTGTTACACCCTCCCCCCCCCTTATGAGTGGCTTCGTCCCCGAATCCGGTGCGTGGATCCATTCTTTCACCCCTGGACGTCACGTATTTTGGCCTCCCGATTAGGATTTGTGGCTTCATGCGTCGCTTTACTGGGGGTAGGATGGAGCTTGGTGCGGTGGTGTTTGGGAAAGTTTGGGTCTACCTTTGTTTCCTACTCCCGAGCTAGATGCCCCGCGTGTGCCCAACATGGTCTCATTTGCTGCCACTCTCCGGTCTAATGCGTGTGTTGCGTGGATTAGGGACGAGAACCCTTCCCCAGATTTTTGAAACTTTTAAAACTTATATAGTAAAGGCAGTACTATTATTAATACCGAAATAGAGCATACTAAACATCAGAGTTTGGTGTGCTATGCCACATTTGAGCTGGAGAGCTCAGATGCACAGGCTATACAAACTAAATATCCTCAAAGAAATGTCAATACATCATCATGGCACGCAGGCCGAAAGGAAAACTATGTATCTAAGCTTCGGTTCTCTAGCGCGCTCCGAGGTCTACTTATCTGTGCTTGAAAGCCAAATATATCTGTTCAGCGAATAATGCTGGTAACCCACTCTAACGCGTGGAAATACAGTATAGGTATATATATATATATATAGGAAAACCATTTTGAAGCAAGAAGATATATACTTAGGAGACTCTAGCTTTAAAACCAGGAATAGACTCGACAAGTAGTGACAAGCACATTCAACAGCTATAATCAAGCATATAAAGACACTAGCATATATCCTAAGGTCACAAGTATATTTCACATCATTCATATCATCATTCAATCATTATCTTATCACATAAGCACACTTTGGTGGCGCCACAGGACCAATCGCATGCCCATACATGAGGGTCAGCGCATATAGCGCTAACACGGCCTCGCAGCACCCTGCCTCATACCGCAGCATGAAGGGGTTGACTACAACCAACCGATGAACCGCAGCTCATCAAACTGTTTGCGAGCCAAACGGTGGACCGCAGCCCAAAAGTGTATCTCTGACCGCAGCCAGGTTATGAACCGCAGCTCATGTAAAACGTTTGCGAGCCAAACGTTGGACCGCAGCCCAAAAGTGTATTTCTTACCGTAGCCAGCTTATGAACTACAGCTCATGTATAACCAATTTGACCGCATCCAATATTGGGGAATCATGCACACATAACACATCGCAAGCACATGCAACCCACATTAACACATTGGGAAGGGGGAGAAAATATATAATGAAACCTATTCGCGGTCATCCACATACTAGGAATAATCCTAAGGGGTTCATACTCCATTCACCTAGGCCAGCGGGGTACCAATTCAACTAGCATGCAATATACAAGACTCTTTAATCCTGCGAACGGCACCCGAAACATCAAACTAGACTTAGGAACGATAAACGGAGTCCGTTGGGACACGACGAGGGTCGGGAAAACATCAAACGGGGAAACCACCATCCCGAAGTGGGAGAAACCAGCGGGTGGCCGGTGGGTGGAGGACCACCCACCGGCGGCGAAGTACCGGGCAGTGGGTGCCCGGCGGGCAGTCGCCTGCCCGCCCGCTACCGGCCACGCCCATTTGGGGCAGCGGCTAGGTGGCGGGTTCCCCTACCCCCACCGCTCCCCCACTGACTCTTTTTCAATATATTGGTCCCGAGATCTTTCGTGGAACCCGAAACCATGTTTAGACACTTTTAAATGTAAACGACGACACCACGTAGTCAAATAATGGATCAAAATCAAGAATCATATTGATCCCATCCTAACATGACTTCTAAACATAATTAACACCCGAGTATGCGAAATCCCACCCAATTATATCAAGAATATCACAATACGAAATCCCTAATTTAACCTAGGGCTCTAATCATATTCAAATCATCAAAATTGTAACACCCCGTGTTACGACCCCTAAATTAAAATGAATTAAATTATCACCGACCCTAAAAAGGGAATTAAAACCCATTAATTAGCCAAGAAGGGGGTCCACCATGGTCCATGGGCCCTTATCTCTAAATCCAACCCCTTAGTCCTATAAGGAATAGGATTAGTGATCCCATGCCACCTAGACCATAATTAGGACTCTTAATTATATAAATAGGGACATAGAAGGCACCTAGAACACACACCACAAATAATCCCTCACCACACAAGAAAGTTCCAGGAACTCCCTTAGGAGAAATCAAGAAAGGAGAAATCCTAAAGAAAGACCCTTCATAGCCAAGGAAATTAATTAAGGCTAAGAGGTAACCCATGTCTCAACAAAACCTATTTTCTTCGCTATAATCTCCTTCCTTGGCCTCCCTCTATATTCTGTGTCTTGATTGAGTTCTTCTATGATAATTATGTTATGTTCTTGATGATTGATAAGATGATTTATATGCTTTCTTGATAATCTTGATGATCTTAATGTTGAGAAGAAGTTCTTGATTATGATGTGATGATTCTTGACGAATCTTAATATTTACTTGATGTTAAATATTAAATATGTTCTTGATGATTTGGGTGGGATTAGAGCCCTAGGTTGGATTGGGAATTTGTATTGTGATGTTCTCGATTTGTATTTGGGATGGAATTCGCATGTTCGGGTGTTGTTTACATTTAGAAGTCATAATAGGATAAGTCCTACATGATTCTTGGTTTTGATCCGTTAATTGCTTACGTGGTGTCGTTATTTGCGTTTAAAAGTGTCTAAGCATGGTTTCGGGTTCCACAAAGGTCCCCGGGACGAATATTTGAGAAAAGAGTCAGTGGGGGGTAGGTGGGGGTGGGGGAACCCACCACCTACCCGCTGCCCAAAAGGGTGCTGCCCGGCAGCGGGCAGCCGGCTACCCGCTGCCCGGAACAGCGCCCACCGGCGGGTGACCCCCACCCACCGGCTACCCGGTGGTCCACACCCCACCCCGGGTTCCCGGCTTCCCAGTTTGATGTTCCCCGTCCCCCATGGTGTCCCAACGGACCCCGTTTGTCGTGCTTGAGCCTAGTCTCGAATTTCGGGTACCATTCGTAGGTTAAACGAGTCTTAGAAATTGCATGCTAGTTGAATTGGTAACCCGTGGACCTAGGTGGAAGTTATATGAGCCCTTAGGAACTATTCATAGTGTGTGAATGATCACATGTAACCTTAATTATATGTCTCCCCCTTCCCTATGTGAATTATGTGTTATTATGTGCTATTGTGTGTTACGTGATACATGACCCCAACTTGGTTAAGACCAATTGGGCTATACGGGCAGTTGAATGGGCTGAGAACCATCCCAACTGTTAACCAGGCTGGTTAAGATCGGTTAGGGATATTGAGATGATATAGGACTGAGGTCCACTATACAGGCAGTTGAATGGGTTGAGAACCATCCCAACTGTTAACCAGGCTTGTAGGGACCGGTCAGGTATATAAAGATTATGTATAGGACTGAAGGTCCACATGGGCCTTGGTGATATGACCCACCGACCGTGATACGCCAGGCGGTATGGGGCCAACAAGCCGAGGAAGGTTGTAGTCTACCGACCTGAGTAATCAGGCGGTGTGTAGGGCTACGACTGGCTGCGACCCCTCGAGTGGTGGGACATCGGTATGTAGGACCGTAGCCTCCGAGGATCTTTGCCCACCGACTGAGTTTAGCTCAGCGGTGTGTCGGGCTTGATCCGCTATAGCCCGCCGATTGTGCGCACCAACGGTGTGTAGGGTCGTAAGTCCCCCCTTGTAAAGGGGATCGCGGTCCACCGACTGGGCGCGACAGCGGCGTGTCGGATCGTGGTCCGACGTTGAGTTCGTCAGCGGTTCTCCAAGGGTTGGTTGCGATCAACTCCCCTCGTACTACGGTACTGAGGTAGGGTGCTACGGGGCCGTGTTAATGCTATAGGCATTAACCCTCATGTTCGGGGCATGCGATTGGTCCCGTGGCGCCATCGATGATTATGTGATATGAATGATGGTTGGATGATAATGTGGATTGGAATTGAGAAGTGGCTTGTGACCGTAAATGCGTATTCCTTATGATCTTATTATTGTTGTCTGATGTGCTTATCCCTAATTGCTGAGTCTATTCCTGGTTTTAAAACTAGTGTCTCTTAAGTATATATCTTCCTGCTTCGAAATGATTTTTGTATATCTATATATATACCTATCTATACTATATTTCAACGCGTTGGAGTGGGTTACCAGCATCTCTCGCTGAATAGATATATTTGGCTTTCAGGCACAGAGGAGTAGACACTGGAGCGCGCTAGAGACTCGGAGCGTAGAGTTAGATAGTTTCCCTTTCGGCCTGCGTGCCATGCTTATGTATTTACGTTATTGAGGATATTAGTTAGTTATCCTGTGCACCTGAGTTCTCTAGCTCAGGTGTGGCATAGCACCCCGTATTCTTTTATATTATGTTTTGAGATCTACCTTTATTATATAAGTCTTAAAAGTTGAAAAATTTCGGGGTTTACAGTTGGTATCAGAGCCTAAGTTTGACCCTAGGATAAGACTCTTAAGACCAAGACCCTAGGACAAAAGCCTAAACGTTAAAGAGTTCAGTAGGATAGGATTTAGAGAATCATAGGACGCGCGGTGAGATTGTGAGCCCACCATACCCCTCATTAATTTAAAAAGACTCCCCTTTCGCTTATCACACCAAGGTAAGGGTACAACACTCTAACTCAAACATTACTATAAACATTGGCTCTATAGATCAGCGTCATGGCACCTACCAGAAGACAATCAAGGACTCCGGAACCCGCTACACAAGATCCCCTGGCTCAAACCCTACAATAACTAACCCAAGTCGCCCAATGTAACACCCCGTGTTACGACCCCTAAGATCAATTAAATCATTTAATCAATTATCCAAAAGAAAGAAGTAAATCACAATAATTAATTAGGAAGGCCCACCATAGTCGACGGGCCTTTATCCCTAAACCCAATCCTTAGTCCCAAAAGAAATAGAACTAGCAAGCCCATAATATTAGTTCCTAACTAGGACACCTAAATATATAAATAGGGGACTTAAGAGGCACCTAGAACCCTCCCCACAAGATTAACGCCCCACCACCCCAAAAGAGCTCCAAGAATCCACTTAGAAGAAATCAAGAAAGCAAGAAAGCTTAAAGAAAGATCCTTCATAGCCAAGGAATTAATTAAGGCTAAGAGGTAACCCATGTCTCAACAAAACCTATTTTCATAGTTATGATTTCCCCCGTAGGATTTCCCCATATTATTGTGTATTGATGATTTGTGATGTTATTATTGATGATTGATGGGATAATTCCATGGGTGATCTTGATATCGGGAGATTCTTGATAATTATGGTGTTCTTAACGATTATGTGGAATTCTTGATGATTATATGTTGCTCTTGATGATTGTATGGCGTTCTTGATGCTTATGTGTTATTTGTACCGAATCTTGTAATTAGAAGACGAACCGTATTCTTGTTGATGTAAAAGCGATTAGAACCCTAGGTTGAATCGTATGATATTATTCTTGGTATATCGGGTGGGGAAATCGCATGTTTGGGTGACAATTATGTTTAGAAAAGCATGATAGGTTATGTGCCGTACGTTTCTCGTATTTGATCCGTTAATTGTCTACGTGTTGATCGTTAATTGCGTTGTAAAGTGTCTAAGCATGGTTTCGGGTTCCACAACGATTCCCGGGGCGTTTTGTGTATAAAGAGTCAGTGGGGGGTAGGTGGGGGGGTAGGGGACCCGCCACCTACCCGCGGTCAAAGAGGGCAGTCCCGGCAGCGGGCAGCTGCCCGCCGGCGACCCGCTGCCCGGAACAGTGTTACCGGCGGGCAACCGTGTAACACCCCAGATTTTCAAGACATTTAAAACTTATAATAAAGGTAGAATCTTATTAAATCCCAAGATATAAATACAAGCGTTCGGGGTGCTATGCCACACCTGGGCTAGAGAACCCAAGTGCACAGGCTAACTAACTAATATCCTCAAAGCGTAAATACGTAAACGTGGCACGCAGGCCAAAAGGGAAACTATCTACTTCTAAGTTCTAGCGCCCTCCAGTGACTTAATCTTATGTGCCTGAAAGCCAAATATATCTGTTCAGCGAGAGATGCTGGTAACCCACTCCAACGCGTTGAAATACAATACATATAGAGATATATATAGATATACGAAAACCATTTTGAGCATGAAGATATGTCCTACGAACTCTAGCTTTAAAACCGGGAATGACTCGACAGATAAGGCCAGACACAAGCAACAGTTATAACGAGCATATGCAGTTCACAATAGATAAGGCAGATAAGGCAAAGCATAAACAATGATCATAACCCAACATGAACAATCCCCAATATAAATCCCATAGTCACATCCCCCAAGACACTCGTAATCACAACTCGTCCCTGTCACAACACATAACACACTTTGCTGGCGCCACAGGACCAATCGCATGCCCATACATGAGGGTCAGCGCATATAGCTCTGACACGGCCCCGCAGCACCCTGGCCCGTATCGCAACACGGAGGGGTCGATCGCAACCGACCGATGAACCGCAGCTCATCTTAGTGTTTGATCGCAACCAAACAGTGGACCGCAGCCCAAGAGAATGTCATCTCACCGCAGCCAGGAAAAAGGACGAACCGCAGGTCGTATAGAAACGTTTGATCGCAACCAAACGGTGGACCGCAGCCCAAGAGTATCAATCTGACCGCAGCCAGCTTCTGAACCGCAGCTCAGGATAACCAATCTGATCGCAACCGAATTGGGGTAACACACACACATAACACATAGCAAGCACATGCAACCCACATTACACATTAGGAAGGGGGAGAAAACGTATAACTAAACCTATGAGTGATCCATCACATACTAAGAATAGTCCTAAGGGGTTCATACTTCTACCACCTAGGTCAACGGGATACCAATTCAACTAGCATGCAATGTAATAGACTCGTAAACCTACGAACGGCACCCGAAATATCAAACTAGACATAGGCACGATGAACGGAGTCCGTTGGGACACCACGGGGATCGGGGGAACGTCAAACGGGGAAGCCGGGATCCCGAGATGGGGGAATTTCCAGCGGGTAGCCGGTGGGTGGGGGGCCACCCGCCGGCTGCCCGCCGGAATTACTGTTCCGGGCAGCGGGTCGCCGGCGGGCAGCTGCCCGCCCGCCGGCTACCCGCTGCCGGGCGGTGTTTCTCGGCCGTGGGTAGGTGGCGGGTCCCCTACCCCCCACCTACCCCCCACTGACTCTTTTCACACACTTTACGCCCCGGGAACCGTTGTGGAACCCGAAACCATGCTTAGACACTTTACAACGAAATTAACGACAACACGTAGCCAATTAACGAATCAAATACAAGAAACGAACGGCACATAACCTATCATGCTTTTCTAAGTATAATCAACACCCAAACATGCTATTTCCCCACCCGATAATCCAAGAATAAGATCATACGATACAACCTAGGGTTCTAATCACTTTTATATCAACAAGAATACGGTTCGTCTTCTAATTGCAAGATTCGGTAAAAGTAACACATAAGCATCAAGAACATCACACAATTATCAGGAACAACACATAATCATCAAGAACTCCATATAATTATCAAGAACACCATAATTATCAGGAATCTCCCAATATCAAGATCATCAAGATCCCCCATGGGATCATCACATCAATTACCAATAATAATCATCATAACTTGCCAATACACAATAATATGGGGAAACCCTAAGGGGGAATTATAACTATGAAAATAGGTTTTGTTGAGACATGGGTTACCTCTTAGCCTTAATTAATTCCTTGGCTATGAAGGGTCTTTCTTTAAGCTTTCTTGCTTTCTTGATTTCTTCTACGGGGATTTTTGGAGCTCTTTTGGGGTGGTGGGGCGTTATTCTTGTGGGGAGGTTCTAGGTGCCTCTTAAGTCCCTTATTTATATATTTAGGAGTCCTAATTAGGAACTAATATTATAGGCTTGCTAATTCTATTCCTTTTGGAACTAAGGATTGGGTTTAGGGGTTGGGTTTATATATGAGGGTCCACGGGCTATGGTGGGCCTTTTTCCCTAATTAATCATTATAATTTATTCTTTCCCTTGGGCTATTGATTAATTAACTAATTGGTTTTAGGACTCGTAACACGGGGTGTTGCACTCTCCCCCCCTTAATAGGAAGCTTCGTCCCCGAAGCTTGGCCCTTGGTGAAAGGTTTTCTTTTAGTTACCTGGTGTAAAAAGCTCGGGATACCGCTCCTTCATTGTGTCCTTAAGTTCCCATGTTGCTTCCTCGGTCCCGTGGTTGGTCCAGAGGACTTTCACCATTTCTATGGCTCGGTTCCGGGTGTTTCTTGTCTTGGTGTCCAGGATTCTTACGGGTTTGTCTTCGTATACTAGTGACTCGTCGAGGTCTACGACCTCGGGTTGGAGTACGTGGCTTGGGTCATGTATGAATTTCTTTAGCTGAGATACGTGGAACATGTTGTGTACCCGTTCTAGTTCGATGGGTAAGGCGAGGCGGTAGGCCAAATCCCCGATTTTCTCTACGACTTCGTAAGGGCCGATGAATCGGGGGCTGAGTTTTCCTTTTCTTCCGAACCTCATTACTCCTCGTGTGGGCGAGATCCTTAGCCAGACATTGTCCCCGAGGTTGAATTCGGCTTGTTTCCGCTTTAGGTCGGCGTAAGACTTCTGGCGGTCTTGGGCGGCCTTCATCCTTTCCTGGATGTGTTTGACTTTAGCTATGGTGTCTTGGAGGTATTGGGGGCCCAGTGTTACCGGGTTGACCATATCTTCCCAACATAAGGGGGTTCTACATTTCTGACCATATAGTGCTTCGTAGGGTGCCATGCGAATGCTCGCGTGGTAGCTGTTGTTGTATGAGAACTCGATGAGGTCTAGGTGCTCCTCCCATGTCCCTTGGAAGTCTAGCGTGCAGGCTCTTAGCATGTCCTCGAGGGTTTGGATGGTTCTCTCGGTTTGGCCGTCTGTGGTGGGGTGAAAGGCTGTGCTTAGTTTTAGTTGCGTCCCCAACGCCGATTGTAGCGATTTCCAGAATTGCGAGAGGAACCTGGAATCTCTATCGGACACAATGTTTCGGGGGACTTCGTGGTATTTCACTACCCGGTTTATGTAGGCTTGGGCTAGTTGCGTCATTGTCCATGTTTCCTTCATGGCAATGAATCGTGCTGTTTTGGTCAGCCGATCCACTATGACCCAGATTTTGTCCTTGCCGGTTCTCGTTGGGGGTAACCCTCCGACGAAGTCCATGGATATGGAATCCCATTTTCCTTGTGGTATTTCAAGGGTTTGTACGAGCCCCTTGGGCTTGCATCGTTCAGCTTTTACTTTTTGGCAATTTAGGCACCTGGCCACGAAGTCTGCGATTTCCTTCTTCATGTTTGGCCACCAAAACGTCCTCCTTACGTCTTGGTATAACTTGTCACCTCCTGGGTGAACTGAGTACGGGGGGTTGTGCCCTTCCTCCAAGATCCGTTGTTTCAAGTGAGGGTGCGTTGAGGGTACACACCACCTTCCTTTGTAACGGAGACTGCCGTCCGGGTGTGCTTCGAAGGGGCCTTCCTTCCCTTGGGTTAGGTCGTGGCGAATCTTATCTAGTTCTGGGTCCTGATGTTGCCCTGCCTTGATTTCCTCGAAGAGGGCGGGTATGGCTTGCGTGTTGAGTAGGTAGGCATTGTGGCGGGTTTGTCCTTGTTCTATTATTTCTAAGTGTAGTTTTTTGAAGTCCCTGTACAGTTGGTCCGGTAGGACCCACGTGGTGTTGAGGGAATGGTTCGTCTTTCGGCTTAGGGCGTCCGCAATGACGTTGGCTTTTCCCTCGTGGTATTGGATGTCTAGGTCGTAGTCTTTTATGAGTTCTAGCCACCTTCATTGTCTCATGTTTAGGTCCTTTTGGGTGAAGATGTACTTTAAGCTTTTATGGTCGGTGTAGATTTTGCATTGTACCCCATACAGGTAGTGCCTCCAGATTTTTAGTGCGAATATGATAGCAGCTAGTTCGAGGTCATGGGTGGGGTAATTCTCTTCGTGGGTTTTGAGTTGCCTGGATGCGTACGCTATTACCTTGCCCTTTTGCATCAGCACGCATCCCAACCCTTTCTTGGATGCGTCACTGTAGACCTCGAATCCTTCTGTTCCGGAGGGGATGGCTAGTACGGGTGCCGTGGTTAGCTTGTCCTTTAATTCTTGGAAGGCTGAGGTGCAGTCGCTGTCCCATCGGAAGGGGGTTTCCTTATTCATGAGCTTAATGAGGGGTTGGGCTATCTTGGTGAAGTCGGGTACAAACCTCCTGTAATAACCTGCCAGGCCCAGGAAGCTTCGGACTTCCGAGAGTGAGCTCGGCGTGGTCCATTCTCTAACGGCGCGAATCTTAGCGGGGTCCACCCTGATCCCCTCTTTGGTTATCACGTGGCCCAAGAAGGCTACACTGTCTTGCCAGAATTCGCACTTGGAGAGTTTAGCGTAAAGTTGGTTTTCTCTGAGGATTTGTAGTGATATGCGAAGGTGTTTCTCATTGTAACACCCCAGATTTTTTACGACTTTTTAAAGCTTATAATAAAGGTAGAATCTTATTAAATCCCAGAATATAATACAAGTGTTCGGGGTGCTATGCCACACCTGGGCTAGAGAACCCAGATGCACAGGCTAACTAACTAATATCCTCAAAAGCATAAATGTATAAACGTGGCGCGCAGGTCGAAAGGGAAACTATCTATGTCTACACTCCGAGTTCTAGCGTGCTCCAGTGACTTAATCTTCTGTGCCTGAAAGCCAAATATATCTGTTCAGCGAGAGATGCTGGTAACCCACTCCAACGCGTTGAAATACATTACATATAGAGATATATATAGATATACGAAAAACATTTTGAGCATGAAGATATATCCTACGAACTCTAGCTTTTAAATCCGGGGATGACTCGACAGATAAGGCTAGACACAGCAACAGTTATAACAAGCTTATACAATCCACAACAGGCAAGACAGATAAAGCTGAGCACCATTTAATAATCATAACCCAACGTAAACAATCCCCAACATAAATCCCATAGTCACAACCCCCAAGATACTCACAATCACAATTCATCCATATTTCAACACATAGCACACTTTGTTGGCGCCACAGGACCAATCGCATGCCCATACATGAGGGTCAGCGCATATAGCTCTGACACGGCCGCGCAGCACCCTGCCCCGTATCGCAACACGGAGGGGTCGATCGCAACCGACCGATGAACCGCAGCTCATCATAGTGTTTGATCGCAACCAAACAGTGGACCGCAGCCCAAGAGAATGTCATCTGACTGCAGCCAGGAAAAAGGACGAACCGCAGCTCGTATAGAAATGTTTGATCGCAACCAAACGGTGGACCGCAGCCCAAGAGTATCAATCTGACCGCAGCCAGCTTCTGAACCGCAGCTCAGGATAACCAATCCGATCGCAACCGAATTGGGGTAACACACACACATAACACATAGCAAGCACATGCAACCCACATTACACATTAGGAAGGGGGAGAAAACGTATAACAAAACCTATGCGTGATCCATCACATACTAAGAATAGTCCTAAGGGGTTCATACTTCTTCCACCTAGGTCAACGGGATACCAATTCAACTAGCATGCAATATAATAGACTCATAAACCTACAAACGGTACCCGAAACATCAAACTAGATATAGGCACGATAAACGGAGTCCGTTGGGACACCACGGGGAACGGGGAACATCAAACGGGGAAGCCGGGATCCCCGGTGGGATGAATTTCCAGCGGGTAGCCGGTGGGTGGGGGCCACCCGCCGGCTGCCCGCCGGAGAATACTGTTCCGGGCAACGGGTCGCCGGCGGGCAGCTGCCCGTCCGCCGGCCACCCGCTGCCGGGCGGTGTTTCACGGCCGTGGGTAGGTGGCGGGTCCCCTACCCCCCACTGACTCTTTTCACACACTTTACGCCCCGGGAACCGTTGTGGAACCCGAAACCATGCTTAGACACTTTACAACGCAATTAACGACAACACGTAGACAATTAACGAATCAAATACAAGAAACGAACGGCACATAACCTATCATGCTTTTCTAAATATAATCAACACCCAAACATGCGATTTCCCCACCCGATAATCCAAGAATAAGATCATACGATATAACCTAGGGTTCTAATCACTTTTATATCAACAAGAATACGGTTCGTCTTCTAATTGCAAGATTCGGTAAGAATAACACATAAACATCAAGAGCATCACACAATTATCAAGAACGACACATAATCATCAAGAACTCCATATAATTATCAAGAACACCACAGTTATCAAGAATCTCCCAATATCAAGATCATCAAGATCCCCCATGGGATCATCACATCAATTACCAATAATAATCATCATAACTCGCCAATATACAATAATATGGGGAAACCCTAAGGGGGAATTATAACTATGAAAATAGGTTTTGTTGAGACATGGGTTACCTCTTAGCCTTAATTAATTCCTTGGCTATGAAGGATCTTTCTTTAAGCTTTCTTGATTTCTTGATTCCTCCTAGGGGAATTCTTGGAACTCTTTGGGTGGTGAGAGATTATTGTGGTGGGGATTCTAGGTGCCTCCTAAGTTCCCTATTTATATATTTAAGACTCCTAATTAGGGTCTGAATGGTATGGGTTTACTAATTCTATTCCTTACAGGGCTAGGGCTTGTTTTAGGGATAAGGGTCCATGGTCCATAGTGGACCATATTAATTAAAGAGAATCCTAATCATAATCTGAATAGTAAAAGGCCTACTTCCTTTATTCCTAATAGGCTTAAGACTCTTATTCGCCAAGGGTCCACGGTTCATGGTGGACCTCACTAATTAATTAAAGGTAAACCAAACATAATTAAATCATATTTAATTATTATTAACGGGATTAATTAAATAATTAATCCGGGATTGAAGGCCGTAACACGGGGTGTTACACTCATGTTCTTCTTTATTTCGGGAGTAGACTAGGATGTCGTCAATGAACACAATGACGAAGTCATCCAGGTGAGGTCGGAATACTCGATTCATGAGGTCCATGAATATGGCGGGCGCGTTAGTGAGGCCGAAGGGCATTACGGTAAACTCGTAGTGGCCGTAACGTGTCCGGAAGGCCGTTTTCTGGATGTCCGGTTTGGCCACTTGGAGTTGATGATACCCGGATCTTAGGTCGATCTTTGAGAATACCCCTGCCCCTTTAAGTTGGTCGAATAAGTCATCTATTCGGGGAAGGGGGTACCTATTCTTTATTGTAACTTGGTTGAGTTCCCTGTAGTCGATGCACAGGCGCATGCTTCCATCCTTTTTCTTAACGAATAGTACCGGTGCTCCCCATGGGGAGGTGCTGTGTAACACCCCGTGTTACGGCCCTCAATCCCGGATTAATTATTAAATTAATCCCATCAATAATAATTAAATATGATTTAATTCAGTTAGGTTTCCTTTAATTAATTAATAAAGGTCCACCATGAACCGTGGACCCTTGCCTAAATTAGAGTCCTAAGCCTATTAGGAATAAAGAAAGTAAACCCTTTACTATTCAGATTCTAATTAGGAATCCTAGACCTAGTTATCTATTAGGAATAAAGAAAGTAGGCCTTTTACTATTCAAACTACGATTAGGATTCCCTTTAATTAATTAATTAATATGGCCCACTATGGACCATGGACCCTTATCCCTAAACCCAATCCTTAGTTCCAAAAGGAATAGAATTAGCAAGCCTATAATATTAGTCCCTAACCAGGACTCCTAAATATATAAATAGGGGACTTAAGAGACACCTAGAACCCCCCACCACAATAAACGTTCCACCACCCCAAAGTGCTCCAAGAATCCCCTTAGAAGAAATCAAGAAAGCAAGAAAGCTTAAAGAAAGACCCTTCATAGCCAAGGAATTAATTAAGGCTAAGAGGTAACCCATGTCTCAACAAAACCTATTTTCATAGCTATGATTTCCCCTTAGGGTTTCCCCCGTATGATTGTGAATGGCGAATTACTATGTTTATTATTGATGTTGATTTAATGATTCCATGGGGAATCTTGATAATCTTGATATTGGGAGTTTCTTGATAATTGTGATGTTCTTGATGATTAATTGGGATTCTTGATGATTATGTGTTGTCCTTGATGATTATTTGGCATCCTCGATGTTTATGTGTTATTCTTACCGAATCTTACAATTAGAAGATGAATCGTATTCTTGTTGATATAAAAGTGATTAGAACCCTAGGTTGTATCGTATGATCTTATTCTTGGATTGTCGGGTGGGAATTCGCATGTTTGGGTGTTGATTATGTTTAGAAAAGCATGGTAGATTATGTGCCATACGGTTCTCGTATTTAATCCGTTAATTGTCTACGTGTTGTCATTAACTGCGTTGTAAAGTGTCTAAGCATGGTTTCGGGTTCCACAACGGTTCCCGGGACGAAAAGTGGTGAAAAGAGTCAGTGGGGGGTAGGTGGGGGTAGGGGACCCGCCACCTACCCGTGGCATTCTCGGGCAGCCCGGCAGCGGGCAGCCGGCGGGCGGGCAGCTGCCCGCCGGGCACCCGCTGCCCGGAACAGTGGCGGCCGGCGGGCAGCCGGCGGGTGGACCACCACCCACCGGCTACCCGCTGGAATTTGTCCCCACTCGGGACCCCGGCTTCCCCGTTTGATGTTTCCCCGATCCCCGCGGTGTCCCAACGGACCCCGTTTGTCGTGCCTATGTCTAGTTTGATATTTCGGGTACCGTTCGTAGGTTTATGAGTCTATTATATTGCATGCTAGTTGAATTGGTATCCCGTTGACCTAGGTGGAAGAAGTATGAACCCCTTAGGACTATTCTTAGTAAGTGATGGATCACGCATAGGTTTTGTTATACGTTTTATTCCCCTTCCCAATGTGTAATGTGGGTTGCATGTGCTTGCTATGTGTTATGTGTGCGTGTTACCCCAATTCGGTTGCGATCGGATTGGTTATCCTGAGCTGCGGTTCAGAAGCCGGCTATGGTCAGATGGGAATTCCTGGCTATAGTCGGGTAGCGGTATCCTGGGCTGCGGTCCAGAAGCTGGTTGTAGTCAGATGGGAATTCCTGGCTGCAATCAGATGACATCTTTCCTGAGCTGCGGTTCAGAGGCTGGCTGTAGTCAGATGGGAATTCCTGGCTACAGTCAGACAATACACTCTCTTGGGCTGCGGTCCACTGTTTGGTTGCGATCAAACATTATGATGAGCTGCGGTTCATCGGTCGGTTGCGATCGACCCCTCCGTGTTGCGATACGGGGCAGGGTGCTGCGGGGCCGTGTCAGAGCTATATGTGCTGACCCTCATGTATGGGCATGCGATTGGTCCTGTGGTGCCAACAAAGTGTGCTATGTGTTGTGATACGGATGAGCTGTGATTATGAGTGCCTTGGAGAAATGTGACTATGGGATTTATGTTGGGGATTGTGTATGATGGGTGGTGATCATTGTTTATGCCTTGTCTTATCTGCCTTATCTATTATGAACTGCATATGACTGTTATAACTATTGCTTGCGTCTGACCTTATCTGTCGAGTCATTCCCGGTTTTAAAGGCTAGAGTTCGTACGATATATCTTCATGCCCACAATGGTTTTCGTATATCTATATATATCTCTATATGTATTGTATTTCAACGCGTTGGTGTGGGTTACCAGCATCTCTCGCTGAACAGATATATTTGGCTTTCAGGCACAGAAGAATAAGTCACTGTAGAGCGCTAGTACTTGGAACGTAGAAGTAGTTAGTCCCCTTTCGGCCTGCGTGCCATATTATGCATTTACATTATTGAGGATATTAGTTAGTTAGCCTGTGCACTTGGGTTCTCTAGCCCAGGTGTGGCATAGCACCCCGAACGCTTGTATTTATATCTTGGGATTTAATAAGATTCTACCTTTATTATAAGTTTTAAATGTCTTGAAAATCTGGGGTGTTACAGTTGGTATCAGAGCTTAAGTTTGACCCTAGGATAAGACTCTTAAGACCGGACTTTAGGACACTAGGCTTGAACTCTAGGTACTTAGGAACATAGGATCCAGGAATCTTAGGACGCGCAGTGAGATTGTGAAACCTACACCTAACCTCCCCTCACTTCATCCCTCTATAACTTAAAGGAACCTCCCCCTACGCTTACCACACCAGGTAAGGGTGCGAATAGATAAGTTTACTTCCACAACTGGGTAGCGTACACTTACCCGATAAATCGCCTCGCCCTAACTCCCGTCAAAAGACTTGACAAGGACCCTGACCAAAAAAAAGGAAGATTTGGATGACTGCTAAGAAGAGGCGTTACAGTCAGGACTGCTAAAAGGGACGGACTGCAACACGCACCAACCCAGGATAACCACGATAACCCCCGAGTCAGACAAATGACATGCACCTTCCGACAAGTTGCCTTATCTCGGCAAACCCGGGTTGCGGCTACAACAAATAGGAAGGAGAACTAGGACGCCTATTAAAGTAGCGAAGGAACGACACCATTAGTCGAATCCTTGGGTGCAAGGTAAGTATATCGCGACACCTTGCGACCCCACCACCCCAATTTAAAATATCATCCGCCTTGAAACCCCAGCATCTTGATACCCCTATTTGTTGAAAACTCCCACCCTGAATCCGTAATTACCTTAAGAGCAAATTCGCAACCGTCATGACCTTGCTCACCCTTTGTTACGCTTAACCCAAACCCTCGGAAACCCTAAATTGTTATTGCCCTTACCCTGCCCAGGGGCGTGAAGAACCGACATTCATTGATTCAATATTAAAATAAGTTGTTAGATAGGAATCGGCGAAGTAGGTGGAGGTTACGAATACGTATCACCCCACCCGTGCATGAAAACCGTGAAGGCTTCACGAGAAACCATAGCCTGTACGTACGCCACCGAAGAACGCCATGCGTTGACAAGAGCGGGCAAACAAATGCGTTCAATGTGTCAGGGGCCCTCGCTACAGAAAACATCGTCAAATAGGTGCAACGGGCCGAACCTCGAGGAGGACATAAATCCTTGCTAAGAATTTCATCCACCAAGGAAGGGATGAAACCCAGCAGAACAAGAAAGACTAACCCGAAACCCCCTTACCCTTAAGAACCCTCGGCAAGGATTAGGAGTCAAGACCTAGGGGTTTGACCCACTAAACCAACTGGGTCCAGACTTCTGGACATCCGAGGGGAACGTGCACGGAAACCATCACGAGAATTCCCCTGGAAGCCATAGAAACGAAGGGGACTTCGACACGGGAAGAGAAGATCAAACGAAAATCTTAGAATCAAACAAAGCCGAGGAAAAGGGATCACCAGTTCGACCGCACGCCACAACCAAGCCCAAACAGGCATAATCACTCGAAGCCAAGAGTCCTTAGCCCATTTCCCTCCCCTTGCCAATCAAGTACCATTTCGTTAAAGAATCCGTCCTATCACTCCAAACCTCGCTCTCGATCCCTCATTACAGACGAACCCGTACAGGGTGGCAACCTTCCTTCCTGTATTACGACCTTGAGACATCGACCCTATCCGCCCCTCGACTTTGAAACCTAGCCCTTGCACTCCTTACACCCCTTTAAACCCAGACCAAGAAAACATAGATATTTACATGTATGTATATCTACCTCTAGAACTCGTGCTTAAGGATCAATGAACATTGTACGATGGGTCATCCTATGTATCCAAGTCCCTTTTATTGTGCACAAGGGCATGGGACTTGTCAAGACATGAATCTGTGCATTTTTGGGGTCTTTCCCGAAGGAATTGACTATTCCTAGTCACTTTCCCGCGGGTCCCCAACGGGTCCTTGACGGGACCTTGGCGGGTCCTTGGCAGGAGCTTGGCAGGCGGATGACCGCCCACCTCGCGCCCACTGGTACAATGTGCTGATTTCTTAACCCCTCATTTTATTGATTCGTGGCGCACTTGTGTGCTTCGATTGAGGAATGTGAGTCTTGGGTAAGGAAACACGGACCACCCAAACATAGTGTCCTACGTAAAAGACCTTGACACACGAGACACCATCGGGAAATCACAATCAATTACATTGCACGAATAATTGAAATCGGATCCTACGATACAACCGACTAGGGATGTTTGGCATAAAGGATTGCGCAAACCGAGAAGGCAAGTTGGGAACTCGTACTAAGAACCCACGAAAACCTTAAAAGTCAAAATGCTAAGGAGGGACCGGGACTCCTCCAAACCATGGACATCGTTCGAGCAAATCAGAGGACTCCTTACAAGTTGTATGGAATCAAGAACTACGTAGCCCATGGTGCTAAGCAAAAGGGTGAAGAACACATTCGCGCCAAGACTTCAAGGGTGATTAAGGACCCACATGGAAATGAGGTGACTCGTAAAGTCGCTGAGTCATCCCACAACGAGATTTGGTAACCGACTGCGCTTTAAAAGAAAAAGGTCACGCAAGGACACCTTCATCATTAAAAATAACACAAACAAGGCACAACAATGCCGAACCTCGGGTAAGACATGAAGTCTTACTAAGAATTTCATCCACTAAAGAGGAGATGAAATTCAATAAGAAGAGAAATTCAACCCAAAGTCCATCGACTCCCAAGAGACTTTGGGAAGAATTTGGGAAGTGCGCCCTAAGAGATTGGCTTGGTTGACCCTACTCGGTCAAAACCTTGGACGCATTAAAGAAGTAAGTGTTGAATCACCACGGGAAATTCCCTCAAGAAAGAAGAGAAGGATGAAACCATAGCCTGGGAAGCAAGGTCTAACAAGGATCTTAAAGTCAAGCAAGCACCAACACCAAGGAAGGAGGATCATCAGCTCGTCGGCGCATCGTGATCAAAGCATCTAACCAGATTATTCACTTGGGATCGAGAAACCTTAACCCATCCTAGCCGAATTCCTTTTCCTCCCTCGGAAAATCGGCCCCTTCCTTATTTCAAAACCCTTTTTACCCTTCAGACCGCATTCTCAATCCCATGTTTTAACGATTCCATACAAGTGGTAACCTCACAACCTAAGTTGCAACCTCGAAAACTTGATCCTAATTCCTAAATTCACCGTGTCCCCAAGTTTGAAACTCACTCTCTTAGCCCTGAAAAACCTAATCGCTCCCAAAAAAACCCAACACACATAGGCGTGCAAGTATACAATTTCCCCGTGGAATACCTTCTCTATAGGACCACGGTTCTTCCCTTGACTCGTTAACCCTGCAATGATTTCCAAGCTTCGGGGACGAAGCTTCTCGTTAGGGGGGGAGAGTGTAACACCCCGTGTTACGGCCCTCAATCCCGGATTAATTATTAAATTAATCCCATCAATAATAATTAAATATGATTTAATTCAGTTAGGTTTCCTTTAATTAATTAATAAAGGTCCACCATGAACCGTGGACCCTTGCCTAAATTAGAGTCCTAAGCCTATTAGGAATAAAGAAAGTAAACCCTTTACTATTCAGATTCTAATTAGGAATCCTAGACCTAGTTATCTATTAGGAATAAAGGAAGTAGGCCTTTTACTATTCAGACTACGATTAGGATTCCCTTTAATTAATTAATTAATATGGCCCACTATGGACCATGGACCCTTATCCCTAAACCCAATCCTTAGTTCCAAAAGGAATAGAATTAGCAAGCCTATAATATTAGTCCCTAACCAGGACTCCTAAATATATAAATAGGGGACTTAAGAGACACCTAGAACCCCCCACCACAATAAACGTTCCACCACCCCAAAGTGCTCCAAGAATCCCCTTAGAAGAAATCAAGAAAGCAAGAAAGCTTAAAGAAAGACCCTTCATAGCCAAGGAATTAATTAAGGCTAAGAGGTAACCCATGTCTCAACAAAACCTATTTTCATAGCTATGATTTCCCCTTAGGGTTTCCCCCGTATGATTGTGAATGGCGAATTACTATGTTTATTATTGATGTTGATTTAATGATTCCATGGGGAATCTTGATAATCTTGATATTGGGAGTTTCTTGATAATTGTGATGTTCTTGATGATTAATTGGGATTCTTGATGATTATGTGTTGTCCTTGATGATTATGATGTTCTTGATGATTAATTGGCATCCTCGATGTTTATGTGTTATTCTTACCGAATCTTACAATTAGAAGATGAATCGTATTCTTGTTGATATAAAAGTGATTAGAACCCTAGGTTGTATCGTATGATCTTATTCTTGGATTGTCGGGTGGGAATTCGCATGTTTGGGTGTTGATTATGTTTAGAAAAGCATGGTAGATTATGTGCCATACGGTTCTCGTATTTAATCCGTTAATTGTCTACGTGTTGTCATTAACTGCGTTGTAAAGTGTCTAAGCATGGTTTCGGGTTCCACAACGGTTCCCGGGACGAAAAGTGGTGAAAAGAGTCAGTGGGGGGTAGGTGGGGGTAGGGGACCCGCCACCTACCCGTGGCGTTCTCGGGCAGCCCGGCAGCGGGCAGCCGGCGGGCGGGCAGCTGCCCGCCGGGCACCCGCTGCCCGGAACAGTGGCGGCCGGCGGGCAGCCGGCGGGTGGACCACCACCCACCGGCTACCCGCTGGAATTTGTCCCCACTCGGGACCCCGGCTTCCCCGTTTGATGTTTCCCCGATCCCCGCGGTGTCCCAACGGACCCCGTTTGTCGTGCCTATGTCTAGTTTGATATTTCGGGTACCGTTCGTAGGTTTATGAGTCTATTATATTGCATGCTAGTTGAATTGGTATCCCGTTGACCTAGGTGGAAGAAGTATGAACCCCTTAGGACTATTCTTAGTAAGTGATGGATCACGCATAGGTTTTGTTATACGTTTTATTCCCCTTCCCAATGTGTAATGTGGGTTGCATGTGCTTGCTATGTGTTATGTGTGCGTGTTACCCCAATTCGGTTGCGATCGGATTGGTTATCCTGAGCTGCGGTTCAGAAGCCGGCTATGGTCAGATGGGAATTCCTGGCTATAGTCGGGTAGCGGTATCCTGGGCTGCGGTCCAGAAGCTGGTTGTAGTCAGATGGGAATTCCTGGCTGCAATCAGATGACATCTTTCCTGAGCTGCGGTTCAGAGGCTGGCTGTAGTCAGATGGGAATTCCTGGCTACAGTCAGACAATACACTCTCTTGGGCTGCGGTCCACTGTTTGGTTGCGATCAAACATTATGATGAGCTGCGGTTCATCGGTCGGTTGCGATCGACCCCTCCGTGTTGCGATACGGGGCAGGGTGCTGCGGGGCCGTGTCAGAGCTATATGCGCTGACCCTCATGTATGGGCATGCGATTGGTCCTGTGGCGCCAACAAAGTGTGCTATGTGTTGTGATACGGATGAGCTGTGATTATGAGTGCCTTGGAGAAATGTGACTATGGGATTTATGTTGGGGATTGTGTATGATGGGTGGTGATCATTGTTTATGCCTTGTCTTATCTGCCTTATCTATTATGAACTGCATATGACTGTTATAACTATTGCTTGCGTCTGACCTTATCTGTCGAGTCATTCCCGGTTTTAAAGGCTAGAGTTCGTACGATATATCTTCATGCCCACAATGGTTTTCGTATATCTATATATGTCTCTATATGTATTGTATTTCAACGCGTTGGTGTGGGTTACCAGCATCTCTCGTTGAACAGATATATTTGGCTTTCAGGCACAGAAGAATAAGTCACTGGAGAGCGCTAGTACTCGGAACGTAGAAGTAGGTAGTCCCCTTTCGGCCTGCGTGCCATATTATGCATTTACATTATTGAGGATATTAGTTAGTTAGCCTGTGCACTTGGGTTCTCTAGCCCAGGTGTGGCATAGCACCCCGAACGCTTGTATTTATATCTTGGGATTTAATAAGATTCTACCTTTATTATAAGTTTTAAATGTCTTGAAAATCTGGGGTGTTACATGCTGGGTCGGATGTAACCCTTATCTAGCAGTTCTTGGAGTTGCGTTTTCAGTTCCTTCATTTCCTTTGGTGTTAGTCTATAGGGTGGTTTAGAGATCGGGGCGGCGCCCGGTATGAGGTCTATGGTGAACTCGACCTCTCTGGCCGGGGGTGCCCCGAGAATTTCGTCTGGGAAGACGTTGGTGAACTCGTTTACCACTGGGATGGCTCGTGGTTCGAGTATTTTGGCGTTGAGGTCTTCGACTGAGCATAAGAAGGCCTCGTTTCCTTGGCCCAGATACTTCTTAATTTTCATCATGTTTACAAGTTTGATCTCCGGATCCTGGCGGGTACCGCGGTATGACACCCTCTTACCGTTTGGTCCTCGTAGGACCACTTTCTGCTCTCCGCACAGGATTTGCGCTTGGAATTTTCCTAGCCAGTCCATGCCCAAGATTACTTGCATCCCATCTAGTTGGAACTGGATTAAGTTGCTGGGAAATTCCACTCCTTGAATGGTGATCATTACATGCGCGTACATGTAATCACATTTTATGATCTCGCCCGAGGCCACCTTGACTTGGAGTCGGACCTTGGTGCTGGCGTTAAGGCCGAGCTGGGCGGCGAACTTGGTTGCTATAAATGAGTTGGTAGCCCCCGAGTCAAATAGTATGGTGGCTGGGGTGGCGTGCACTAGGAAAGTTCCGGAGACTATGTTGCTATCTCCGATCCTGGCTTTGCTTAGGGTAAGGATCCTTCCCCGGGCAGTCGGCGTGATGGCCTGGTCAAGTGAGGTGGTTTTGGGGTTCTTAGGCTCTTTGGTGAGAATTCGGTGACTTCTTTCGGGCTTCCTTTTATACCCCAGTTGCGTCCCTTGGGGCGGGTCCGTTACCTGTTGTAGTTGGCATGCCTTGGCGTAGGCTTCTCCGAGGGTCTTTGGTTCTTGGGCGGCCAAGGCCCTCTGGTGTTCGGGGTTAAGGCCTGCTAAGAATTTCATGACTTTGATCCCCTCGGTGGATACTAGTTCGGGGTGAGGCGAGCCAGTTGGCAGAATCGTTGGTAGTATTCTGAGACTGGGGCTGCCCCTTGTCTTAGGTGGAGGAATTCCTCGCATGTGGCGGCTTTCAGGTGGTTGGGGTAGAACTGTTCTCGTAACCGTGTTTTTAGGCCTTCCCAGTTGAATCTGGGGTCTTGTTCGTACGTAGGTCCCTCATGTGCCCACCAGATGTCGGCCTCGTGTCTGAAGTAGAAGGAGGCTATCCCGACTTGGTGGTGTTCGGGGCATTGGGTTGCCCTGAATACCCTGTCAAAGGTCTCAATCCATTCTTTGAGGGTCGTGGGGTCTTCGTCTCCCGAGAAGGTGGGTGGTTGGTGTGCCGAGACTTGGTGGTGGATCTCCAAGTTCTTGTTTGTTGGTAGAGGTTGGGGAATGACAGTACTTAGTGCCTGGGTGATTTGGGCCAGGCGTTGTAGATTCTGGGTCAGGAATTCCTGAGTAGGGCGTCCCGGTGTTCCTGTCTGTTTCTTCTTGGGTGCCATCCTGGTGGTTAAAGGTTGATATTATTTTGTGTTTTCACCTTGATGTAATAAGCGGAGGAGAGTTTCTTTATATTAGAGAGGGATGAAGTGAGGGGAGGTGATGTGTAGGTTTCTCAATCTCACCGTGCGTCCTAAGATCCATAAGACCTATGTTCCTAAGTACCTGGAGTTCAAGCCTAATGTCCTAAGGTCCAGTCTTTAAGAGTCTTTTCCTAGGGTCAAACTTAGGCTCTGATACCAACTGTAACACCCTAGATTTTCAAGACATTTAAAACTTATAATAAAGGTAGAATCTTATTAAATCCCAAGATATAAATACAGGCGTTCGGGGTGCTATGCCACACCTGGGCTAGAGAACCCAAGTGCACAGGCTAACTAACTAATATCCTCAAAGCGTAAATACGTAAACGTGGCACGCAGGCCAAAAGGGAAACTATCTACTTCTAAGTTCTAGCGCCCTCCAGTGACTTAATCTTCTGTGCCTGAAAGTAGAGCCGTCAAAACGGTATCGCGGGACGGGCCGGGCCAAAACACACCAAAGCCCGTCCCCGTAGCGGGACGGGCTAAAAAGCCCGCCTCTTAGCGGGCTTGGAATGTGGCTGGCCCGCCCCGCCATGCCAAAGCCCGTTGGCGGGGCGGGCTAGCCCGCAAGCCATTATTTTTTTGTAATTAAATTTTTTTTTCTGTACTCTTACTATGTTTCTGTGTAAGTTGCACGGTAGTGTAATTAAAGTAAAGAAATTTTTTTTAATTAATGGAAAATAAGTTAACTAACAATAATACATGTAACTGTGTAAATTATTAATGCAATTATGCCAACTAAGTTAACTAACAAGTAATAACATGTATTAAATACTAAAAATTAATACAAAATAACTAACTCAAAGAAATTATTCAAACTTTCAAGTTTCTATCCAACATTAGGAATTAAAATAAAATAGTTTTGTAAATACTAAACTTCTAAAACTCAACATTCATCAACCATTATATCATCCATATCATGATTTTCTTCTCCTTGATCTCTATCATCATTGATTTGGACAACATTTGAGTCTTCATTAAAGCCTTCTAACCCTTCATCGTCTACATAAAAATATAAAAATGATACTTAAAAGTAAAATTACAATAAACAAATAATAATAATAATAATAATAATAATAATAATAATAATAATAATAATAATAATAATAACAACAACAACAACTAAGTAAGAAAATGTCAAGAAAAAAATTTGTTTAGTAGCTTACCAACACTAAAAACATGCAACCAATTGCGAGTGCAAATAAGTGATTGCACATTCTCAGGTAACATACTACTTCTGTATTTTGTGAGCACACGAGCACCAATAGAAAACGCAGACTCTGATGCAACAGTAGTGATAGGAATAGCCAATACATCACGTGCCATCAACGAAAGGTTTGGATATACATGCGCAAGACCTTTCCAATAATCCAAGACATTCAAATCTTCATGATATGCTAATTCATACAATCCTTCATCCAAATAGCGGTCTAATTCAGATTTTTCAACAGTTCTAACAGGTTCGCTACTAAGATCTTTAATATCCTACATTATGTAAATTATATTATCACAAATAAGTAATTACAAAGATTAAATAATATTATATAAGCAAATTATATAGATTAAATAGTAGGATTAATATATAAAGAGTTTGTAAACTCACATCAAAAAGCCCTTTCCCTTTATTTTTGACCCCTGCTTGACTTTGCATTTTTGAATGCATGAAATGAGAAGAATCCGGGAGTGAAGTACCCGACTTGCTAGGAATAACATATTGATCAAAAAGCTTGTACAATTTTCTTTTCAAAAGTGACATTTTCTCTTGGCATTTAATTGGATCTTCCTCAACCGTATCATACAAACGCCCCAACATAGTTAGCTTTAACCGCGGGTCAAGGACAGCCCCAAAAGCAAGAACTACACTATATTCACTCCAATACTTTTCAAATTTGCCTAACATCCTTCTACACATGTCACTTATCAACAAGTCTTCATCATGCAAACCATTTTTCAACATTCTCTCAATCTTCCAAACTTGCATAAAGTACAAGTTTGATGTAGGATAAGAAGAGCCAGAAATTAAGTTGGTAATTTCATAAAATGGCTTAAGAAACTCACATAGTCTCTCAGCTCTTTTCCAATCTTCACTAGAAGGACAATGCTTATAATTCCTATCATTCAATTGGAGAGTACTAAAAGCCCTTTTGTATTTAATTGCACTATCCAACATTAAATATGTCGAATTCCAACGAGTTGACACATCCATTCTCAAGCCAATACTAGTATCAATATTACATACTTCATTTATACATTCCACAAAAGCTTTCTTCTTACTCTCGGTCATTTTGACATATTTCACAGATTCTCTAATTCTATCTAATGACCCACCACCACCACTCACAACTTTCAAACCTTCTTTGACAATTAGATTTAAAATATGAGCACAACAACGAATATGAAAAAACTCCCCATAACACAATAAGGTATCATGCAAAGATAATTTATCTTTCAAAATATCTTGCATGCAATCATTATTAGATGCATTGTCCATTGTCAAACTAAAAATCTTTTTTTCAATCCCCCATTCTTTCAACAACCCATATATTTTTGATGCCAATTCAACACCTATATGGGGGGGAGGCATCTTTTCAAAAGAGAGTATTTTACTAGTCAATTTCCAGCTTTCATCAACAAAATGAGCAGTCAAAGAGATATATCCCTCAGTAGTACATGCAGTCCATAAATCAGAAGTCAAGCAAATTCTGTTTGGAATATTCCTCAAAACTTGTTTCAAGTTATCTTTCTCCCTTATGTAAACTCTGTTAACATCAGACACAAGTGTATTTCTAGAGATAATAGGAATTTCAGGATTCAAATACAAAGCAAGCTTCCTAAAACCAGCATACTCAACATATGAAAATGGCATATCATGTTCAATAATTGCTTCAGCTAACATCTCACGGTATACTTTTTGATTAAACTTGGACCTCATTTTTCCTTGAAGATCAAAATGCATTTGTTCAAAATGTTTGAACCTCAATTTCAACAATTTGCATCTATCTTTATGTCGCCTTAATGACGAAGTTCCATATTCTTTACCCCCAGATTTTAATACTTTTGTACAACCTTTACATTCAGATCTTTGTATCCCATCTTCACCAACTCCTTTATCTATAAAAAATTCCCAAACATCTGAGGTACGTACTTTAGACTTACCTTTTTGTTTATTAGGCACTCCTTTAACGCTAGTAGTTTGGTTAATCGTTTCCGTTTGGTTCAAACCAGATGAGTCCATCACTAGATTCACTGCTTATTTCTACCGTTCTACTATTAATCTACAAAAAAAAGTTTTAAAAAATGAGAACTATTAGAACATAAGTCACTAATAACATACTAATTATCTAATTACTAACGTAGTATTGAACATGGTATTGAACTATTGATAGTAACATACTGTACAGACAAAAGAATTTAGGAATTTATTTATAATTTCAACTTAGACTACTTAGTGTGGGGAAAATCCAGTACATACCTGTGAGGCCTACTGCCTACAAGGACTACTGCCGCCGGTGTGAATGTGTGATGCGAGATTGCAAGAGTAGGACTGCCGCCGGGCGCCGGACGCTGGTGTGATGCGAGAGCAGAACTGTCGCTGGTCAGCCGGTGTGGACGGTGGAGTGATGGCCTGTGTACTGTGTTTGCGGAGTTCAGAGCTTGGCGGAATGGTGGTGAGCCGGTGCGATGATGTCAGAAACTCAGAAATATTGAAATATAGTGAATTAGGATTTGCCGATTTGGGGGAATTGGGGAATTGCTGTAACACCCCGTG
Source organism: Ipomoea nil (assembly GCF_001879475.1). Classification (NCBI taxonomy): domain Eukaryota; kingdom Viridiplantae; phylum Streptophyta; class Magnoliopsida; order Solanales; family Convolvulaceae; genus Ipomoea; species Ipomoea nil. Next base: position 1,486,804 of record NW_017617714.1, on the reverse strand, counting down.
TTACGACCTTTGATCTTGGATTAATTATTTAATTAATCCCGCTAATAATAATTAAATATGATTAATTAAGTTAAGTTCCCCTTTAATTAATTAATGGGGTCCACCATGAACCATAGACCCTTGCCTAAATTAGAAGGCTTAAGCCTATTAGGAATAAAGATAGTAAACCTTTTACTATTCAGATTGCAATTAGGATCCGCTCTAATTAATATGGACCCTTATCCCTAAAGAGAGTCCCTGAATCCTATAAGGAATTGGATTAGTAAACCCACACCATTCAGGCCCTGATTAGGAGTCTTAAATATATAAATAAAGAACTTAGGAGACACCCAGAACCCCCACACGCATACACGCCCATCACCCCAGGAGAGCTCCAAGAATCCCCTTAGAAGAAATCAAGAAAGCAAGAAAGCTTAAAGAAAGATCCTTCATAGCCAAGGAATTAATTAAGGCTAAGAGGTAACCCATGTCTCAACAAAACCTATTTTCATAGCTATGATTTCCCCTTAGGGTTTCCCCCGTATGATTGTGAATGGCGAATTACTATGTTTATTATTGATGTTGATTTAATGATTCCATGGGGAATCTTGATAATCTTGATATTGGGAGTTTTTTGATAATTGTGATGTTCTTGATGATTAATTGGGATTCTTGATGATTATGTGTTGTCCTTGATGATTATGATGTTCTTGATGATTAATTGGCATCCTCGATGTTTATGTGTTATTCTTACCGAATCTTACAATTAGAAGATGAATCGTATTCTTGTTGATACAAAAGTGATTAGAACCCTAGGTTGTATCGTATGATCTTATTCTTGGATTATCGGGTGGGAAACCGCATGTTTGGGTGTCGATTATGATTAGAAAAGCATGTTAGGTTATGTGCCGTTCGTTTATCGTATTGATCCGTTAATTGTCTATGTGTTGTCGTTAATTGCGTTGTAAAGTGTCTAAGCATGGTTTCGGGTTCCACATCGGTTCCCGGGGCGAAAAGTGTTGAAAAGAGTTAGTGGGGGGTAGGTGGGGGTAGGGGACCCGCCACCTACCCGCGGCATTCACGGGCAGCTCCGGCAGCGGGCAGCCGGCGGGCGGGCAGCTGCCCGCCGGGCACCCGCTGCCCGGAACAGTGTTACCGGCGGGCAGCCGGCGGGTGGACCCCCACCCACCGGCTACCCGCTGGAATCTTCCCCCCCTCGGGACCCCGGCTTCCCCGTTTGATGTTTCCCCGATCCCCGCGGTGTCCCAACGGACCCCGTTTGTCGTGCCTATGTCTAGTTTGATATTTCGGGTACCGTTCGTAGGTTTATGAGTCTATTATATTGCATGCTAGTTGAATTGGTATCCCGTTGACCTAGGTGGAAGAAGTATGAACCCCTTAGGACTATTCTTAGTAAGTGATGGATCACGCATAGGTTTTGTTATACGTTTTATTCCCCTTCCCAATGTGTAATGTGGGTTGCATGTGCTTGCTATGTGTTATGTGTGCGTGTTACCCCAATTCGGTTGCGATCGGATTGGTTATCCTGAGCTGCGGTTCAGAAGCCGGCTATGGTCAGATGGGAATTCCTGGCTATAGTCGGGTAGCGGTATCCTGGGCTGCGGTCCAGAAGCTGGTTGTAGTCAGATGGGAATTCCTGGCTGCAATCAGATGACATCTTTCCTGAGCTGCGGTTCAGAGGCTGGCTGTAGTCAGATGGGAATTCCTGGCTACAGTCAGACAATACACTCTCTTGGGCTGCGGTCCACTGTTTGGTTGCGATCAAACATTATGATGAGCTGCGGTTCATCGGTCGGTTGCGATCGACCCCTCCGTGTTGCGATACGGGGCAGGGTGCTGCGGGGCCGTGTCAGAGCTATATGCGCTGACCCTCATGTATGGGCATGCGATTGGTCCTGTGGCGCCAACAAAGTGTGCTATGTGTTGTGATACGGATGAGCTGTGATTATGAGTGCCTTGGAGAAATGTGACTATGGGATTTATGTTGGGGATTGTGTATGATGGGTGGTGATCATTGTTTATGCCTTGTCTTATCTGCCTTATCTATTATGAACTGCACATGACTGTTATAACTATTGCTTGCGTCTGACCTTATCTATCGAGTCATTCCCGGTTTTAAAAGCTAGAGTTCGTACGATATATCTTCATGCCCACAATGGTTTTCGTATATCTATATATATCTCTATATGTATGGTATTTCAACGCGTTGGTGTGGGTTACCAGCATCTCTCGCTGAACAGATATATTTGGCTTTCAGGCACAGAGGATTAGAGCACTGGAGCGCGCTAGAACTGGAGCGTAGAAGTAGTATAGTTTCCCTTTCGGCCTGCGTGCCATGTTATGCATTTATATTTCAGAGGATAGTAGTTAGATAGCCTGTGCACCTGGGTTCTCTAGCCCAGGTGTGGCATAGCGCCCCGCACACTTATGTTACACTCTGGGATTTAATGAGATATTACCTTTATTATTAAGTTTTAAATGTCTTGAAAATCAGGGGTGTTACAGTTGGTATCAGAGCCTAAGTTTGACCCTAGGAAAGACTCTTAAGACCGGACTTTAGGACATTAAGCTTGAACTCTAGATATTTAGGAACATAGGACTCAGGAATCTTAGGACGCGCGGTGAGATTGTGAGACCTACACATAACTTCCCTACACGTTGCCCTTGCTCATTCTAAAACCCTCCCCCACTTATCACTTCATAAGAAGTGCGTCGAACTCTAACTTAAACACTGACCAGGAAGACGATAGCATGGCGCCAAACAGGAGACAATCAAGGACTCCGGAACCCGCCACCAGCGACCCCTTGACCCAAACCCTACAGCAATTAACACAAGTCGCGCAGGCGTTAAGCGACGCTGCCCTTCGCAACACCAGGCCCCCGCCACCTCCATCAAACGCAAACTCAGACGTTGCCCGACAAGTTTCAAATCATCGACCACCCACGTTTTCAGGAGAAGAGGATCCCGCAGTCCTGGAAGAATGGATTCGAACCCTTGATAAGATTTTTGGGGTAGTAGAATGCCCGGAAGAACGCCGCGTAGAGATAGCCTCGTTCTACTTCGGACACGAGGCCGATCTCTGGTGGATCCACGAGGGACCCACTTATCAACAAGAACCAGGACTCAATTGGGAGAACCTCAAGACACAACTACGAGAGAGATTCTATCCAACCCACGTAAAAGCATCCATGTACGAGGAGTTCCTTCATCTAAAACAAGGAACGGCCACCGTCATAGAATACCATAAACGATTCCTCGAGCTGGCACGCTTCGCGCCAGAGCTAGTCCCCACCGAGGTGACCAAGATAGAGAGGTTCGTGTCAGGCCTCAACTTCGAAGCTCGAAAGGCGCTAGTGGTAAGCAGACCTCGAACCCTCAACGAGGCTTACTCCAGTGCCGCGAATCTCTATCGAATCCAATTACTCCAACGCGGAGCTCAGGAACAAATGCGAAGAAGAAACACTGGAAGTGGGGCACCGCCGGTGAAAAGAACGAGAAACGACACCGGCACAAGGTCGAACAACTCGACCAACCAAAGACCGCCCCTGGGAAACAACGAAGCTAATCCAAGAGGCTTCCCTTGCCCGAGATGCAACAAAAGCCACAGGGGCAAGGATTGCGCGGGCAACCCCTGGCGATGCTTCAATTGCGGAGAGGAAGGACACAAGGCCTTCCAGTGCACTCAACCCAAAGACGACGCCCCACCACCGTGGGTCAACACGGGGGCACCAGCCATCAAAGGAGTTACGGCGCCCCCGGGAAGGTATTCGTCATGAGCCAAACGCAAGCCGACCTCGGGAACGAAGAAGACCTAGAAGGGGAAAACCCAAACCCCGAAGACGAGGACCATACGGACCCCGCCGAAGAAAATCCCGGAAGCAAATTCTGTCTAGGATGAACCATCACCCCGTGTAATCTTTCCCTATATCGTATCGACCACTTATTTAGTTTAAATTACTTCGGGAGCATCATGTCCACTTAGCTTAGCTACTTAGAAAGTGTTATGAATAAAGATTCATTTTTGGTTCAAATTCCAATCCCGCTACGCGAGTAAAGCACAAGCTACGTCATCCACTCAACCCTTCCCCACTAAAAGACGAAACAAGGAAAAGGACAAAAATCACCTCATCAAGGAATGCCTAATGTTACCATTGGGAATGGAACCTTAGACCTCTCATTTATAAGTCAAAGCCTTAACCACTAGCCCATGTGTGTTTCTTGAAACCACAAGGGAACACCCTCTTAATAAACCTCTCCAAGACCCTTAAACCCACAAAATCCCCAAATCAAAAACTCTTCTTCCTCTTCTTCTTCTTTTCTTCTCCTTCTTCCTCCCCACACCCTCTCCTCCTCCCTCTCGCACACCCCACTGCCCCACCATAGCAGCCACCTCCCATCACCACCGAACGGACGCCGCCACCGCCCGGCCACTCCCCGGCGACGCCGCCCCGCCTCGCCGCCGTCCAGACCAAGTCGCCGGTGATCACCCGCCGTCCACCCGAGCACCGCCCAGCTACAACCCGCTGCCCAGCCGACCCCACAGCGCCACCGCACCCCCACCGCACCAGAACCGGTCCCCACCTCACCGGCATCGGCCTCGCGAGCGAAGAATACGCCGAAGTCCCGCCGCCGCCTCACCGGAGAACTCGCCGGAAAACCGCGCCGCCTCGCCGGAAAACCCGCCGGAAATCATACCGCCTCACCGAAAAGATCGCCGGCAGACACGCCCGTCAAACGAGTATCACAATGCCAAAGAAACCCCTCGGAATCCGCACCCCGGAATGGAACAACGCCGATTACACCGTAATCAGAGGTAAAGCACTTGAACCCGACCAATTTTCTCCGGAATTGGTTGATATGCTTAGATACCAAGGACTTTTAGATACATATCTCACCATCAAAGGGGACACGTACCCCGAATTGGTGAAGGAGTTCTATCAACACCTTGTGGCCACCAAACGGGGTGACAAGGTAGAAATCGCCACCAAAGTCCGCGGCAAGGAAATTGTGCTTTCCGAAGGCCGTTTGGCCAAGCTCTTGAAATTGACCACCACGGGTGTGTCCGACTATGACCGGAAAGGGTGGATTGACACCCAAACTACGGGATACAAGGACTATCTCGGGTACTTACTCGGGAAAGAGGACGGGTTCACCTCGGCCACTCGACCCAACCGAAAATGGCTATCGGCGGAGCAAAAGATACTGGTTATGATTATAACCGATAGCCTCTTGCCCACCAATAACAAGAGCAAGGATGTAGGGAGCTTGGAGTGCGCCTTTGCGTATCTCCTAAAACATAAAATCAAGTTCAACCTGCCGGCACTCATGTTAAAACACATAGAGTTTTGCAAAGCAAGCAACCGGCTTAGCCTACCTTACGGGATGATCCTAAGTTGGATCATGGAGAAGAAGGGGGTAGACCTAAGCCACACCGAAGTCAAGACCGCCAATGGCATGGTTTTCAATGCCCAAAACCTCCGCCGCAACGACATCTACTACACCGAGGGAGGACACTATCTCACCCTCGAAGAAATTTGCCAAAAAACCCGAGGAGGAACGTAGGGAATTGGTTGATCGGTTGGACATCTCCAACAAGAAGCTCAAGCGGGCCATGCAAGATTGCGGAGGCACGGGAGAGAATGAGGAACAGGAGGAGGATGACGGGCCCGACCCGACAGTGCAACCACAATCCGGAAGGGACCCGAGAGATCAAAGCGAGAGCTCGGTCAATGAGCGCATTCTCGCACAGCTCAACCGGCAAAACCAAATCATGGAAGAAGGGTTCTCATCCTTGATTCGCACCACACGCGCACTCGATCAGAGAGTGGCAGCAATCGAGGCCGCCTTGGGCACTCGTGGGGCACCCAGTTCCAGCGCAGGAAACCGAGGTACACCCATAACTTCTCTATCACAACGCCACCAAAAGTACAGCCTACCCCAAACTAAGACAAACGTAGGGCCACACCCCTACCCAGGAGGCCGAACTACGAGATGTCTAGGGGTGAAAGGGTGGACTATGACACCGGGCTTCGGGGACGAAGCCCCTTGTAAGGGGGGGAGAGTGTAACACCCCGTGTTACGACCTTTGATCTTGGATTAATTATTTAATTAATCCCGCTAATAATAATTAAATATGATTAATTAAGTTAAGTTCCCCTTTAATTAATTAATGGGGTCCACCATGAACCATAGACCATTGCCTAAATTAGAAGGCTTAAGCCTATTAGGAATAAAGATAGTAAACCTTTTACTATTCAGATTGCAATTAGGATCCGCTCTAATTAATATGGACCCTTATCCCTAAAGAGAGTCCCTGAATCCTATAAGGAATTGGATTAGTAAACCCACACCATTCAGGCCCTGATTAGGAGTCTTAAATATATAAATAAAGAACTTAGGAGACACCCAGAACCCCCACACGCATACACGCCCATCACCCCAGGAGAGCTCCAAGAATCCCCTTAGAAGAAATCAAGAAAGCAAGAAAGCTTAAAGAAAGATCCTTCATAGCCAAGGAATTAATTAAGGCTAAGAGGTAACCCATGTCTCAACAAAACCTATTTTCATAGCTATGATTTCCCCTTAGGGTTTCCCCCGTATGATTGTGAATGGCGAATTACTATGTTTATTATTGATGTTGATTTAATGATTCCATGGGGAATCTTGATAATCTTGATATTGGGAGTTTCTTGATAATTGTGATGTTCTTGATGATTAATTGGGATTCTTGATGATTATGTGTTGTCCTTGATGATTATGATGTTCTTGATGATTAATTGGCATCCTCGATGTTTATGTGTTATTCTTACCGAATCTTACAATTAGAAGATGAATCGTATTCTTGTTGATACAAAAGTGATTAGAACCCTAGGTTGTATCGTATGATCTTATTCTTGGATTATCGGGTGGGAAACCGCATGTTTGGGTGTCGATTATGATTAGAAAAGCATGTTAGGTTATGTGCCGTTCGTTTATCGTATTGATCCGTTAATTGTCTATGTGTTGTCGTTAATTGCGTTGTAAAGTGTCTAAGCATGGTTTCGGGTTCCACATCGGTTCCCGGGGCGAAAAGTGATGAAAAGAGTCAGTGGGGGGTAGGTGAGGGTAGGGGACCCGCCACCTACCCGCGGCATTCACGGGCAGCTCCGGCAGCGGGCAGCCGGCAGGCGGGCAGCTGCCCGCCGGGCACCCGCTGCCCGGAACAGTGTTACCGGCGGGCAGCCGGCGGGTGGACCCCCCACCCACCGGCTACCCGCTGGAATCTTCCCCCCTCGGGACCCCGGCTTCCCCGTTTGATGTTTCCCCGATCCCCGCGGTGTCCCAACGGACCCCGTTTGTCGTGCCTATGTCTAGTTTGATATTTCGGGTACCGTTCGTAGGTTTATGAGTCTATTATATTGCATGCTAGTTGAATTGGTATCCCGTTGACCTAGGTGGAAGAAGTATGAACCCCTTAGGACTATTCTTAGTAAGTGATGGATCACGCATAGGTTTTGTTATACGTTTTATTCCCCTTCCCAATGTGTAATGTGGGTTGCATGTGCTTGCTATGTGTTATGTGTGCGTGTTACCCCAATTCGGTTGCGATCGGATTGGTTATCCTGAGCTGCGGTTCAGAAGCCGGCTATGGTCAGATGGGAATTCCTGGCTATAGTCGGGTAGCGGTATCCTGGGCTGCGGTCCAGAAGCTGGTTGTAGTCAGATGGGAATTCCTGGCTGCAATCAGATGACATCTTTCCTGAGCTGCGGTTCAGAGGCTGGCTGTAGTCAGATGGGAATTCCTGGCTACAGTCAGACAATACACTCTCTTGGGCTGCGGTCCACTGTTTGGTTGCGATCAAACATTATGATGAGCTGCGGTTCATCGGTCGGTTGCGATCGACCCCTCCGTGTTGCGATACGGGGCAGGGTGCTGCGGGGGCCGTGTCAGAGCTATATGCGCTGACCCTCATGTATGGGCATGCGATTGGTCCTGTGGCGCCAACAAAGTGTGCTATGTGTTGTGATACGGATGAGCTGTGATTATGAGTGCCTTGGAGAAATGTGACTATGGGATTTATGTTGGGGATTGTGTATGATGGGTGGTGATCATTGTTTATGCCTTGTCTTATCTGCCTTATCTATTATGAACTGCACATGACTGTTATAACTATTGCTTGCGTCTGACCTTATCTGTCGAGTCATTCCCGGTTTTAAAAGGTAGAGTTCGTACGATATATCTTCATGCCCACAATGGTTTTCGTATATCTATATATATCTCTATATGTATGGTATTTCAACGCGTTGGTGTGGGTTACCAGCATCTCTCGCTGAACAGATATATTTGGCTTTCAGGCACAGAGGATTAGAGCACTGGAGCGCGCTAGAACTGGAGCGTAGAAGTAGTATAGTTTCCCTTTCGGCCTGCGTGCCATGTTATGCATTTATATTTCAGAGGATAGTAGTTAGATAGCCTGTGCACCTGGGTTCTCTAGCCCAGGTGTGGCATAGCGCCCCGCACACTTATGTTACACTCTGGGATTTAATGAGATATTACCTTTATTATTAAGTTTTAAATGTCTTGAAAATCAGGGGTGTTACAGTTGGTATCATAGCCTAAGTTTGACCCTAGGAAAGACTCTTAAGACCGGACTTTAGGACATTAAGCTTGAACTCTAGATATTTAGGAACATAGGACTCAGGAATCTTAGGACGCGCAGTGAGATTGTGAGACCTACACATAACTTCCCTACACGTTGCCCTTGCTCATTCTAAAACCCTCCCCCACTTATCACTTCATAAGAAGTGCGTCGAACTCTAACTTAAACACTGACCAGGAAGACGATAGCATGGCGCCAAACAGGAGACAATCAAGGACTCCGGAACCCGCCACCAGCGACCCCTTGACCCAAACCCTACAGCTACTAACACAAGTCGCGCAGGCGTTAAGCGACGCTGCCCTTCGCAACACCAGGCCCCCGCCACCTCCATCAAACGCAAACTCAGACGTTGCCCGACAAGTTTCAAATCATCGACCACCCACGTTTTCAGGAGAAGAGGATCCCGCAGTCCTGGAAGAATGGATCCGAACCCTTGATAAGATTTTTGGGGTAGTAGAATGCCCGGAGGAACGCCGCGTAGAGATAGCCTCGTTCTACTTCGGACACGAGGCCGATCTCTGGTGGATCCACGAGGGACCCACTTATCAACAAGAACCAGGACTCAATTGGGAGAACCTCAAGACACAACTACGAGAGAGATTCTATCCAACCCACGTAAAAGCATCCATGTACGAGGAGTTCCTTCATCTAAAACAAGGAACGGCCACCGTCATAGAATACCATAAACGATTCCTCGAGCTGGCACGCTTCGCGCCAGAGCTAGTCCCCACCGAGGTGACCAAGATAGAGAGGTTCGTGTCAGGCCTCAACTTCGAAGCTCGAAAGGCGCTAGTGGTAAGCAGACCTCGAACCCTCAACGAGGCTTACTCCAGTGCCGCGAATCTCTATCGAATCCAATTACTCCAACGCGGAGCTCAGGAACAAATGCGAAGAAGAAACACTGGAAGTGGGGCACCGCCGGTGAAAAGAACGAGAAACGACACCGGCACAAGGTCGAACAACTCGACCAACCAAAGACCGCCCCTGGGAAACAACGAAGCTAATCCAAGAGGCTTCCCTTGCCCGAGATGCAACAAAAGCCACAGGGCAAGGATTGCGCGGGCAACCCCTGGCGATGCTTCAATTGCGGAGAGGAAGGACACAAGGCCTTCCAGTGCACTCAACCCAAAGACGACGCCCCACCACCGTGGGTCAACACGGGGGCACCAGCCATCAAAGGAGTTACGGCGCCCCCGGGAAGGTATTCGTCATGAGCCAAACGCAAGCCGACCTCGGAATGAAGAAGACCTAGAAGGGGAAAACCCAAACCCCGAAGACGAGGACCATACGGACCCCGCCGAAGAAAATCCCGGAAGCAAATTCTGTCTAGGATGAACCATCACCCCGTGTAATCTTTCCCTATATCGTATCGACCACTTATTTAGTTTAAATTACTTCGGGAGCATCATGTCCACTTAGCTTAGCTACTTAGAAAGTGTTATGAATAAAGATTCATTTTTGGTTCAAATTCCAATCCCGCTACGCGAGTAAAGCACAAGCTACGTCATCCACTCAACCCTTCCCCACTAAAAGACGAAACAAGGAAAAGGACAAAAATCACCTCATCAAGGAATGCCTAATGTTACCATTGGGAATGGAACCTTAGACCTCTCATCTATAAGTCAAAGCCTTAACCACTAGCCCATGTGTGTTTCTTGAAACCACAAGGGAACACCCTCTTAATAAACCTCTCCAAGACCCTTAAACCCACAAAATCCCCAAATCAAAAACCCTTCTTCCTCTTCTTCTTCTTTTCTTCTCCTTCTTCCTCCCCACACCCTCTCCTCCTCCCTCTCGCACACCCCACTGCCCCACCATAGCAGCCACCTCCCATCACCACCGAACGGACGCCGCCACCGCCCGGCCACTCCCCGGCGACGCCGCCCCGCCTCGCCGCCGTCCAGACCAAGTCGCCGGTGATCACCCGCCGTCCACCCGAGCACCGCCCAGCTACAACCCGCTGCCCAGCCGACCCCACAGCGCCACCGCACCCCCACCGCACCAGAACCGGTCCCCACCTCACCGGCATCGGCCTCGCGAGCGAAGAATACGCCGAAGTCCCGCCGCCGCCTCACCGGAGAACTCGCCGGAAAACCGCGCCGCCTCGCCGGAAAACCCGCCGGAAATCATACCGCCTCACCGAAAAGATCGCCGGCAGACACGCCCGTCAAACGAGTATCACAATGCCAAAGAAACCCCTCGGAATCCGCACCCCGGAATGGAACAACGCCGATTACACCGTAATCAGAGGTAAAGCACTTGAACTCGACCAATTTTCTCCGGAATTGGTTGATATGCTTAGATACCAAGGACTTTTAGATACATATCTCACCATCAAAGGGGACACGTACCCCGAATTGGTGAAGGAGTTCTATCAACACCTTGTGGCCACCAAACGGGGTGACAAGGTCTTCTAATTGCAAGATTCGGTAAGAGTAACATATAAGCATCAAGAACATCACACAATTATCAAGAACAACACATAATCATCAAGAACTCCATATAATTATCAAGAACACCATAATTATCAGGAATCTCCCAATATCAAGATCATCAAGATCCCCCATGGGATCATCACATCAATTACCAATAATAATCATCATAACTTGCCAATACACAATAATATGGGGAAACCCTAAGGGGGAATTATAACTATGAAAATAGGTTTTGTTGAGACATGGGTTATCTCTTAGCCTTAATTAATTCCTTGGTTATGAAGGGTCTTTCTTTAAGCTTTCTTGCTTTCTTGATTTCTTCTACGGGGATTCTTGGAGCTCTTTTGGGGTGGTGGGGCGTTATTCTTGTGGGGAGGTTCTAGGTGCCTCTTAAGTCCCCTATTTATATATTTAGGAGTCCTAAATAGGAACTAATATTATAGGCTTGCTAATTCTATTCCTTTTGGAACTAAGGATTGGGTTTAGGGGTTGGGTTTATATATGAGGGCCCACGGGCTATGGTGGGCCTTTTTCCCTAATTAATCATTATAATTTATTCTTTCTCTTGGGCTATTGATTAATTAACTAATTGGTTTTAGGACTCGTAACACGGGGTGTTACAAGCCGGCGGGTGGCCCCCCCACCCACTGGCTACCCGCTGGAAATTCCCATTCGGGACCCCGGCCTCCCCGTTTGATGTTACCCCCGATCCCCGTGGTGTCCCAAAGGACTCCGTCTATCGTGCTTATGTCTAGTTGAATATTTCGGGTACCGTTCGTAGGTTGTATGAGTCTTATATATTGCATGATAGTTGAATTGGTACAACGTTGACCTAGGTGGAAGAAGCATGAACCCCTTAGGATTATTCTTAGTATGTGAAGGATCACGCATAGGTTTTGTTATACGTTTTCTCCCCCTTCCCAATGTGTTAATGTGGGTTGCATGTGCTTGCTATGTGTTATGTGTGCATGATACCCCAATTCGGTTGCGATCGGATTGGTTATTCCTGAGCTGCGGTTCAGAAGCTGGCTGCGGTCAGATTTACACTCTTGGGCTGCGGTCCACCGTTTGGTTGCGATCAAACGTTTCCACATGAGCTGCGGTTCATACCTTCCTGGCTGCGGTCAGATGACATACTCTTGGGCTGCGGTCCACTGTTTGGTTGCGATCAAACTATGATGAGCTGCGGTTCATCGGTCGGTTGCGATCGACCCCTCCGTGTTGCGATACGGGGCAGGGTGCTGCGGGGCCGTGTCAGAGCTATATGCGCTGACCCTCATGTATGGGCATGCGATTGGTCCTGTGGCGCCAACAAAGTGTGCTATGTGTTGAGATATGGATGAGTTGTGATTATGAGTATCTTGGGGGTTGTGACTATGGGATTCATGTTGGGGATTGTTTACGTTGGGTTATGATTATTAATGGTGCTAAGCTTTATCTGTCTTGCCTGTTGTGGATTGTATAAGCTTGTTATAACTGTTGCTTGTGTCCAGCCTTATCTGTCGAGTCATCCCCGGATTTAAAAGCTAGAGTTCGTAGGATATACCTTCATGCTCAAAATGGTTTTCGTATATCTATATATATATCTGTATATGTAATGTATTTCAACGCGTTGGAGTGGGTTACCAGCATCTCTCGCTGAACAGATATATTTGGCTTTTAGGCACAGAAGAATAAGTCATTGGAGTGCGCTAGAACTTGGAACGTAGAAGTAGATAGCTCCCCTTTCGGCCTGCGTGCCATGCTTATGCATTTACATTATTGAGGATATTAGTTAGTTAGCCTGTGCACCTGAGTTCTCTAGCTCAGGTGTGGCATAGCACCCCGTACTCTCGTATTATGTTTTGGGATTTAATGAGATTTTACCTTTATTCTATAAGTTTTAAATGCCTTGAAAATCTGGGGTGTTACAGTTGGTATCAGAGCCTAAAGTTGACCCTTGGACAAGACTCTTAAGATCAGACCTTAGGACATTAAGCTTAAACATTAGGTACTTAGGAACATAGGATTTAGGAATCTTAGGACGCGCGGTGAGATTGTGAAACCTACACATAACCTCTCCTCACTTGATCCCTTTCTAACTTAAAGAAACTCCCCACTGAGGAATTCCTGACTCAGAATCTGCAACGCCTGGCCCAAATTGCCCAGGCACTAAGTACTACCGCTCCCCCGCCTTTACCCAACGAGAACTTGGAAATTCACCACCAATTCTCGACGCACCAACCACCCACCCTCTCAGGAAACGAAGACCCACGACCCTCGAGGAGTGGATCGGGACTTTCGACAAGATATTCAGGGCAACTAAATGCCCCGAGGACCACCAAGTAAGAATGGCCTCCTTCTACTTCAGACACGAGGCCGACACCTGGTGGGCTCACGAAGGACCCACCTGCGAACAAGACCCTGGATTCAACTGGGAAACCTTAAAGGCGCGGATACGAGAATAATTCTATCCCAACCACCTAAGAGCCACCATATACGAAGAATTCCTCCACCTAAGACAAGGTGCAACCTCGATCACGGAATACTACCAACAATTCCACCGACTGGCTCGCCTCATCCCCGACCTAGTACCCACCGAAAGGATCAGGATCGAAAGGTTCATAACAGGCCTTGACCCCGAATATCAAAAAGCCCTGGCCACACAAAAGCCAGGAACCCTCGGGGAAGCCTATGCCAAGGCATCCCAATTACAACAAGTGCCAAACCAACCCCGGGAAACACGCCTGGGAAACAAAAGGAAATCAGAAGGAAATTACATGAACCCCACCCGCGGCCTTAAAAGCCCTAGGGCCGCCTCACCCCGCCAAGTCACAGCGCCAACCGCTCAAGGAAGAATCCTCACTCTAAGCAAAGCCAAAATTGGGGATAGCAACATAGTCTCCGGAACCGTCCTAGTACACACCACCCCCGCCACAGTGTTATTTGACTCGGGGGCTACCAACTCGTTTATAGCAACTGAGTTTGGCACTCGGCTCGGCCTCAACACCAGCACCAAGATCCAACTCCATGTCAAAGTGGCCTCCGGCGAAATCCTAGAATGCGACCGCATGTACAAGAATATAATGATCACCATACAAGGGGTGGAATTTCCCAGCAACTTAATCCGATTCAAACTGGACAGGGTACAAGTGATTTTGGGCATGGATTGGTTAGGGAAATACCAAGCACAAATCCTATGCGGAGAACAAAAAGTGGTCCCACGAGGACCAAACGGTAAGAGGGTATCATACCATGGAACCCACTAGGAAGCTGGGATCAAAGTGGTGAACATGATGAAAATGAAGAAATACCTAAACAAGGGAAGCGAGGCCTTCCTATGTTCGGTCGAGGACCACAGCACCAAAACCCCCAAACCACAAACCATCCCAGTGGTAAACTGTAACACCCCGTGTTACGACCCCTAAGATCAATTAAATCATTTAATCAATTACCCAAAAAGAAAGAATTAAATCACAATAATTAATTAGGAAGGCCCACCATAGTCCACGGGCCCTTATCCCTAAACCCAATCCTTAGTCCCAAAAGAAATAGAACTAGCAAGCCCATAATATTAGTCCCTAACTAGGACACCTAAATATATAAATAGGGGACTTAAGAGGCACCTAGAAACCCCCACCACAAGAATAAACGCCCACCACCCCAAAGAGCTCCAAGAATCCCCCTAGAAGAAATCAGGAAAGCAAGAAAGCTTAAAGAAAGACCCTTCATAGCCAAGGAATTTATTAAGGCTAAGAGGTAACCCATGTCTCAACAAAACCTATTTTTATAGTTATGATTCCCCCTTAGGGTTTCCCCATATTATCGTGTATTAATGACTTCTGACGATTATTATTGATGATTGATGTGATGATCCCATGAGGGGTCTTGATAATCTTGATATTGGGAGATTCTTGATAATTATGATGTTCTTGATGATTATATGGAGTTCTTGATGATTAAGTGTTGTTCTTGATAATTGTATGATGCCCTTGATGCTTATGTGTTATTCTTACCGAATCTTGCAATTAGAAGGCAAATCGTATTCTTGTTGATATAAAAGTGATTAGAACCCTAGGTTGTATCGTATGATGTTATTCTTGGGTTATCGGGTGGGGAAATCACATGTTTGGGTGTTGATTATGTTAAGAAAAGCATGATAGGTTATGTGCCGTTCGTTCCTTGTATTTGATCCGTTAATTGTCTACGTGTTGTCGTTAATTGCGTTGTAAAGTGTCTAAGCATGGTTTCGGGTTCCACAATGGTTCCCGGGGCGAAATTGCGTGATAAGAGTCAGTGGGGGGGTAGGCGACCCGCCACCTACCCACGGCCGGAAAACAAATCTCCGGCAGCGGGCGGCCGGCGGGCGGGCAGCTGCCCGCCGGCGACCCGCTGCCCGGAACAGTAATGCCCGGCGGGTGGCCCCTCACCCACCGGCTACCCGCTGGAAAATCATCCCCCTTGGGATCTCGGCTTCCCCGTTTGATGTTTCCCCGTCCCCCGTGGTGTCCCAACGAACTCCGTTAATCATGCCTTTGTCTAGTTTGATATTTCGGGTACCGTTCGTAGGTTTATGAGTCTATTATATTGCATGCTAGTTGAATTGGTATCCCGTTGACCTAGGTAGAAGCAGTATGAACCCCTTAGGACTATTCTTAGTATGTGATGGATCACGCATAGGTTTTGTTATACGTTTTCTCCCCCTTCCCAATGTGTTAATGTGGGTTGCATGTACTTGCTATTTGTTATGTGTGCATGTAACCCCGAGTTTGTTAAGATCAATCGGGCTATACGGGCAGTCGGGTGGGCTGAGAACCATACCGGCTGTTAACCAAGCTGGTAAAGACCGATCAGGTATATAAATATTATGTAGGACAAAGGTCCATCAGTCGGTTGCGATCGGCTCCTCCGTAAGGTGAGACGTGGCAGGGTGCTGCGGGGCCGTGTCAGAGCTATATGCGCTGACCCTCATGTGTGGGCATGCGATTGGTCCTGTGGCGCCAACAAAGTATGCTAAGTGATGAGATATGGATGAGTTGTGGTTATGAGTATCTTGAGGGATGGGACTATGGGATTTACGCTGGGGATTGATTATGTTGGGTTATGATTATTAATTGTGCTCAGCTTTATATGTCTTGCTTGTTGTAGATTGTATACGCTTGTTATAACTGTTTCTTGTGTCTAGCCTTATCTGTCGAGTCATTCCCGGTTTTAAAAGCTAGAGTTCGTAGGATATATCTTCATGTTCAGAATGGTTTTCGTATATCTATATATACCTCTATATGTAATGTATTTCAACACGTTGGAGTGAGTTACCAGCATCTCTCGCTGAATAGATATATTTGGCTTTCAGGCACAGAAGATTAAGTCACTGGAGTGCGCTAGAGCTTGGAACATAGAAGTAGTTAGTTTCCCTTTCGGCCTGCGTGCCATGTTTATGCATTCATATCATTGAGACATTAGTTAGTTAGCCCGTGCACCTGAGTTCTCTAGCTCAGGTGTGGCATAGCACCCCGTACACTCGTACTCTGTTTGGAATTTAATGAGATTTCACCTCTATTTTATAAGTTTTAAATGTCTTGAAAATCTGGGGTGTTACAGTTGGTATCAGAGCCTAAAGTTGACCCTAGGATAAGACTCTTAAGATCAGACCTTAGGACATTAAGCTTAAACACTAGGTACTTAGGAACATAGGATTTAGGAATCTTAGGACGCGCGGTGAGATTGTGAAACCTACACATAACCTCTCCTCACTTTATCCCTTTCTAACTTAAAGAAACTCCCCCCTTCGCTTATTGCATCAAGGTAAGGACGCAAAATAACATCAACCTATGAACTCCAGGATGGCACCGAGAAGAAGACAGGTAGGAACACCGAAACTCCCCACCGAGGAATTCCTGACTCAGAATCTGCAACGCCTGGCCCAAATTGCCCAGGCACTAAGTGCTACCGCTCCCCAGCCTTTACCAAACGAGAACTTGGAGATCCACCAACAAATCTCGACGCACCAACCACCCACCCTCTCAGGAAACGAAGATCCCACGACCCTCGAGGAATGGATCGGGACTTTCGACAAGATATTCAGGGCAACTAAATGCCCCGAGGACCACCAAGTAAGAATGGCCTCCTTCTACTTCAGACACGAGACTGACACCTGGTGGGCTCACGAAGGACCCACCTGCGAACAGGACCCCGGATTCAACTGGGAAACCCTAAAACGCGGCTACGAGAACAATTCTATCCCAACCACCTAAGAGCCACCATATACGAAGAATTCCTCCACCTAAGACAAGGTGCAACCTCGATCACGGAATACTACCAACAATTCCGCCGACTGGCTCGCCTCATCCCCGACCTAGTACCCACAGAAAGGATCAGGATCGAAAGGTTCATAATGGGCCTTGACCCTGAATATCAAAAAGCCCTGGCCACACAAGAGCCAGGAACCCTCAGGGAAGCCTATGCCAAGGTATCCCAACTACAACAAGTGCCAAACCAACCCCGGGAAACACGCCTGGGAAACAAAAGGAAATCAGAAGGAAATCACATGAACCCCACCCGCGGCCTTAAAAGTCCCAGGGCCGCCTCACCCCGCCAAGTCACAGCGCCAACCGCTCAAGGAAGAATCCTCGCTCTAAGCAAAGCCAAAATTGGGGATAGCAACATAGTCTCCGGAACCTTCCTAGTACACGCCACCCCCGCCACAGTGTTATTTGACTCGGGGGCTACCAACTTATTTATAGCAACCGAGTTTGCCACCCGGCTCGGCCTCAACACCAGCACCAAGGTCCGACTCCAGGTCAAAGTGGCCTCCGGCGAAATCCTAGAATGTGACCGCATGTACAAGAATATAATGATCACCATACAAGGGGTGGAATTTCCCAGCAACTTAATCCGATTCAAACTGGATGGGGTACAAGTGATTTTGGGCATGGATTGGCTAGGGAAATACCAAGCACAAATCCTATGCGGAGAACAAAAAGTGGTCCTACGAGGACCAAACGGTAAGAGGGTATCTTACCATGGAACCCACCAGGAAGCCGGGATCAAAGTGGTGAACATGATGAAAATGAAGAAATACTTAAACAAGGGAAGCGAGGCTTTCCTATGTTCGGTCGAGGACCTCAGCACCAAAACCCCCGAACCACAAACCATCCCAGTGGTAAACGAATTCACCGACGTCTTCCCGGACGAAATCCCCGGGGCACCCCCAGTCAGAGAGCTCGAGTTCACCATAGATCTCGTACCGGGCGCTGCCCCAATTTCTAAACCTCCCTACCGATTAGCACCAAAAGAAATGAAGGAACTAAAGACGCAACTGCAAGAATTGCTAGACAAGGACTACATCCGTCCTAGCACCTCCCCATGGGGAGCGCCAGTGTTGTTTGTTAAAAAGAAGGATGGGAGCATGCGCCTATGCATCGACTACAGGGAACTTAACCAAGTCACGATAAAGAATAAGTACCCCCTTCCCCGAATCGACAACTTGTTCGACCAACTTAAAGGAGCAGGGGTATTCTCAAAGATTGATCTAAGATCCGGGTATTACCAAATATAGGTAGCCAAACCGGACATTCAGAAAACAGCCTTCCGGACACGTTACGGTCACTATGAATTCACCGTAATGCCCTTCGGACTCACCAACGCGCCTGCCATATTCATGGACCTCATGAACCGAGTATTCCGACCCCACTTGGATGACTTCGTCATTGTGTTCATTGATGACATCCTAGTCTACTCCCGAAACAAGGAAGAACATGAAAGACACCTCCGCATAACCCTGCAAACTCTAAGGGAGCACCAACTATACGCCAAGTTCTCTAAATGCGAATTTTGGAAAGACAGCGTGGCCTTCCTTGGTCACGTGATAACCAAGGAAGGGATTAAGGTGGACCCCGCCAAGATCCGTGCCGTTAAAGAATGGACCACACCAAGCTCACTCACCGAAGTCCGAAGCTTCCTAGGCTTGGCGGGCTACTACAGGAGATTTGTACCCGACTTTACCAGGATAGCCCAACCCCTC
The DNA here is from genome assembly GCF_001879475.1 of Ipomoea nil. Lineage (NCBI taxonomy): Eukaryota > Viridiplantae > Streptophyta > Magnoliopsida > Solanales > Convolvulaceae > Ipomoea > Ipomoea nil. The sequence goes on along the minus strand of NW_017617714.1, from coordinate 1,467,727 downwards.
AACAAACTCATGAAAAAGGAAACCCCCTTCCAATGGGACAACGACTGCGTCTCGGCCTTTCAAGAATTGAAGGATAAGTTAACCACGGCACCCGTACTCGCCATCCCCTCCGGGGAGGAAGGATTCGAGGTCTTCAGTGACGCATCCAAGAAGGGGTTAGGGTGTGTGCTAATGCAAAAAGGCCGAGTAATAGCCTACGCATCCAGGTAGCTCAAAACCCATGAGGAAAACTACCCCACCCACGACCTCGAGCTAGCCGCCATCGTGTTCGCACTAAAAATTTGGAGGCATTACTTATACGGGGTGCAATGCAAGATTTACACGGACCATAAGAGCCTAAAGTACATCTTCACCCAAAAAGACCTAAACATGAGACAACGGAGGTGGTTAGAACTCATAAAGGATTACGACCTGGACATCCAATACCATGAGGGAAAAGCTAACGTGGTGGCGGATGCCCTAAGCAGGAAGACTAACCACTCCCTCAACACCACTTGGATCCTACCGGACCAACTGTACAAGGACTTCCAAAGACTGAATTTGGAAATAATAAAACAAGGTCAAAACCACCCCGACATCCACTTATTCAACACACGAGTCGTGCCTACACTCTTCGAGGAAATCAAAATAGGGCAACAGTAGGATCCGGAACTAGATAAAATCCGCCTCGACCTAACCCAGGGGAAGGAAGGACTCTTCAAAATACACGAAGACGGCAGTCTCCGTTACCAAGGTAGGTGGTGCGTGCCCTCAACGCACCCCCACTTGAAGCAACAAATCTTGGAGGAAGGACACAAATCCCCATACTCGGTCCCCCCAGGAGGTGACAAATTATACCAAGATGTAAAAAGGTCATTTTGGTGGCCCAACATGAAAAAGGAAATCGCGGATTTCGTGGCCAGGTGCCTGAATTGCCAAAGGGTGAAGGCCGAACGATGCAAGCCCAAGGGACTCGTACAACCCCTTGAGATACCACAAGGAAAGTGGGATTCCATATCCATGGATTTCGTCGGAGGACTACCCCCAACGAAGACCGGCAAGGATAAGATTTGGGTCATAGTGGACCGACTAACCAAAACAGCGCGATTCATTGCCATGAAGGAAACGTGGTCAATGACACAACTGGCCCAAGCCTACTTGAGCCGAGTAGTGAAGTATCACGGAGTCCCTCGAAACATCGTATCCGATAGAGACTCCAGGTTCCTCTCACAATTCTGGAAATCACTGCAATTAGCCTTGGGGACACAACTAAAACTAAGCACTGCTTTCCACCCCACCACGGACGGCCAAACCGAGAAGACCATTCAGACTCTCGAAGACATGCTAAGAGCCTGCGTGTTGGACTTTCAAGGGACATAGGAGGAACACCTAGACCTGATTGAATTCTCATACAACAACAGCTACCACGCGAGCATTCGTATGGCACCCTACGAAGCTCTATACGGACAAAAGTGCAGAACCCCCTTATGTTGGGAAGACATGGTCGACCCAATAACACTAGGGCCTCAACACCTACAGGACACAATCACCAAGGTCAAGCACATCCAGGAGAGGATGAAGGCTGCCCAGGACTGCCAAAAGTCCTATGCCGACCTAAAGAGGAAACAGGCCGAGTTCAACACCGGGGACAAGGTCTGGTTGAGAATCTCGCCCACACGAGGGGTGATGAGATTCGGAAGGAAAGGAAAGCTCAGCCCTCGATTTATCGGCCCCTATGAAATCATAAAGAAAGTTGGGAACCTAGCCTATCGCCTCGCCCTACCCGTCGAACTAGAACGAGTACACAACGTATTCCACATATCCCAGCTAAAGAAATACGTACACGACCCGAGCCACGTGCTTCAACCCGAGGTCGTGAACCTCGACGAGTCACTAGTATACGAAGAAAGACCCGTGAGGATCCTGGACACCAAGACAAGAAACACTCGTCGCCGAGCCATAGAAATGGTGAAAGTCCTCTGGACCAACCATGGGACCGAGGAAGCAATGTGGGAGCTCAAAGACACAATGAGGGAACGCTACCCTGAACTTTTCACACCAGGTAACTAAGAGAAAGTCACTCGGCAAGGACCAAGCTTCGGGGACGAAGCTTCCCGATAAGGGGGGGAGAGTGTAACACCCCGTGTTACGACCCCTAAGATCAATTAAATCATTTAAACAATTACCCAAAAAGAAAGAATTAAATCACAATAATTAATTAGGAAGGCCCACCATAGTCCACGGGCCCTTATCCCTAAACCCAATCCTTAGTCCCAAAAGAAATAGAACTAGCAAGCCCATAATATTAGTCCCTAACTAGGACACCTAAATATATAAATAGGGGACTTAAGAGGCACCTAGAAAACCCCACCACAAGAATAAACGCCCACCACCCCAAAGAGCTCCAAGAATCCCCCTAGAAGAAATAAAGAAAGCAAGAAAGCTTAAAGAAAGACCCTTCATAGCCAAGGAATTTATTAAGGCTAAGAGGTAACCCATGTCTCAATAAAACCTATTTTTATAGTTATGATTCCCCCTTAGGGTTTCCCCATATTATCGTGTATTAATGACTTGTGACGATTATTATTGATGATTGATGTGATGAACCCATGAGGGGTCTTGATAATCTTGATATTTGGAGATTCTTGATAATTATGATGTTCTTGATGATTATATGGAGTTCTTGATGATTAAGTGTTGTTCTTGATAATTGTATGATGCCCTTGATGCTTATGTGTTATTCTTACCGAATCTTGCAATTAGAAGGCAAATCGTATTCTTGTTGATATAAAAGTGATTAGAACCCTAGGTTGTATCGTATGATGTTATTCTTGGGTTATCGGGTGGGGAAATCGCATGTTTGGGTGTTGATTATGTTTAGAAAAGCATGATAGGTTATGTGCCGTTCGTTCCTTGAATTTGATCCGTTAATTGTCTACGTGTTGTCGTTAATTGCATTGTAAAGTGTCTAAGCATGGTTTCGGGTTCCACAATGGTTCCCGGGGCGAAATTGCATGATAAGAGTCAGTGGGGGGGTAGGGGACCCGCCACCTACCCACGGCCGGAAAACACATCTCCGGCAGCGGGCGACCCGCTGCCCGGAACAGTAATGCCCGGCGGGCAGCTGGCGGGTGGCCCCCCACCCACCGGCTTCCCGCTGGAAAATCATCCCCCTCGGAATCTCGGCTTCCCCGTTTGATGATTCCCCGTCCCCCGTGGTGTCCCAACGGACTCCGTTAATCGTGCCTTTGTCTAGTTTGATATTTCGGGTACCGTTCGTAGGTTTATGAGTCTATTATATTGCATGCTAGTTGAATTGGTATCCCGTTGACCTAGGTAGAAGCAGTATGAACCCCTTAGGACTATTCTTAGTATGTGATGGATCACGCATAGGTTTTGTTATACGTTTTCTCCCCCTTCCCAATGTGTTAATGTGGGTTGCATGTACTTGCTATTTGTTATGTGTGCATGTAACCCCGAGTTTGTTAAGATCAATCGGGCTATACGGGCAGTCGGGTGGGCTGAGAACCATACCGGCTGTTAACCAAGCTGGTAAAGACCGATCAGGTATATAAATATTATGTAGGACAAAGGTCCATCAGTCGGTTGCGATCGGCTCCTCCGTAAGGTGAGACGGGGCAGGGTGCTGCGGGGCCGTGTCAGAGCTATATGCGCTGACCCTCATGTATGGGCATGCGATTGGTCCTGTGGCGCCAACAAAGTATGCTAAGTGATGAGATATGGATGAGTTGTGGTTATGAGTATCTTGAGGGATGGGACTATGGGATTTACGCTGGGGATTGATTATGTTGGGTTATGATTATTAATTGTGCTCAGCTTTATATGTCTTGCTTGTTGTAGATTGTATACGCTTGTTATAACTGTTTCTTGTGTCTAGCCTTATCTGTCGAGTCATTCCCGGTTTTAAAAGCTAGAGTTCGTAGGATATATCTTCATGTTCAGAATGGTTTTCGTATATCTATATATACCTCTATATGTAATGTATTTCAACACGTTGGAGTGGGTTACCAGCATCTCTCGCTGAACAGATATATTTGGCTTTCAGACACAGAAGATTAAGTCACTGGAGTGCGCTAGAGCTTGGAACATAGAAGTAGTTAGTTTCCTTTTCGGCCTGCGTGCCATGTTTACGCATTCATATCATTGAGACATTAGTTAGTTAGCCTGTGCACCTAAGTTCTCTAGCACAGGTGTGGCATAGCACCCCGTACACTCGTACTCTGTTTGTAATTTAATGAGATTTCACCTCTATTTTATAAGTTTTAAATATCTTGAAAATCTGGGGTGTTACATAAACGAATTCACCGACGTCTTCCCGGACGAAATCCCCGGGGTACCCCCAGTCAGAGAAGTCGAGTTCACCATAGATCTCGTACGGGGCGCTGCCCCAATTTCTAAACCTCCCTACCGATTAGCACCAAAAGAAATGAAGGAACTAAAGACGCAACTACAAGAATTGCTAGACAAGGACTACATCCGTCCTAGCACCTCCCCATGGGGAGCGCCAGTGTTGTTTGTTAAAAAGAAGGATGGGAGCATGCGCCTATGCATCGACTACAGGGAACTTAACCAAGTCACGATAAAGAGTAAGTAACCCCTTCCCCGAATCGACGACTTGTTCGACCAACTTAAAGAGGCAGGGGTATTCTCAAAGATTGATCTAAGATCTGGGTATCACCAAATACAGGTGGCCAAATCAGACATTCAGAAAACAGCCTTCCGGACACGTTACGGCCACTATGAATTCACCGTAATGCCCTTCGGACTCACCAACGCGCCTGCCATATTCATGGACCTCATGAACCGAGTATTCCGACCCCACTTGGATGACTTTGTCATCGTATTCATTGATGACATCCTAGTCTACTCCCGAAACAAGGAAGAACATGAAAGACACCTCCGCATAACCCTGCAAACTCTAAGGGAGCACCAACTATACGCCAAGTTCTCTAAATGCGAATTTTGGAAAGACATCGTGGCCTTCCTGGGTCACGTGATAACCAAGGAAGGGATTAAGGTGGACCCCGCCAAAATCCGCGCCGTTAAAGAATGGACCACACCAAGCTCACTCACCGAAGTCCGAAGCTTCCTAGGCTTGGCAGGCTACTACAGGAGATTTGTACCCGACTTCACCAGGATAGCCCAACCCCTCAACAAACTCATGAAAAAGGAAACCCCCTTCCAATGGGACAACTACTGCGCCTCGGCCTTTCAAGAATTAAAGGATAAGTTAACCACGGCACCCGTACTCGCCATCCCCTCTGGGGAGGAAGGATTCGAGGTCTTCAGTGACGCATCCAAGAAGGGGTTGGGGTGCGTGCTAATGCAAAAAGGCCGAGTAATAGCCTACGCATCCAGGCAGCTCAAAACCCACGAAGAAAACTACCCCACCCACGACCTCGAGCTCGCCGCCATCGTGTTCGCACTAAAAATTTGGAGGCATTACTTATACGGGGTGCAATGCAAGATTTACATGGACCATAAGAGCCTAAAGTACATCTTCACCCAGAAAGACCTAAACATGAGACAACGGAGGTAGTTAGAACTCATAAAGGATTACGACCTGGACATCCAATACCATGAGGGAAAAGCTAACGTGGTGGCGGATGCCCTAAGCAGGAAGACTAACCATTCCCTCAACACCACTTGGATCCTTCCGGACCAATTGTACAGGGACTTCCAAAGACTGAATTTGGAAATAATAAAACAAGGTCAAAACCACCCCGACATCCACTTACTCAACACACGAGTCGTACCTACACTCTTCGAGGAAATCAAAATAGGGCAACAGTAGGATCCGGAACTAGATAAAATCCGCCTCGACCTAACCCAGGGGAAGGAAGGACCCTTCAAAATACACGAAGACGCCAGTCTCCGTTACCAAGGTAGGTGGTGCGTGCCCTCAACGCACCCCCACTTGAAGCAACAAATCTTGGAGGAAGGACACAACTCCCCATAATCGGTTCACCCAGGGGGTGACAAGCTATACCAAGATATAAAAAGGTCATTTTGGTGGCCCAACATGAAAAAGGAAATCGCGGATTTCGTGGCCAGGTGTCTGAATTGCCGAATGGTGAAGGCCGAACGATGCAAGCCCAAGGGACTCGTACAACCCCTTGAGATACCACAAGGATAGTGGGATTCCATATCCATGGATTTCGTCGGAGGACTACCCCCAACGAAGACCGGCAAGGATAAGATTTGGGTCGTAGTGGACCGACTAACCAAAACAGCGCGATTCATCGCGATGAAGGAAACATGGACAATGACACAACTAGCCCAAGCCTACTTGAGCCGGGTAGTGAAGTATCACGGAGTCCCCCGAAACATCGTATCCGATAGGGACTCCAGGTTCCTCTCACAATTCTAGAAATCACTGCAACTAGCCTTGGGGACACAACTAAAACTAAGCACTGCTTTCTACCCCACCACCGACGGCCAAACCGAGAGGACCATTCAGACTCTCGAAGACATGCTAAGAGCCTGCGTGTTGGACTTTCAAGGGACATGGGAGGAACTCCTAGACCTTATTGAATTCTCATACAACAACAGCTACCACGCAAGCATTCGTATGGAACCCTACGAAGCTCTATACGGACAAAAATGCAGAACCCCCTTATGTTGGGAAGACATGGTCGACCCAATAACACTAGGGCCCCAACACCTACAGGATACAATCACCAAGGTCAAGCACATCCGGGAGAGGATGAAGGCTGCCCAGGACCGCCAAAAGTCCTATGCCGACCTAAAGAGGAAACAAGCCGAGTTCAACACCGGGGACAAGGTCTGGTTGAGAATCTCGCCCACACGAGGGGTGATGAGATTCGGAAGGAAAGGAAAGCTCAGCCCTCGATTTATCGGCCCCTATGAAATCATAGAAAAAGTTGGGAACCTAGCCTATCGCCTCGCCCTACCCGTCGAACTAGAACGAGTACACAACGTATTCCACATATCCCAGCTAAAGAAATACGTACACGACCCGAGCCACGTGCTTCGACCCGAGGTCGTGAACCTCGACGAGTCACTAGTATACGAAGAAAGACCCGTGCGGATCCTGGACTCCAAGACAAGAAACAGCCGTCGCCGAACCATAGAAATGGTGAAAGTCCTCTGGACCAACCATGGGACCGAGGAAGCAACATGGGAGCTCAAAGACACAATGAGGGAACGCTACCCCGAACTTTTCACACCAGGTAACTAAGAGAAAGTCACTCGGCAAGGACCAAGCTTCGGGGACGAAGCTTCCCGGTAAGGGGGGGAGAGTGTAACACCCCGTGTTACGACCCCTAAGATCAATTAAATCATTTAATCAATTACCCAAAAGAAAGAATTAAATCACAATAATTAATTAGGAAGGCCCACCATAGTCCACGGGCCCTTATACCTAAACCCAATCCTTAGTCCCAAAAGAAATAGAACTAGCAAGCCCATAATATTAGTTCCTAACTAGGACACCTAAATATATAAATAGGGGACTTAAGAGGCACCTAGAATCCTCCCCACAAGATTAACGCCCCACCACCCCAAAAGAGCTCCAAGAATCCCCTTAGAAGAAATCAAGAAAGCAAGAAAGCTTAAAGAAAGACCCTTCATAGCCAAGGAATTAATTAAGGCTAAGAGGTAACCCATGTCTCAACAAAACCTATTTTCATAGTTATGATTTCCCCCGTAGGATTTCCCCATATTATTGTGTATTGATGATTTGTGATGTTATTATTGATGATTGATGGGATAATTCCATGGGTGATCTTGATATCGGGAGATTCTTGATAATTATGGTGTTCTTAACGATTATGTGGAATTCTTGATGATTATAAGTTGCTCTTGATGATTGTATGGCGTTCTTGATGCTTATATGTTATTTGTACCGAATCTTGTAATTAGAAAACGAACCGTATTCTTGTTGATGTAAAAGTGATTAGAACCCTAGGTTGAATCGTATGATATTATTCTTGGTATATCGGGTGGGGAAATCGCATGTTTGGGTGACAATTATGTTTAGAAAAGCATGATAGGTTATGTGCCATACGTTTCTCGTATCTGATCCGTTAATTGTCTACCTGTTGATCGTTAATTGCGTTGTAAAGTGTCTAAGCATGGTTTCGGGTTCCACAACGGTTCCCGGGGCTTTTTGTGTATAAAGAGTCAGTGGGGGGGTAGGGGACCCGCCACCTACCCGCGGTCAAAGAGGGCAGTCCCGGCAGCGGGCAGCTGCCCGCTGGCGCCCCGCTGCCCGGAGCAGTGTTACCGGCGGGTGGCCCCCCCTCCCACCGGCTACCCGCTGGAAATTCCCATTCGGGACCCCGGCCTCCCCGTTTGATGTTTTCCCCGATCCCCGTGGTGTCCCAACGGACTCCGTGTATCGTGCCTATGTCTAGTTGGATATTTCGGGTACCGTTCGTAGGTTGTATGAGTCTTATATATTGCATGATAATTGAATTGGTACCCCGTTGACCTAGGTGAAAGAAGCATGAACCCCTTAGGATTATTCTTAGTATGTGAAGGATCACGCATAGGTTTTTTTATACGTGTTCTCCCCCTTCCCAATGTGTTAATGTGGGTTGCATGTGCTTGCTATGTGTTATGTGTGCATGATACCCCAATTCGGTTGCGATCGGATTGGTTATTCCTGAGCTGCGGTTCAGAAGCTGGCTGCGGTCAGATTTACACTCTTGGGCTGCGGTCCACCGTTTGGTTGCGATCAAACGTTTCCACATGAGCTGCGGTTCATACTTTCCTGGCTGCGGTCAGATGACATACTCTTGGGTTGCGGTCCACTGTTTGGTTGCGATCAAACTATGATGAGCTGCGATTCATCGGTCGGTTGCGATCGACTCCTCCGTGTTGCGATACGGGGCAGGGTGCTGCGGGGCCGTGTCAGAGCTATATGCGCTGACCCTCATGTATGGGCATGCGATTGGTCCTGTGGCGCCAACAAAGTGTGCCATGTGTTGAGATATGGATGAGTTGTGATTATGAGTATCTTGGGGGTTGTGACTATGGGATTCATGTTGGGGATTGTTTACGTTGGGTTATGATTATTAATGGTGCTCAGCTTTATCTGTCCTGCCTGTTGTGGATTGTATAAGCTTGTTATAACTGTTGCTTGTGTCCAGCCTTATCTGTCCAGTCATCCCCGGATTTAAAAGCTAGAGTTCGTAGGATATACCTTAATGCTCAAAATGATTTTCGTATATCTATATATATCTCTATATGTAATGTATTTCAACGCGTTGGAGTGGGTTACCAGCGTCTCTCGCTGAACAGATATATTTGGCTTTCAGGCACAGAAGAATAAGTCACTGGAGCGCGCTAGAACTTGGAACGTAGAAGTAGATAGCTCCCCTTTCGGCCTGCGTGCCATGCTTATGCATTTACATTATTGAGGATATTAGTTAGTTAGCCTGTGCACCTGAGTTCTCTAGCTCAGGTGTGGCATAGCACCCCGTACTCTCGTATTATGTTTTGGGATTTAATGAGATTTCACCTTTATTCTATAAGTTTTAAATGCCTTGAAAATCTGGGGTGTTACACCCAAGCACTCAGCGACATAGCTCTCCGCAACAACCGACCACCACCTCCACCAAATACAAACTCAGAAATCGCCCGACAAGTTTCAAACCACAGACCACCCACTTTCTCAGGAGAAGAAGATCCCGCCATTCTTGAGGAATGGATTCGGACCTTCGACAAAATCCTGGGGTTAGTAGAATGTCCAGAGGAACGTCGTGTAGAGGTGGCCTCATTCTACTTCGGACACGAGGCAGACCTTTGGTGGATCCACGAGAGACCCACTTACAGACGAGAACCAGGATTCAACTGGGAAAGTCTGAAAACACGACTACGAGAACAATTTTACCCAGCCCACATAAAAGCATCTATGCACGAAGAGTTCCTTCACTTAAAACAAGGAACGGCTACCGTCATGGAATACCATAAACGATTCCTTAAACTGGCACGCTTCGTGCCAGAACTAGTCCCCACAGAGACAACCAAAATAGAGAGATTTGTATCGGGCCTCAACTTCGAAGCCCGAAAAGCCCTAATAGTAAGCGGACCCCGGACCCTCAACGAGGCCTACACCAGTGCCGCCAATCTCTACCGAATCCAACTACTACAACGTGGGGTTCAGGAACAGATTCGAAAAAGGAGCACAGGAGGTGGGGCGCCACCCATGAAAAGAGCAAGAAACGACGCCAACGCAAGGCCAAGCAATCCAACGGGACAGAGGCCACCCCCAAGAAACAACGAAACTAATACAGGGGGCTTCCCCTGCCCAAAATGCCGCCAAAGCCATAGGGGCAAGGACTGCATGGGGAACCCCTTACGATGCTTCAATTGCGGGAAAGAAGGGCACAAGGCATTCCTCTGCCCCCAACCCTCAAACTCACGCCCTATGGTCATGGGCCGACACGGGGACACGAACAATCATGGAAACTATGGTGCCCCTGGAAAAGTATTTGTCATGAGCCGCACGCAAGCCGAACTCGAAGACGAGGGCAACCCCGACGAAGGGAATATGACCCCAGAAGACGAAGACCACGCAAATCCGCCCGAAGGGAACCAGGAAGATGAATTTTGTTTAGGATAATATAACAAACCCCCCTTTTGTAACCACCCCCGTAGTAGGATCGCATGTTTAGAATAGTCACTTCGGAATTATAATAAATAAAAGCTAGTTCGGAACAATATTAGCATAACAAAAGGAAACAAGACTACCCACAAGACGACAAGCAACAAAACATCTTCTGCCACTAGGAGACAAAAGAGGGAAAAGACAAAGGAGATATCCCACAAGGAAAACTAACGTTACCAATGGGAATGGAACCTTAAACCTCCCATTTACAAATCAATGCCTTAACCACTAGGCTACAAGTGTTTCTTGGAATTTCAAGGGGACACACCTTTCTTAAATCCCTACAAGTCCCTAAAAACCCCCAAAACCCCCACCCATTAACACTTCTTCTTCCTCATTCCCTTCTTTCCCCCACAATCTCTCTCCCTCTCTTCCTTCCCCACCCATTCCGCCGCCACACAACAAACCACCCCAGCACCCCAACGAGCCACCCCGCCGACCGCCACCACCCGCCAAGCCACCGGCGCCCGTCCGCAACACTCGCCGCCACCACACCGGAGACAAACCGCGACGCCTCCGCCGACCGCCCGGACCCTCCCCGCTGCCACGCCCCACCATTGCCGCACACCCAAGCCCCGCCGTGAACCACCGCTACCTCGACACCCCCGCTGCCGTGCCGAGCCAGGCCATGCCGAGAACCATCGCCATCGACGAAACCCTACCGCCGGAACCCTCGCCGGAATCTCGCCGGAGTCCGCCGGAAAAACGCTCTCCCGAAGAAAATCCTAAAAATGCCGAAAAGCCCCTCAGAGTCCGCATCCCGGAATGGAGCAACACCGACTACACCGTGATCGGAGGTAAATCCCTCGAACCCGATCAATTTTCTCCGGAATTGGTCGACATGCTCAACCACCAAGGGCTTTTGGATACGTATCTCGCCATAAAAGGGGACACATACACCGAATTGGTGAAGGAATTCTACCAACATTTGGTGGCCATCAAACGAGGTGATAAACTAAAAATCACCACTAAGGTCCGAGGCAAGGAAATCATACTTTCCGAAGGCCGCTTGGCCAAGCTCTTAAAATTGACCACCACGGGCGTGTCAGACTATGACCGAAAAGGGTGGATTGGTACCCAAAACACGGGGTACAAAGACTACCTCGGGTACCTACTCGGAAGGGAGGAAGGTTTCAGCTCGGCCACATGGCCAAATAGGAAATGGCTAACCGCAGAACAAAAGATATTGGTTATGATTGTGACTGACAGCCTATTGCCCACGAATAATAAAAGCAAGGATGTAGGAAGTCTGGAGTGTACTTTTGCCTATCTCTTAAAGCACAAAATCAAGTTCAATCTACCGGCCCTCATGTTGAAACACATGGAATTTTGCAAAACTAGCAACCAACTTAGCCTACCCTACGGGATGATCCTGAGTTGGATCATGGAGAAAAAGGGGGTAGACCTAAGCGGCACAGAGGTCAAGACCGCAAGTGGCATGACTTTCAATGCTCAGAATCTCCGTCGCAATGATATCTACTACACCGAAGGGGGACAATACATCACCCTCGAAGAGATTTGCCTTAAGCCCGAAGAGGAACGAAGGGAGTTGGTTGATCTACTAAATATCTCCAACAAGAAACTCAAGCGGGCAATGCAAGACTGTGGGGAACCAGGGGAAAATGAGGAACAAGAAGAGGATAGCGAGCCCAATCCACTAGCACCCATGCGAGCAAGGGGAAACCCAAGGGGTCTAAATGAAGAATCAGTCAACGAACGCATCCTCGCGCAGCTCACTCGGCAGAACCAAATCATGGACGAGGGATTTTCATCCCTAATTCGCGCAACACGCGCCTTGGACCAAGGAGTGGTAACCATCGAGACCATGTTGGGCACTTGCGGGGCATCCAACTCAGGCGCAGGAAACCAAGGTAGACTCAAACCCTCCAAGCCACCACCTCACCAAAAGTCCAGTCTACCCCAAACAAGGACAACACGTGGAGCCACATTTCCTAACCAGGAGGCCAAAATACGTGACGTCTCGGGGTGAAAGAATGGGTCCACACACCGGCTTCGGGGACGAAGCCTCTTGTAAGGGGGGAAGAGTGTAACACCTCGTGTTACGACCCCTAAATTAAAATGAATTAAATTATCACCCACCCTAAAAAGGGAATTAAAACCCATTAATTAGCCAAGAAGGGGGTCCACCATGGTCCATGAGCCCTTATCCCTAAAGCCAACCCCTTAGTCCTATAAGGAATAGGATTAGTGAACCCATGCCACCTAGACCATAATTAGGACTCTTAATTATATAAATAGGGACATAGAAGGCACCTAGAACACACACCACAAATAATCCCTCACCACACAAGAAAGTTCCAAGAACTCCCGTAGGAGAAATCAAGAAAGGAGAAATCCTAAAGAAAGACCCTTCATAGCCAAGGAAATTAATTAAGGCTAAGAGGTAACCCATGTCTCAACAAAACCTATTTTCTTCGCTATAATCTCCTTCCTTGGCCTCCCTCTATATTCTATGTCTTGATTGAGTTCTTCTATGATAATTATGTTATGTTCTTGATGATTGATAAGATGATTTATATGCTTTATTGATAATCTTGATGATCTTAATGTTGAGAAGAAGTTCTCGATTATGATGTGATGATTCTTGACGAATCTTGATATTTTCTTGATGTTAAAGATTAAATATGTTCTTGATGTTTTGGGTGGGATTAGAGCCCTAGGTTGGAATTGGAATTTGTATTGTGATGTTCTCGATTTGTATTTGGGAGGGAATTCGCATGTTCGGGTGTTGTTTACATTTAGAAGTCATAATAGGATAAGTCCTACATGATTCTTGCTTTTGATCCGTTAATTGCTTACGTCGTGTCGTTATTTGCGTTTAAAAGTGTCTAAGCATGGTTTCGAGTTCCACAAAGGTCCCCGGGACGAATATTTGAGAAAAGAGTCAGTGGGGGGTAGGTGGGGGTGGGGGAACCCACCACCTACCTGCTGCCCAAAAGGGCGCTGCCCGGCAGCGGGCAGCCACCGGGCAGCCGGCTACCCGCTGCCCGGAACAGCGCCCACCGGCGGGCAGCCGGCGGGTGACCCCCACCCACCGGCTACCCGCTGGTCCACACCCCACCCCGGGTCCACGGCTTCCCCGTTTGATTTTCCCCGTCCCTCATGGTGTCCCAACAGACCCCGTTTGTCGTGCCTGAGTCTAGTTTGGAATTTCGGGTGCCATTCGTAGGTTAATCGAGTCTTAGGAATTGCATGCTAGTTGAATTGGTAACCCTTGGACCTAGGTGGAAGTTATATGAGCCCTTAGGAACTATTCATAGTGTGTGAATGATCACATGTAAGCTTAATTATATGTCTCCCCCTTACCTATGTGAATTATGTGTTATTATGTGCTATTGTGTGTTACGTGATGCATGACCCCAACTTGGTTAAGACCAATTGGGCTATACAGGCAGTTGAATGGGCTGAGAACCATCCCAACTGTTAACCAGGCCGGTTAAGATCGGTTAGGGATATTGAGATGATATAGGACTGAGGTCCACTATACAGCCAGTTGAATGGGTTGAGAACCATCCCAACTGTTAACCAGGCTGGTAGGGACCTGTTAGGTATATAAAGATTATGTATAGGACTGAAGGTCCACATGGGCCTCGGTGATATGACCCACCGACCGGGATGCGCCAGGCGGTATGGGGCCAACAAGCTGAGGAAGGTTGTAGTCCACCGACCTGAGTAATCAGGCGGTGTGTAGGGCTACGACTGGCTGCGACCCACCGAGTGGTGGGACATCGGTATGTAGGACCGTAGCCTCCGAGGATCTTTGCCCACCGACTGAGTTTAGCTCAGCGGTGTGTCGGGCTTGATCCGCTACGGCCCGCCGATTATGCGCACCAACGGTGTGTAGGGTCGTAAGTCTCCCCTTGTAAAGGGGATCGCGGTTCACCGACTGGGCGCGTCAGCGGTGTGTCGGATCGTGGTCCGACGTTGAGTTCGTTAGTGGTTCTCCAAGGGTTGGTTGCGATCAACTCCCCTCGTACTACGATACTGAGGTAGGGTGCTACGGGGCCGTGTTAATGCTATAGGCATTAACCCTCATGTTCGGGGCATGCGATTGTTCCCGTGGCGCCATCGATGATTATGTGATATGAATGATGGTTGGATGATAATGTGGATTGGAATTGAGTAGTGGCTTGTGACCGTAAATGCGTATTCCTTATGATGTTATTATTGTTGTCTGATGTGCTTATCCCAAATTGCTGAGTCTATTCCTGGTTTTAAAACTAGTGTCTCTTAAGTATATATCTTCCTGCTTCGAAATGATTTTTGTATATCTATATATATATATATACCTATCTATACTATATTCCAACGCGTTGGAGTGGGTTACCAGCATCGTTCGCTGAACAGATATATTTGGCTTTCAGGCACAGAGTTGTAGACACTGGAGCGCGCTAGACACTCGGAGCGTAGAGCTAGATAGTTTCCCTTTCGGCCTGCGTGCCATGCTTATGTATTTACGTTTTGAGGATATTAGTTAGTTAGCCTGTGCACCTGAGTTCTCTAGTTCAGGTGTGGCATAGCACCCCGTACTCTTTTATATTATGTTTTGGGATCTACCTTTATTATATAAGTCTTAAAAGTTGAAAAATTTCGGGGTGTTACAAAAATCATAGCTTATCTTTTAAAACCAAGAATATCAAGATTTATCAAGAACATCACACAATTATCAAGATCCCTTTCTAATCATCAAGATTATCAAGATCAACACATAAGATCATCTCATCAATCATCAAGATCATATCATCATCATTATAAAGGAGCCAAAGAGAAGATTATAGCAAAGAAAATAGGTTTTGTTGAGACATGGGTTACCTCTTAGCCTTAATTAGAATCCTTAGCTATAAAGGGTCTTTCTCTAAGATCTCTGTAACACCCCGTGTTACGGCCTTCAATCCCGGATTAATTATTTAATTAATCCCGTTAATAATAATTAAATATGATTTAATTCGGTTAGGTTTCCCTTTAATTAATTAATAAGGCCCACCATGAACCGTGGGCCCTTGCCTAAATTAGAGCCTTAAGCCCATTAGGAATAAATAAAGTAAACCTTTTACTATTCAAATTCTGATTAGGAATCCTAGACCTAGTTATCTATTAGGAATAAAGGAAGTAGGCCTTTTACTATTCAGATTATGATTAGGATTCTCTTTAATTAATTAATATGGTCCACTATGGACCATGGAACCCAATCCTTAGTCCCAAAAGGAATAGAATTAGCAGGCCTATAATATTAGTTCCTAATTAGGACTCCTAAATATATAAATAGGGGACTTAAGAGGCACCTAGAACCCCCCCACATGCATAAACGCCCATCACCCCAGGAGAGCTCCAAGAATCCCCTTAGAGGAAATCAAGAAAGCAAGAAAGCTTAAAGAAAGATCCTTCATAGCCAAGGAATTAATTAAGGCTAAGAGGTAACCCATGTCTCAACAAAACCTATTTTCATAGCTATGATTTCCCCTTAGGGTTTCCCCCATATTATTGTGAATGGCGAGATTATGGTGATTATTGTTGATGTTTGATGTGATGATCCCATGAGGGATCTTGATAATCTTGATATTGGGAGATTCTTGATAATTATGGAGTTCTTGATAATTATATGGAGTTCTTGATGATTATGTGTTGTTCTTGATAATTGCGTGATGTTCTTGATGCTTATGTGTTATTCTTACCGAATCTTGCAATTAGAAGACGAATCGTATTATTGTTGATATAAAAGTGATTAGAACCCTAGGTTGTATCGTATGATATTATTCTTGGATTATCGGGTGGGGAAATCGTATGTTTGGGTGTTGATTATGTTTAGAAAAGCATGATAGGTTATGTGCCGTTCGTTTCTCGTACTTGTTCCGTAAATTATCTACGTGTATCGTTAATTACGTTGTAAAGTGTCTAAGCATGGTTTCGGGTTCCACAATGGTTCCCGGGGCGAAATTGTGTGTTAAGAGTCAGTGGGGGGTAGGTGGGGGTAGGGGACCCGCCACCTACCCGCGGCCTATTTGGGCAACGCCGGCAGCGGGCAGCCGGCGGGCGGGCAGCTGCCCGCCGGGCACCCGCTGCCCGGAACAGTTGTCGCCGGCGGGTGAACCTTCACCCACCGGCTACCCGCTGGTTTACACCCTCCCTCGGGTTTCCGGCTCCCCCGTTTGATGTTTCCCCGTTCCCCGTGGTGTCCTAACGGACCCCGTTTGTCGTGCCTATGTCTAGTTTGATATTTCGGGTACCGTTCGTAGGTTTATGAGTCTATTATATTGCATGCTAGTTGAATTGGTATCCCGTTGACCTAGGTGGAAGAAGTATGAACCCCTTAGGACTATTCTTAGTACGTGATGGATCACGCATAAGGTTGTTATACGCTTTATCCCCCTTCCCAAGGTGTAATGTGGGTTGCATGTGCTTGCTATGTGTTATGTGTGCGTGTTACCCCAATTCGGTTGCGATCGGATTGGTTATCCTGAGCTGCGGTTCAGAAACCGGTTATGGTCAGATGGGAATTCCTGGCTGTAGTCGGATGACGGTTTCCTGGGCTGCGGTCCAGAAGCTGGTTGTAGTCAGATGGGAATTCCTGGCTGCAATCAGGTGACATCTTTCCTGAGCTGCGGTTCAGAGGCTGGCTGTAGTCAGATGGGAATTCCTGGCTACAGTCAGACGACACACTCTCTTGGGCTGCGGTCCACTGTTTGGTTGCGATCAAACATTATGATGAGCTGCGGTTCATCGATCGGTTGCGATCGACCCCTCCGTGTTGCGATACGGGGCAGGGTGCTGCGGGGCCGTGTCAGAGCTATATGCGCTGACCCTCATGTATGGGCATGCGATTGGTCCTGTGGCGCCAACAAAGTGTGTTATGTGTTGTGATATGGATGAGTGGTGATTATGAGTGCCTTGGGGAATGTGACTATGGGATTTATATTGGGGAATTGTTTATGATGGGTCATGATTATTGCTTATACCTTGCCTTATTTGCCTTATCTGTTATGAACTGCTTATGACTGTTATAACTGTTGCTTGTGTCTGGCCTTATCTGTCGAGTCATTCCCGGTTTTAAAGCTAGAGTTCGTAGGATATATCTTCATGCTCAAAATGGTTTTCGTATATCTATATATATATTGCTATATGTATTGCATTTCAACGCGTTGGAGTGGGTTACCAGCATCTCTCGCTGAACAGATATATTTGGCTTTCAGGCACAGAGGATTAGAGCACTGGAGCGTGTTAGAACTGGAACGTAGAAGTAGTATAGTTTCCCTTTCGGCCTGCGTGCCATATTATGCATTTATAATTCAGAGGATAGTAGTTAGACAGCCTGTGCACCTGGGTTCTCTAGCCCAGGTGTGGCATTGCACCCCGTACACTTATGTTACATTTTGGGATTTAATGAGATGTTACCTTTATTATTAAGTTTTAAATGTCTTGAAAATCAGGGGTGTTACAGTTGGTATCAGAGCCTAAATTTGACCCTAGGATAAAACTCTTAAGACCGGACTTTAAGACATTAAGCTTGAACTCTAGGTATTTAGGAACATAGGACTCAGGAATCTTAGGACGCGCGGTGAGATTGTGAAACCTACACATAACCTCCCCTCACTTTATCCCTCACTAATTTAAGGAACCTTCCCCTACGCTTACCACACCAGGTAAGGGTGCGAATATATAAGTTTACTTCCACAACCGGGTAACGTACACTTACCCGATAAATCGCCTCGTCCTAGCTCCCATCAAAAGACTTGACAAGGACCCTGACCAAAGAAAAGGAAGATTTGGATGACTACTAAGAAAAAGCGTTACAGTCAGGACTGCAAAAAGGGACGGACTGCAATACGCACCAACCCAGGGTAACCACGATAACCCCCGAGTCAGAAAAATGACATGCACCTTCTGACAAGTTGCCTTATCTCGGCTAACCCGGGTTGCGGCTACAACAAACAGGAAGGAGAACTAGGACACCTATTAAAGTAGCAAAGGAACGACACCATTAGGCGAATCCTTGGGTGCAAGGTAAGTATATCGCGACACCTCGCGACCCCACCACCCCAATTTAAAATATCATCCGCCCTGAAACCCCAACGTCTTTATACCCCTATTTGTTGAAAACTCCCAGCCCGAATCCTTAATTACCTTAAGAGCAAATTCGCAACCGTCATGACCTTGCTCACCCTTAACCCAAACCCTCGGAAACCCTAAATTGTTATTGCCCTTAATCTAAGTTCATATCCCCACTCTGTTTGGAAACCCTGTTAAAAACCGTAGAGCAGCATAAGGCCCTTACCCTGCCCATGGGCGTGAAGAACCGACATTCATTGATTCAACATTAAAATAAGTTGTTAGATAGGAATCGGCGAAGTAGGTGGAGGTTACGAATACGTATCACCCCACCCTTGCACGAAAACCGTGAAGGCTTCACGAGAAACCATAGCCTGTACGTACGCCACCGAAGAACGCCATGCATTGACAAGAGCGGGCAAACAAATACGTTCAATGTGTCAGGGGCCCTCGCTACAGAAAACATCGTCAAATAGGTGCAACAGGCCGAACGTCAAGGAGGACATAAAGCCCTGCTAAGAATTTCATCCACCAAGGAAAGGATGAAACCCAATAGAACAAGAAAGACTAACCCGAAATCCCCCTTACCCTTAAGAACCCTCGGCAAGGATTAAGAGTCAAGGGGTTTGACCCACTAAACCGACTGGGTCTAGACTCCTGGACATCCGAGGGGAACGTGCACGGAAACCATCACGAGAAATCCCCTGGAAGCCATAGAGACGAAGGGGACTCCAACACGGGAAGAGAAGATCAAACGAAAATCTTAGAATCAAACGAAGCCAAGGAAAAGGGATCACCAGTTCGACTGCACGCCACAACCAAGCCCCAAATAGGCATAATCACTCGAAGCCAAGAGTCCTTAGCCCCTTTCCCTCCCCTTGCCAATCAAGTACCATTTCGTTAAAGAATTCGTCCTATCACTCCAAACCTCGCTCTTGATCCCTCATTACAGACAAACCCGTACAAGGTGGCAACCTTCCTTCCTGTATTACGACCTTGAGACATCGACCCTATCCGCCCCTCGACTTTGAAACCTAGCCCTTGCACTTCTTACACCCCTTTAAACCCAGACCAAGAAAACATAGATATATATATGTATGTATATCTACCTCTAGAACTCGTGCTTAAGGATCAATGAACATTGTACGATGGGTCATCCTATGTATCCAAGTCCCTTTTATTGTGCACAAGGGCATGGGACTTGTCAGGACATGAATCTGTGCATCTTTGGGGTCTTTCCCGAAGGAATTGACTATTTCTAGTCACTTTCCCGCGGGTCCCCAACGGGTCCCTGACGGGACCTTGGCGGGTCCTTGGCAGGAGCTTGGCAGGCGGACGACCGCCCACCTCGCGCCCACTGGTACAATGTGCTGATTTCTTAACCCCTCATTTTATTGATTTGTGGCGCACTTGTGTGCCTCGATGGAGGAATATGAGTCATGGGTAAGGAACCATGGACGACCCAAACATAGTGCCCTATGTAAAAGACCTTGACGCACGAGACACCATCAGGAAATCACAATCAATTACATTGCACGAGTAATTGAAGTTGGATCCTACGATACAACCGACTAGGGATGTTTGACGTAAAGGATTGCGCAAACCAGGGAGGCAACTCGTGTAAAGAACCCACGAAAACCTTAAAAGTCAAAATACTAAGGATGGACCGGGACTCCTCCAAACCATGGACATCGTTCGAGCAAATCAGAGGACTCCTTACAAGTTGTATGGAATCAAGAACTACGTAGCCCATGGTGCTAAGCAAAAGGGTGAAGAACACATTCGCGCCAAGACTTCAAGGGTCATTAAGGACCCACAAGGAAATGAGGTGACTCGTAAAGTCGCCGAGTCATCCCACAACGAGATTTGGTAACCGACTGCGCTTTAAAAGAAAAAGGGCATGCAAGGACACCTTCATCATTAAAGATAACACAAACGGGGCACAACAATGCCGAACCTCGGGTAAGACATGAAGTCTTACTAAGAATTTCATCCACTAAAGAGGAGGTGAAATTCAATAAGAAGAGAAATTCAACCCAAAGTCCATCGACTCCCAAGAGACTTTGGGAAGAATTTGGGAAGTGCGCCCTAAGAGATTGGCCTGGTTGACCCAACTCGGTCAAGACCTTGGGCGCATTAAAGAAGTAAGTGTTGAATCAGCACGGGAAATTCCCTCAAGAGAGAAGAGAAGGATGAAACCTTAGCCTGGGAAGCAAGGTCTAACAAGGATCTTAAAGTCAAGCAAGCACCAACACCAAGGAAGGAGGATCATCAGCTCGTCGGTGCATCGTGATCAAAGCATCTAACCAGATTATTCACTCGGGATCGAGAAACCTTAACCCATCCTAGCCGAATTCTTTTCCCTCCCTCGGAAAATCGGCCCCTTCCTTATTTCAAAACCCTTTCTACCCTTCAGACCCCATTCTCAATCCCATGTTTTAACGATTCCATACATGTGGCAACCTCACAACCTAAGTTACAACCTCAGAAACTCGATCCTAATTCCTGAATTCACCGTGTCCTCCAGTTTGAAACCCACTCTCTTAGCCCTGTAAACCTAATCGTTCAGAAAAACCCAACACACATAAGCGCGCAAGCATACAATTTCCCCGTGGAATACCCTCCCTATAGGACCACGGTTCTTCTCTTGACTCGTTAACCCTGCAATGATTTTCAAGCTTCGGGGACGAAGCTTCTCTTAAAGGGGGGGAGAGTGTAACACCCCGTGTTACGGCCTTCAATCCCGGATTAATTATTTAATTAATCCCGTTAATAATAATTAAATATGATTTAATTCGGTTAGGTTTCCCTTTAATTAATTAATAAGGCCCACCATGAACTGTGGGCCCTTGCCTAAATTAGAGCCTTAAGCCCATTAGGAATAAATAAAGTAAACCTTTTACTATTCAAATTCTGATTAGGAATCCTAGACCTAGTTATCTATTTGGAATAAAGGAAGTAGGCCTTTTACTATTCAGATTATGATTAGGATTCTCTTTAATTAATTAATATGGTCCACTATGGACCATGGAACCCAATCCTTAGTCCCAAAAGGAATAGAATTAGCAGGCCTATAATATTAGTTCCTAATTAGGACTCCTAAATATATAAATAGGGGACTTAAGAGGCACCTAGAACCCCCCCACACACATAAACGCCCATCACCCCAGGAGAGCTCCAAGAATCCCCTCAGAGGAAATCAAGAAAGCAAGAAAGCTTAAAGAAAGATCCTTCATAGCCAAGGAATTAATTAAGGCTAAGAGGTAACCCATGTCTCAACAAAACCTATTTTCATAGCTATGATTTCCCCTTAGGGTTTCCCCCATATTATTGTGAATGGCGAGATTATGGTGATTATTGTTGATGTTTGATGTGATGATCCCATGAGGGATCTTGATAATCTTGATATTGGGAGATTCTTGATAATTATGGAGTTCTTGATAATTATATGGAGTTCTTGATGATTATGTGTTGTTCTTGATAATTGCGTGATGTTCTTGATGCTTATGTGTTATTATTACCGAATCTTGCAATTAGAAGACGAATCGTATTATTGTTGATATAAAAGTGATTAGAACCCTAGGTTGTATCGTATGATATTATTCTTGGATTATCGGGTGGGGAAATCGCGTGTTTGGGTGTTGATTATGTTTAGAAAAGCATGATAGGTTATGTGCCGTTCGTTTCTCGTACTTGTTCCGTAAATTATCTACGTGTATCGTTAATTACGTTGTAAAGTGTCTAAGCATGGTTTCGGGTTCCACAATGGTTCCCGGGGCGAAATTGTGTGTTAAGAGTCAGTGGGGGGTAGGTGGGGGTAGGGGACCCGCCACCTACCCGCGGCCTATTTGGGCAACGCCGGCAGCGGGCAGCCGGCGGGCGGGCAGCTGCCCGCCGGGCACCCGCTGCCCGGAACAGTTGTCGCCGGCGGGTGAACCTTCACCCACCGGCTACCCGCTGGTTTACACCCTCCCTCGGGTTTCCGGCTCCCCCGTTTGATGTTTCCCCGTTCCCCGTGGTGTCCTAACGGACCCCGTTTGTCGTGCCTATGTCTAGTTTGATATTTCGGGTACCGTTCGTAGGTTTATGAGTCTATTATATTGCATGCTAGTTGAATTGGTATCCCGTTGACCTAGGTGGAAGAAGTATGAACCCCTTAGGACTATTCTTAGTACGTGATGGATCACGCATAAGGTTGTTATACGCTTTATCCCCCTTCCCAAGGTGTAATGTGGGTTGCATGTGCTTGCTATGTGTTATGTGTGCGTGTTACCCCAATTCGGTTGCGATCGGATTGGTTATCCTGAGCTGCGGTTCAGAAACCGGCTATGGTCAGATGGGAATTCCTGGCTGTAGTCGGATGACGGTTTCCTGGGCTGCGGTCCAGAAGCTGGTTGTAGTCAGATGGGAATTCCTGGCTGCAATCAGGTGACATCTTTCCTGAGCTGCGGTTCAGAGGCTGGCTGTAGTCAGATGGGAATTCCTGGCTACAGTCAGACGACACACTCTCTTGGGCTGCGGTCCACTGTTTGGTTGCGATCAAACATTATGATGAGCTGCGGTTCATCGATCGGTTGCGATCGACCCCTCCGTGTTGCGATACGGGGCAGGGTGCTGCGGGGCCGTGTCAGAGCTATATGCGCTGACCCTCATGTATGGGCATGCGATTGGTCCTGTGGCGCCAACAAAGTGTGTTATGTGTTGTGATATGGATGAGTGGTGATTATGAGTGCCTTGGGGAATGTGACTATGGGATTTATATTGGGGAATTGTTTATGATGGGTCATGATTACTGCTTATACCTTGCCTTATTTGCCTTATCTGTTATGAACTGCTTATGACTGTTATAACTGTTGCTTGTGTCTGGCCTTATCTGTCGAGTCATTCCCGGTTTTAAAGCTAGAGTTCGTAGGATATATCTTCATGCTCAAAATGGTTTTCGTATATCTATATATATATTGCTATATGTATTGTATTTCAACGCGTTGGAGTGGGTTACCAGCATCTCTCGCTGAACAGATATATTTGGCTTTCAGGCACAGAGGATTAGAGCACTGGAGCGCGTTAGAACTGGAACGTAGAAGTAGTATAGTTTCCCTTTCGGCCTGCGTGTCATATTATGCATTTATAATTCAGAGGATAGTAGTTAGACAGCCTGTGCACCTGGGTTCTCTAGCCCAGGTGTGGCATAGCACCCCGTACACTTATGTTACATTTTGGGATTTAATGAGATGTTACCTTTATTATTAAGTTTTAAATGTCTTGAAAATCAGGGGTGTTACAATCTCATCTTCTTGATTTCTCCTATGGGAATTCTTGTGTGGTGAAAGCTATTGTGGTGTGACATCTAGGTGCATTCTATGTCCCTATTTATATATCTAAGAGTCCTAATTAGGTCTGAATGGTATGGGTTTGCTAATTCTATTTCTTATGGGACTAAGGGATTGGTTTAGGGATAAGGGTCCATGGTCTATGGTGGACCCTTTTTTGTTAATTAATGGAATTTAATTCCCTTTTTAGGGTAAGTAATTAAATAAGTAGTTTGGGTTAGAGGCCGTAACACGGGGTGTTACACCCTCCCCCCTTACAGAAGGCTTCGTCCCCGAAGCTGGTGCATGGATCCATTCTTTCACCCCTGGACGTCACGTATTTTGGCCTCCTGGTTAGGAAATGTGGCTCCACGTTTTGTTTTGGCTGGGGTAGAGTGGATCTTTGGTGAGGTGGTGTTTGGAAAGTTTGGGTCTACCTTGGTTTCCTGCTCCCGAGCTAGATGCCCCGCGTTTGCCCAACATGGCCTCAATTGTTGCCACCTTTTGATCTAATGCGCGTGTCGCGTGGATTAGGGATGAGAACCCTTCATCCATGATTTGGTTTTGCCGAGTAAGTTGCGCAAGGATGCGCTCATTGACGGGCTCTTCATTTCGGCCTTCTGGGTTTCCTCTTTCTCGTGCGTGCGCAGGTGGGTTAGGTTCGCTATCCTCCTCTTATTCCTCATGTTCCTCCGGTCCTCCACATTCTTGCATTGCCCGCCTTAGTTTTTTGTTGGAGATATCCAGTTGATCAACCAACTCTCTTCGTTCTTCCGTGGATTTCAGGCAAACCTCCTCGATGGTGATGTATTGTCCCTCTCCGACATAGTAGATATCGTTGCGGCGGAGGTTTTGGGCATTGAAAACCATCCCGCTTACGGGTTCGATCTCCGTGTGACTTAGGTCCACTCCCTTTTTCTCCATGATCCAACTCAGGATCATCCCGTAAGGTAGGCTAAGTCGGTTGCTAGTTTTGCAAAACTCCATGTGTTTCAGCATAAGGGCCGGTAGATTGAACTTGACTTTGTGTTTTAGAAAGTAGGCAAAGGTGCACTCTAGGCTTCCCACATCTTTTCTCTTGTTGTTCGTGGGCAATAGGCTATCAGTTCCAATCATGACTAGTATCTTTTGCTCGGCGGTTAGCCACTTCCTGTTTGGCTGGGTGGCCGAGGTGAAGCCTTTTTCCTTCCCTAGTAGTTACCCAAGGTAATCCTTATACCTCGTGCCTTGGGTATCGATCCATCCCTTCCGGTCATAGTCTGACACACCCGTGGTGGTCAGTTTTAAGAGTTTGGCCAAGCGGCCTTCAGAGAGTATTATCTCTTTCCCTCGGACCTTGGCGATGATCTCCAACTTGTCACCCCGTTTGACGGCTACCAAGTGGTGATATAATTCTTTCACCAACTCGGGGTACGTATCTCCTTTTATGGTGAGATAGGTATCCAAAACCCTTGGAATTTAAGCATATCGACCAACTCCAGAGAGAATTCGTCGGGTTCGAGGGCTTTACCTCCGATCACCATGTAGTCGGCGTTGTTCCATTCCGGGGTTCGGATTGCAACGGGTTTCTTTGGCATTTTTGAGACCTTCCTAGGTGGTGATGTTTTTCCGACGAGTCTTCGGCGATCTCCGGCGAGGCTCCGGCGAAGGTTTTCCGGCGATGGGATTTCTCCGGCGGCGAAGGGGCGGCGCGGCCTGTCGTTCCGGGGACGATGGCCTGGGCGGAGCGGGTGGTGCTGGCAGCGGGAGTTGGCCGGGCGATAGCGGTGGCGAGCTCGTCGCAGGTAGCCACCGGGCGGTGGCGGCGGGTTTGTGTAACACCCCGTGTTACGACCCATAAACCAATTAATTAATTACCCAGAAAGAAAGATTAAAATCTCATTAACTAGGAAAGGCCCACCATAAGCCCATGGACCCTTATCCCTAAAGCCAATCCCTTAGTCCCATAAGAAATAGAATTAGTAAACCCATGCCACTTAGGCCCTGATTAGGACTCCTAATTATATAAATAGGGACATAGGAGACACCTAGAACTCACACCACAAATAATCTCTCACCACACAAGAAGTTCCAAGAATTCCCTTAGGAGAAATCAAGAAAGGAGAAATCTTAAAGAAAGACCCTTCATAGCCAAGGAAATTAATTAAGGCTAAGAGGTAATCCATGTCTCAACAAAATCCATTTTCTTCGCTATAATCTCCTTCCTTGGCCTCCTTCTATATGCTTGTGTCTTGATTAATTCCTCTATGCTATTTGTGAAATATCCTTGATGATTGATAAGATGATTTGTGTGTATTCTTGATAATCTTGATGATCTTGATGATGAAAAGAGGTTCTTGATACTGATGTAATGATTCTTGACAAGTCTTGATGGTTCTTGATGTTAAAGATAAATTGTGATTTTGATGAATTGGGAGGGATTAGAGCCCTAGGATGGATTGGGAATTTGTCCTATAATGTTCTTGATATAAATTGGGTGGGAATTCGCATGTTCGGGTGTTGTTTATGATTAGAAGTCATAATCGGATGAGTTATACGTGATTCTTGCTTTTGATCCATTAATTGACTATGTGGTGTCGTTAATTGCGTTTAAAAGTGTCTAAGCATGGTTTCGGGTTCCATGAAGGATCCCGGGACGAAATTGTGATAAATGAGTCAGTGGGGGGTAGGTGGGGGTAGGGGTACCCGCCACCTACCCGCTGCCCGAAGATCACCGCCGGGTAGTGGGCAGGCGCCGGGCAGGCGTCCGCCCGCCGGCAACCCGCTGCCGGGCAGCGATCTCCGGCGGGCAGCCGGCGGGTGACCCCTCATCCACCGGCTACCCGCTGGTCCAGGACCCATTATGGGTCCCCGGCTTCCCCGTTTGATGTCCCCCATTCCCCGTGGTGTCCCAACGGACCCCGTTTGTCGTGCTTGAGTCTAGTTTAATGTTTCGGGTACCATTCGTAGGATAAAAGAGTCTTAGGAATTGCATGCTAGTTGAATCGATAATCCGTTGACCTAGGTGAAAGTCGTATGAACCCCTTAGGGCGATTCTTAGTATGTGAATGATCACACGTAAGCTTAATTATATGTCTCCCCCTTCCCTATGTGCTATTATGTGTTATTATGTGCTATTGTGTGTTACGTGATGCATGACCCGAACTTGGTTAAGATCAAAGTGGGCTATACGGGCAGTTGAATGGGCTGAGAACCATCCTAACTGTTAACCAGGCCGGTTAAGATCGGTCAGGTATATAAATATTATATAGGACTAAGGTCCACTATACAGGCAGTTGAATGGGCTGAGAACCATCCCAACTGTTAACCAGGCTGGTAGAGATCGGTCAGGTGTATAAAGATTATATATAGGACTGAAGGTCCACATGGGCCTCGGTGATATGACCCACCGACCTGGGCGCGACAAGTGGTGTGTAGGGCCAACAAGCCGAGGAAGGCTGTAGTCCACCGACCTGAGTAATCAGGCGGTGTGTAGGGCTACGGCTGGCTGCGATCCACCGAGTGATGGGACATCGGTATGTAGGGTCGTAGTCTCCGAGGATCTTCACCCACCGACTGAGTTTAGCTCAGCGGTGTGTCGGGCTTGATCCGCTACGGTCCACCGATTGTGCGCATCAACGGTGTGTCGGGTCGTAAGTCCCCCCTTGTAAAGGGGATCGCGGTCCACCGACTGGGCGCGTCAGCGGTGTGTCGGATCGTGGTCCGACGTTGAGTTCGTCAGCGGTTCTCAAAGGGTTGGTTGCGATCAACTCCCCTCGTACCGCGGTACTGAGGTAGGGTGCTGCGAGGCCGTGTTAATGCTACAAGCATTAACCCTCATGTTTGGGGCATGCGATTGGTCCCGTGGCGCCATCAATGATTATGTGATATGAATGGTGATTGGATAATGATGTGCTTTGGAATTGGAAAGAGTTCTGTGACCTTAGATGCGTATTCCTTATAATGTTATCTCTACTTAACAATTTATTATTGTTTGAGGTGCTTGTCCCTATTTGCTGGGTCTATTCCTGGTTTTAAAACTAGTGTCTCTTAAGTACATATCTTCCTACTTCGAAATGATTTTCGTATATCTATATGTATATCTATCTATAGTGTATTTCAACGCGTTAGAGTGGGTTACCAGCATCTCTCGCTGAACAGATATATTTGGCTTTCAGGCACTGATGAGTAGACCCTGGATCGCGCTAGAGATTTGGAGCGTAGAGTAGATAGTTTCCCATTCGGCCTGCGTGCCATGCTTATGTATTGACATTATTGAAGATATTAGTTAGTTAGCCTGTGCACCTGCGTTCTCTAGCTCAGGTGTGGCATAGCACCCCGTACTCTTATGTTATGTTTTGGGATTTAATGAGAATTTACCTTTATCATATAAGTCTTAAAAGTTTTGAAATTTTGGGGTGTTACAGTTGGTACCAGAGCCTAAGTTTGACCCTAGGATAAGACTCTTAAGACCAAGACCTTAGGACAATAGACTTAAAACGCTAAAAGTTCAGTAAGATAGGATTTAGGGATCATAGGATGCGCGGTGAGATCGTGAGACCTTACACTTCTTTCACCCCAACTCACACGTAATTTAAATAAACTTCCTCTACACCCATAGCATCAAGGTAAGGATGCAAAATAATATCAACCTATGAACCCCAGGATGGCATCAAAGAGGAAACAGGCAAAGGCACCGAAACTTCCCACACAGGAATTCTTGACTCAAAATCTACAACGTCTGGCCCAAATTGCCCAGGCACTAAACAATGTAGTCCCCCAACCATTACCACCAAACAAAAACTTGGAAATCCACCGCCAAATCTCGGAACACCAACCGCCCACCTTCTCAGGGGACGAAATTCCCACGATCCTCGATGAATAGATCAGAATCTTTGACAAAATATTCAGGCCAACGGAATGCCCAGAAAACCACCAAGTAGAGGCAGCCTCCTTCTACTTCAGGCACGGAGCCAACACCTGGTGGGTCCACGAGAAACCCAATTGCGAACAAAGCCCCGGGTTCAACTGGGAAGCCCTAAAAACGCGACTACGAGAATAATTCTACCCCAGTCTCCTGAAAGCAACCATGCACGAGGAATTCCTCCACCTAAAACAGGGAGCAACCCCAATCACAGAATACAACCGGCAGTTCCTTAAGCTAGCTCGCCTCACACCCGAACTAGTACCTACAGAGACAATCAAAATCAAGAAATTGATAAAGGGCCTCAATCCCGAAAACCAGAAGGCCCTAACTATACGAGAACCGAGAACCCTCGAAGAAGCCTATGCCAAGGCATTCCAACTACAACAAATACCAGACAAACCGCAGGAAACACACCTGGGACACAAAAGAAAGTTTAAAGGA
Source organism: Ipomoea nil (assembly GCF_001879475.1). NCBI lineage: Eukaryota > Viridiplantae > Streptophyta > Magnoliopsida > Solanales > Convolvulaceae > Ipomoea > Ipomoea nil. Next base: position 1,438,371 of record NW_017617714.1, on the reverse strand, counting down.
AGCCACACAAACCCCCTCCGAGAGCCTAAAACCGCCAAGGCCACCTCACCCCACAAAGCCGTAACACCGGCTGTAACACCCCGTGTTACGACCCCTAAAACCAATTAATCCTTTAATCAATTACCCAAAAGAAAGAATTAAATTACAGAAATTAATTAGGAAAAAGCCCACCATAGTCCGTGGGCCCCATCTCTAAACCCAACCCCTAGTCCTAAAAGGATTAGATCCTAAAATAAGTCCCTTAGATATATAAATAGGGAACTTAGAGGGCACCTAGAACCCCCCACAAGAATAACGCCCCACCACCCCAAAAGAGCTCCAAGAATCCCCTTAGAAGAAATCAAGAAAGCAAGAAAGCTTAAAGAAAGACCCTTCATAGCCAAGGAATTAATTAAGGCTAAGAGGTAACACATGTCTCAACAAAACCTATTTTCATAGCTATGATTTCCCCCGTAGGATTTCCCCGTATTATTGTGTATTGATGATTTGTGATGTTATTATTGATGATTGATGGGATAATTCCATGGGTGATCTTGATATTGGGAGATTCTTGATAATTATGGTGTTCTTAACGATTATGTGGAGTTCTTGATGATTATATGTTGTTCTTGATAATTGTATGGCGTTCTTGATGCTTATGTGTTATTTGTACCGAATCTTGTAATTAGAAGACGAACCGTATTCTTGTTGATGTAAAAGTAATTAGAACCCTAGGTTGATGTTCTTGTTGGCGTTCTTGACGCTTGTGTGATGCTCTTGATGCTTATGTGATATTCTTACCGAATCTTGTAATTAGAAGACGAATCGAATTCTTGTTGGTATAAAAGCGATTAGAACCCTAGGTTGTATCGCATGATATTATTCTTGGTGTATCGGGTGGGGAAATATCATGTTTGGGTGTCGATTATGTTTAGAAAAGCATGATAGGTTATGTGCCGTACGTCTCTCGTATTTGATCCGTTAATTGTCTACGTGTTGATCGTTAAGTGCGTTGTAAAGTGTCTAAGCATGGTTTCGGGTTCCACGATGGTTCCCGGGGCGTTTTGTGTATAAAGAGTCAGTGGGGGGTAGGGGACCCGCCACCTACCCGCGGCCAGAAGGGACGTCTCCGGCGGCGGGCAGCTGGCGGGCGGGCAGCTGCCCGCCGGCGACCCGCTGCCCGGAACAGTGCTTACCGGCGGGTGGCCCCCCACCCACCGGCTACCCGCTGGAAATCTCCCCCATTCGGGACCCCGGCTTCCACGTTTGATGTTTCCCCGATCCCCGTGGTGTCCCAACGGACTCCGTTCATCGTGTCGTGTCTAGTTTGATGTTTCGGGTACCGTTCGTAGGTTTATGAGTCTTATATATTGCATGCTAGTTGAATTGGTATCCCGTTGACCTAGGTGGAAGAAGTATGAACCCCTTAGGACCATTCTTAGTATGTGAAGGAGCATTCTTATTTTGTTATACGCTTTCTCCCCTTCCCAATGTGTTAATGTGGGTTGCATGTGCTTGCTATGTGTTATGTGTGCATGACACCCCAATTCGGTTGCGATCGGATTGGTTATTCCTGAGCTGCGGTTCAGAAGCTGGCTGCGGTCAGATTTACACTCTTGAGCTGCGGTCCACCGTTTGGTTGCGATCAAACGTTTCTACACGAGCTGCGGTTCATATTTCCTGGCTGCGGTCAGATGACATTCTCTTGGGCTGCGGTCCACTGTTTGGTTGCGATCAAACATTATGATGAGCTGCGGTTCATCGGTCGGTTGCGATCGACCCCTCCGCGTTGCGATACGGGGCAGGGTGCTGCGGGGCCGTGTTAGAGCTATATGCGCTGACCCTCATGTTTGGGCATGCGATTGGTCCTGTGGCGCCAACAAAGTGTGCTATGTGATGAGATATGGATGAGTGGTGATTATGGGTATCTTGGGGGGATGTGACTATGAGATTTATGCTGGGGATTGTTTATGTTGGGTTATGGTTATTAATTGTGCTCAGCTTTATCTGCCTTGCCCATTGTATACGCTTGTTATAACTGTTGCTTGTGTCTAGCCTTATCTGTCGAGTCCTTCCCGGTTTTAAAAGCTAGAGTTCGTAGGATATATCTTCATGCTTCAAAATGGTTTTCGTATATCTATATATATCTCTATATGTATTGTATTTCAACGCGTTGGAGTGGGTTACCAACATCTCTCGCTGAACAGATATATTTGGCTTTCAGGCACAGAAGAATAAGTCACTGGAGCGCGCTAGAAATTGGAGCGTAGAAGTAGATAGTTTTCCTTTCGGCCTGCGTGCCATGCTTATGCATTTACATTATCAAGGATATTAGTTAGTTAGCCTGTGCACCTGAGTTCTCTAGCTCAGGTGTGGCATAACACCCCGTACTCTTGTATTACGTTTTGGGATTTAAGGAGATTTCGCCTTTATTTTATAAGTTTTAAATATCTTGAAATTTCGGGGTGTTACAGTTGGTATCAGAGCCTAAGTTGACCCTAGGATAAGACTCTTAAGATCAGACCTTAGGACATTAGGCTTAAACTCTAGGTACTTAGGAACATAGGATTTAGGAATCTTAGGACGTGCGGTGAGATTGTGAAACCTACACATAACCTCTCCTCACTTTATCCCTCTCTAACTTAAAGAAACCCCCCTTCACTTATTGCATCAAGGTAAGGACACAAAATAACATCGACCTATGAACACCAGGATGGCGCCGAAAAGAAGACAGGTAGGAACACCGAAACTCCCCACTCAGGAATTCCTGACTCAGAATCTGCAACGCCTGGCCCAAATTGCCCAGGCACTAAGTACTACCGTTTCCCAGCCTTTACCAACAAACGAGAACTTGGAGATCCACCACCAAGTCTCGACACACCAACCACCCACCCTCTCGGGGAACGAAGACCCCACGACGCTCGAGGAGTGGATCGGGACTTTTGACAAGATATTCAGGGTAACTAAATGCCCCGAAGGACACCAAGTAAGAATGGCCTCCTTCTACTTCAGACACGAGGCCGACACCTAGTGGGCTCACGAAGGACCCACCTGCGAACAAGACCCCGGATTCAACTGGGAAACCCTAAAAATGCAGCTACGAGAACAATTCTATCCCAACCATCTAAGAGCCACCATATACGAAGAATTCCTCCACCTAAGACAAAGTGCAACCTCGATCACGGAATACTACCAACAATTCCACCGACTGGCTCGCCTCATCCCCGAGCTAGTACCCACCGAGAGGACCAGGATCGAAAGGTTAATAACAGGCCTTGACCCCGAATATCAAAAAGCCCTGGCCACACAAGAGCCAGGAACCCTCGGGGAGGCCTATGCCAAGGCGTCCCAACTACAACAAGTGCCAAACCAACCCCGGGAAACACGCCTGGGGTACAAAAGGAAATCTGAAGGAAATCACATAAACTCCACCCGTGGCCCTAAAAACCCTAGGGCCGCCTCACCACGCCAAGTCACGGTGACAACCATTCAAGGAAGAATCCTTACTCTAAGCAAAGCCAAAATTGGGGATAGCAACATAGTCTACGAAACCTTCCAAGTACACGCCACCCCCGCCACGGTATTGTTTGACTCAGGGGCTACCAACTCGTTTATAGCAACCGAGTTTGCCACTCAGCTCGGCCTCAACGGCAGCACCAAGGTCCGACTCCAGGTCAAGGTGGCCTCAGGCGAAATCCTAGAATGCGACCGCATGTACGAAAATATAATGATCACCATACAAGGGGTGGAATTTCACAGCAACTTAATCCGATTCAAACTGGAGGGGGTACAGGTGATCTTGGGCATGGATTGGCTAGGGAAATACCAAGCACAAATCCTATGCGGAGAACAAAAAGTGGTCCTACGGGGGCCAAGCGGTAAGAGGGTGTCATACCGTGGGACCCACCGGGAGGCCGGGATCAGAGTGGTGAACATGATAAAAATGAAGAAATACCTAAACAAGGGAAGCGAGGCCTTCCTATGTTCGGTCGAGGACCTCAGCACCAAAACCCCCGAACCACAAACCATTCCAGTGGTAAACGAATTCACCGACGTCTTCCCGGACGAAATCCCCGGGGCAACCCCACCAGAGAAGTCGAGTTCACCATAGATCTCGTACCGGGCGCTGCCCCGATTTCTAAACCACCCTACCGGTTAGCACCAAAGGAAATGAAGGAACAGAAGACGCAACTGCAGGAATTGCTAGACAAGGGCTACATCCGTCCTAGCACCTCCCCATGGGGAGCGCCAGTGTTGTTTGTTAAAAAGAAGGATGGGAGCATGCGCCTATGCATCGACTACAGGGAACTTAACCAAGTCACAATAAAGAATAAGTATCCCCTTCCCCGAATCGACGACTTGTTCGACCAACTTAAAGGGGCAGGGGTATTTTCGAAGATTGATCTAAGATCCGGGTATCACCAAATACAAGTGGCCAAACCGGACATTCAGAAAACAGCCTTCCGGACACGTTACGGCCACTATGAATTCACCGTAATGCCCTTCGGACTCACCAACGCGCCTGCCATATTCATGGACCTCATGAACCGAGTATTCCGACCCCACTTGGATGACTTTGTCATTGTATTCATTGACGACATCCTAGTCTATTCCCGAAACAAGGAAGAACATGCAAGACACCTCCGCATAACCCTGCAGACTCTAAGAGAGCACCAACTATACGCCAAGTTCTCTAAACGCGAATTCTGGAAAGACAGTGTGGCCTTCCTGGGTCACGTGATAGCCAAGGAAGGAATTAAGGTGGACCCCGCCAAAATCCGTGCCGTTAAGGAATGGACCACACCGAGCTCACTCTCAGAAGTCCGAAGCTTCCTAGGCTTGGCCGGCTACTACAGGAGGTTTGTACCCGACTTCACCAAGATAGCCTAACCCCTCAACAAACTCATGAAAAAGGAAACTCCCTTCCGATGGGACAACGACTGCATCTCAGCCTTTCGAGAATTGAAGGATAAGTTAACCACGGCACCCGTACTCGCCATTCCCTCTGGGGAGGAAGGATTCGAGGTCTTCAGTGACGCACCCAAGAAGGGGTTGGGGTGCGTGCTAATGCAAAAAGGCCGAGTAATAGCCTACGCATCCAGGCAGCTCAAAACCCACGAAGAAAACTACCCCACCCACGACCTCGAACTAGCCGCTATCGTGTTCGCACTAAAAATTTGGAGGCATTCCTTATATGGGGTGCAATGCAAGATCTACACGGACCATAAGAGCTTAAAGTACATCTTCACCCAGAAAGACCTAAACATGAGACAACAGAGGTACGTGTATGTTACCCAGTTGTGGAAGTAAACTTATCTATTCGCACCCTTACCTGGTGTGGTAAGCGTAGGGGGAGGTTCCTTTAAGTTAGAGAGGGATGAAGTGAGGGGAGGTTATGTGTAGGTTTCACAATCTCACTGCGCGTCCTAAGATTCCTGGATCCTATGTTCCTAAGTACCTAGAGTTCAAGCTTAGTGTCCTAAAGTCCGGTCTTTAAGAGTCTTATCCTAGGGTCAAACTTAAGCTCTGATACCAACTGTAACACCCCAGATTTTCAAGACATTTAAAACTTATAATAAAGGTAGAATCTTATTAAATCCCAAGATATAAATACAAGCGTTCGGGGTGCTATGCCACACCTGGGCTAGAGAACCCAAGTGCACAGGCTAACTAACTAATATCCTCAAGGCGCAAATACGTAAACGTGGCACCCAGGCCAAAAGGGAAACTATCTACTTCTAAGTTCTAGCGCACTCCAGTGACTTAATCTTCTGTGCCTGAAAGCCAAATATATCTGTTCAGCGAGAGATGCTGGTAACCCACTCCAACGCGTTGAAATACCATACATATAGAGATATATATAGATATACGAAAACCATTTTGAGCATAAAGATATATCCTACGAACTCTAGCTTTAAAACCGGGAATGACTCGACAGATAAGGCTAGACACAAGCAACAGTCATAACGAGCATATGCAGTTCACAACAAATAAGGCAGATAAGGCAAAGCATAAACAATGATCATAACCCAACATGAACAATCCCCAATATAAATCCCATAGTCACATCCCCCAAGACACTCGTAATCACAACTCGTCCATGTCACCACACATAACACACTTTGTTGGCGCCACAGGACCAATCGCATGCCCATACATGAGGGTCAGCGCATATAGCTTTGACACGGCCCCGCAGCACCCTGCCCCGTATCGCAACACGGAGGGGTCGATCGCAACCGACCGATGAACCGCAGCTCATCATAGTGTTTGATCACAACCAAACAGTGGACCGCAGCCCAAGAGAATGTCATCTGACCGCAGCCAGGAAAAAGGACGAACCGCAGCTCGTATAGAAACGTTTGATCGCAACCAAACGGTGGACCGCAGCCCAAGAGTATCAATCTGACCGCAGCCAGCTTCTGGACCGCAGCTCAGGATAACCAATCCGATCGCAACCGAATTGGGGTAACACACACACATAACACATAGCAAGCACATGCAACCCATATTACACATTGGGAAGGGGGAGAAAGCGCATAACAAAACCTATGCGTGATCCATCACATACTAAGAATAGTCCTAAGGGTTCATACTCCTTCCACCTAGGTCAACGGGATACCAATTCAACTAGCATGCAATATAATAGACTCATAAACCTACGAACGGTACCCGAAACATCAAACTAGACATAGGCACGATAAACGGAGTCCGTTGGGACACCACGGGGAACGGGGGAACATCAAACGGGGAAGCCGGGGTCCCAAGGTGGGATAATTTCCAGCGGGTAGCCGGTGGGTGGGGGGCCACCCGCCGAACTTTACTGTTCCGGGCAGCGGGTCGCCGGCGGGTAGCTGCCCACCCGCCGGCTGCCCGCTGCCGGGAAGGTGTTCTCGGCCGTGGGTAGGTGGCGGTTCTCCTACCCCCCACTGACTCTTATCACACAATACGCCCCGGGAACCGTTGTGGAACCGGAAACCATGCTTAGACACTTTACAACGTAATTAATGACAACACGTAGACAATTGACGGATCAAATACGAGAAACGAACGGCACATAACCTTTCATGCTTTTCTAAATATAATCAACACCCAAACATGCGATTTCCCCACCCTATAATCCAAGAATAAGATCATACGATACAACCTAGGGTTCTAATCACTTTTATATCAACAAGAATACGGTTCGTCTTCTAATTGCAAGATTCGGTAAGAATAACACATAAACATCAAGAGCATCACATAATTATCAAGAACAACACATAATCATCAAGAACTCCATATAATTATCAAGAACACCATAATTATCAAGAATCTCCCAATATCAAGATTATCAAGATCCCCCATGGGATCATCACATCAATTACCAATAATAATCATCATAACTCGCCAATACACAATAATATGGGGAAACCCTAAGGGGGAATTATAACTATGAAAATAGGTTTTGTTGAGACATGGGTTACCTCTTAGCCTTAATTAATTCCTTGGCTATGAAGGATCTTTCTTTAAGCTTTCTTGATTTCTTGATTTCTCCTAGGGGAATTCTTGGAGCTCTTTGGGTGGTGAGAGATTATTGTGGTGGGGATTCTAGGTGCCTCCTAAGTTCCCTATTTATATATTTAAGACTCCTAGTTAGGGCCTGAATAGTATGGGTTTACTAATTCTATTCCTTATAGGGCTATGGCTTGTTTTAGGGATAAGGGTCCATGGTCCACAGTGGACCATATTAATTAAAGAGGATCCTAATCATAATCTGAATAGTAAAAGGCCTACTTCCTTTATTCCTAACAGGCTTAAGATTCTTATTCGGGCAAGGGTCCACGGTTCATGGTGGACCTTACTAATTAATTAAAGGTAAACCTAACATAATTAAATCATATTTAATTATTATTAACGGAATTAATTAAATAATAAATACGGGATTGAAGGCCGTAACACGGGGTGTTACAATCTCGCCCACACGAGGGGTGATGAGATTCGGAAGGAAAGGAAAGCTCAGCCCTCGATTTATCGGCCCCTATGAAATCATAGAAAAAGTCGGGAACCTAGCCTATCGCCTCGCTCTACCCGTTGAACTAGAACGAGTACACAACGTATTCCACATATCCCAGCTAAAGAAATACGTACACGACCCAAGCCACGTGCTTCAACCCGAGGTCGTGAACCTCGACGAGTCACTAGCATACGAAGAACGACCCGTGAGGATCCTGGACACCAAGACAAGAAACACCCGTCGCCGAGCCATAGAAATGGTGAAAGTCCTCTGGACCAATCATGGGACCGAGGAAGCAATGTGGGAGCTCAAAGACACAATGAGGGAACGCTACCCCGAACTTTTCACACCAGGTAACTAAGAGAAGGTCACTCGGCAAGGACCAAGCTTCGGGGATGAAGCTTTCCGTTAAGGGGGGGGGGGGGAGAGTGCAACACCCCGTGTTACGACCCCTAAAACCAATTAATCCTTTAATCAATTACCCAAAAGAAAGAATTAAATTACAGAAATTAATTAGGAAAAAGCCCACCATAGTCCGTGGGCCCCCATCTCTAAACCCAACCCCTAGCCCTAAAAGGATTAGATCCTAAAATAAGACCCTTAGATATATAAATAGGGAACCTAGAGGGCACCTAGAACCCCCCACAAGAATAACGCCCCACCACCCCAAAAGAGCTCCAAGAATCCCCTTAGAAGAAATCAAGAAAGCAAGAAAGCTTAAAGAAAGACCCTTCATAGCCAAGGAATTAATTAAGGCTAAGAGGTAACCCATGTCTCAACAAAACCTATTTTCATAGCTATGATTTCCCCCGTAGGATTTCCCCGTATTATTGTGTATTGATGATTTGTGATGTTATTATTGATGATTGATGGGATAATTCCATGGGTGTTCTTGATATTGGGAGATTCTTGATAATTATGGTGTTCTTAACGATTATGTGGAGTTCTTGATGATTATATGTTGTTCTTGATAATTGTATGGCGTTCTTGATGCTTATGTGTTATTTGTACCGAATCTTGTAATTAGAAGACGAACCGTATTCTTGTTGATGTAAAAGTAATTAGAACCCTAGGTTGATGTTCTTGTTGGCGTTCTTGATGCTTGTGTGATGTTCTTGATGCTTATGTGATATTCTTACCGAATCTTGTAATTAGAAGACGAATCGTATTCTTGTTGGTATAAAAGTGATTAGAACCCTAGGTTGTATCGCATGATATTATTCTTGGTGTATCGGGTGGGGAAATCGCATGTTTGGGTGTCGATTATGTTTAGAAAATCATGATAGGTTATGTGCCGTACGTCTCTCGTATTTGATCCGTTAATTGTCTACGTGTTGATCGTTAAGTGCGTTGTAAAGTGTCTAAGCATGGTTTCGGGTTCCACGATGGTTCCGGGGGCGTTTTGTGTATAAAGAGTCAGTGGGGGGTAGGTGGGGGGTAGGGGACCCGCCACCTACCCGCGGCCAGAAGGGACGTCTCCGGCAGCGGGCAGCTGCCCGCCGGCGACCCGCTGCCCCGAACAGTGCTTACCGGCGGGTGGCCCCCCACCCACCGGCTACCCGCTGGAAATCTCCCCCATTCGGGACCCCGGCTTCCCCGTTTGATGTTTCCCCGATCCCCGTGGTGTCCCAACGGACTCCGTTCATCGTGCCGTGTCTAGTTTGATGTTTCGGGTACCGTTCGTAGGTTTATGAGTCTTATATATTGCATGCTAGTTGAATTGGTATCCCGTTGACCTAGGTGGAAGAAGTATGAACACCTTAGGACCATTCTTAGTATGTGAAGGATCACGCATAGGTTTTGTTATACGCTTTCTCCCCTTCCCAATGTGTTAATGTGGGTTGCATGTGCTTGCTATGTGTTATGTGTGCATGACACCCCAATTCGGTTGCGATCGGATTGGTTATTCCTGAGCTGCGGTTCAGAAGCTGGCTGCGGTCAGATTTACACTCTTGAGCTGCGGTCCACCGTTTGGTTGCGATCAAACGTTTCTACACGAGCTGCGGTTCATATTTCCTGGCTGCGGTCAGATGACATTCTCTTGGGATGCGGTCCACTGTTTGGTTGCGATCAAACATTATGATGAGCTGCGGTTCATCGGTCGGTTGCGATCGACCCCTCCGTGTTGCGATACGGGCAGGGTGCTGCGGGGCCGTGTCAGAGCTATATGCGCTGACCCTCATGTATGGGCATGCGATTGGTCCTGTGGCGCCAACAAAGTGTGCTATGTGATGAGATATGGATGAGTGGTGATTATGGGTATCTTGGGGGGATGTGACTATGGGATTTATGCTGGGGATTGTTTATGTTGGGTTATGATTATTAATTGTACTCAGCTTTATCTGCCTTGTCCATTGTATATGCTTGTTATAACTGTTGCCTGTGTCTAGCCTTATCTGTCGAGTCCTTCCCAGTTTTAAAAGCTTGAGTTCGTAGGATATATCTTCATGCTTCAAAATGGTTTTCATATATCTATATATATCTCTATATGTATTGTATTTCAACGCGTTGGAGTGGGTTACCAGCATCTCTCGCTGAACAGATATATTTGGCTTCCAGGCACAGAAGAATAAGTCGCTGAATCGACGACCTGTTCGACCAACTTAAAGGAGCAGGGGTGTTCTCGAAAATCGATTTGAGATCCGGATACCATAGGATAAAAGTAGCCAACCCAGATATCCAGAAAACAGCCTTTCGAACACGCTACGGCCATTACGAATTCACAGTGATGCCCTTCGGACTCACCAATGCACCCGCTATATTCATGGACCTCATGAATCGAGTATTCTGGCCCCACCTAGATGACTTCGTCATTGTATTCATCGACGACATCCTGGTCTACTCCCAAAACAAGGAAGAGCATGAAAAGCACCTCCGCACAACCTTACAAACCCTGAGAGAACACCAACTATACACCAAGTTCTCCAAGTGTGAATTCTAGAAGGACAACGTAGCCTTCCTGGGTCACGTGATAACCAAAGAAGGAATCAAGGTGGACCCCACCAAGATTCACGCCGTCAAGGAATGGCCCGCACCAAAATCGCTTTCGGAGGTCAGAAGCTTCCTAGGATTAGCTGGCTATTATAGGAGGTTTGTACCCGATTTTACCAAAATAGCTCAACCTCTCACCAAGCTCATGAAAAAGGAAACCCTCTTTCATTGGGACAACAACTGCACCACAACCTTTCAAGAATTGAAAGAGAAACTAACCACGGCACCCGTCCTAGCCCTTCCCTCCGGGATGGAAGGATTCGAAGTCTTCAACGACGCCTCCAAAAAGGGGCTGGGATGCGTACTAATGCAAAAGGGGAAGGTAATAGCATACGCATCTAGACTACTCAAAACCCACGAAGAAAATTACCCCACACACGACCTCGAGCTAGCCGCCATCGTGTTCGCCCTGAAAATTTGGAGACATTACCTATACGGAGTACAATGCAAGATTTATACGGATCACAAAAGCCTAAAGTACATCTTCACCAAGAAAGATCTAAACATGCGACAACGAAAGTGCCTGGAACTCATAAAAGATTATGACCTAGATATCCAGTAGCACGAAGGAAATGCTAACGTTGTGGCAGACGCCCTAAGCCGAAAGGCTAACCACTCCCTCAACGCCACCTGGATCTTACCAGACCAGCTATACAAGGACTTCCAGAAGTTGAACTTGGAGGTAGTAGAGCAGGGTCGAACCAACTCCGAGATCCGCCTATTCAATGCCAGAGTCATACCCACACTATTAGAAGAAATCAAGGCCGGACAGCATCAAGACCCGGAACTAAATAAAAATCGGCTCGACCTAACTCAGGGAAAGGACGGACCCTTCGAAATATGCGAAGATGGTAGCCTCCACTACCAAGGGAGGTGGTGCGTGCCCACAACACACCCTCACTTGAAGCAACAAATCCTGAAAGAAGGACACAACTCCCCATACTCAGTGCACCCCGGAGGCGACAAACTATACCAAGATGTGAAAAAGATGTTTTGGTGGCCCAACATGAAAAAGGAAGTCGCAGACTTCATGGGCAAATGTCTGAACTGCCAAAGGGTAAAAGCCGAACGATGCAAGCCCAAAGGACTCGTACAGCCCCTTGAAATACCATAAGGGAAGTGGGACTCCATATTCATGGATTTCGTCAGAGGGTTACCCACAACACCAACCGACAAGGATAAGATCTGGGTAATAGTGGACCGACTAACCAAAACATCACGGTTCATTGCTATGAAAGAAACATGGACAATGACGCAACTAGCCCGGGCCCACCTAAACCGAGTAGTAAAATACCACGGGATCCCCCGAAACATTGTGTCCGATAGGGATCCCAGGTTCCTCTCACAATTCTGGAAGTCTCTACAAACAGCCTTGGGGACACAACTGAACCTGAGCACTGCCATCCACCCCACCACTGACGGCCAAACCGAGAGAACCATTTAGACTCTCGAAGACATGCTAAGAGCCTACATGTTGGACTTCCAAGGGACATGGGAAGAATATCTAGACCTCATCGAATTCTCTTACAACAACAGCTACCACGCAAGTATCCGCATGGCCCCCTACGAAGCTCTGTACGGTAAAAAATGTAGAACCCCCTTATGTTGGGAAGACATGGTCGGCCCAGTAACACTAGGACCCCAATACTTACAAGACACCATAGCTAAAGTCAAGCACATACAAGAAAGAATGAAGGCCGCCCAAGACCGCCAAAAATCCTACGCCGACCTAGGAAGAAAACAAGCCGAGTTCACCCCCAGGGACAAAGTCTGGTTGAGAATCTCGCCCACACGAGGGGTAATGAGGTTCGGAAGAAAAGGAAAACTCAGCCCCCGATTTATCGGCCCCTATGAAATCATAGAAAGAGTCGGGAACCTGGCCTACCGCCTCGCCCTACCCATTGAACTGGAACGGGTACACAACGTATTCCACATATCCCAACTAAAGAAATATGTACACGACCCGAGCCACGTACTACAACCCGAGACCGTGGACCTTGACGATGCACTAGCTTACGAAGAGAAACCCGTAAGAATCCTGGACACCAAGACAAGAACCACCCATCGACGAGCCATAGAAATGGTAAAAGTCCTCTGGACCAACCATGAGACCGAAGAAGCAACATGGGAACTCAAAGACACGATGAAAGAACGCTACCCCGAACTCTTCGCACCAGGTAACAAAGACGAAAGCATACGATAAGGGAAGAAGTCACTCAGCAAGGACCAAAGCTTCGGGGACGAAGCTTCCCGTTAAGGGGGGGGGGGGGGGGGGGAGAGTGTAACACCCCGTGTTATGACCCATAAACCAATTAATTATTTACCCAGAAAGAAAAATTAAAATCTCATTAACTAGGAAAGGCCCACCATAAGCCCATGGACCCTTATCCCTAAAGCCAATCCCTTAGTCCCATAAGAAATAGAATTAGTAAACCCATGCCACTTAGGCCCTGATTAGGACTCCTAATTATATAAATAGGGACATAGGAGGTACCTAGAACTCACACCACAAAGTGAAAGTCGTATGAACCCCTTAGGGCGATTCTTAGTATGTGAATGATCAAACGTAAGCTTAATTATATGTCTCCCCCTTCCCTATGTGCTATTATGTGTTATTATGTGCTATTGTGTGTTACGTGATGCAAGACCCCAACTTGGTTAAGATCAAAGTGGGCTATACGGGCAGTTGAATGGGCTGAGAACCATCCTAACTGTTAACCAGGTCGGTTAAGATCGGTCAGGTATATAAATATTATATAGGACTAAGGTCCACTATACGGGCAGTTGAATGGGTTGAGAACCATCCCAACTGTTAACCAGGCTGGTAGAGACCGGTCAGGTATATAAAGATTATATATAGGACTGAAGGTCCACATGGGCCTCGGTGATATGACCCACCGACCTGGCCGCGCCAGGCGGTGTGTTGGGCCAACAAGCCGAGGAAGGCTGTAGTCCACCGACCTAAGTAATCAGGCGGTGTGTAGGGCTACGGCTGGCTGCGATCCACCGAGTGATGGGACATCGGTATGTAGGGCCGTAGTCTCCGAGGATCTTCGCCCACCGACTAAGTTTAGCTCAGCAGTGTGTCGGGCTTGATCCGCTACGGTCCACCGATTGTGCTCATCAACGGTGTGTAGGGTCGTTAGTCCCCCCTTGTAAAGGGGATCGCGGTCCACCGACTGGGCGCGTCAGCGGTGTGTCGGATCGTGGTCCGACGTTGAGTTCGTCAGCGGTTCTCAAAGGGTTGGTTGCGATCAACTCCCCTCGTACCGCGGTACTGAGGTAGGGTGCTGCGGGGCCGTGTTAATGCTACAAGCATTAACCCTCATGTTCGGGTCATGCGATTGGTCCCGTGGCGCCATCAATGATTATGTGATATGAATGGTGATTGGATAATGATGTGCTTTGGAATTGGAAAGAAATCTGTGACCTTAGATGCGTATTCCTTATAATGTTATCTCTACTTAACTGTTTATTATTGTTTGAGGTGCATGTCCCTATTTGCTGGGTCTATTCCTGGTTTTAAAACTAGTGTCTCTTAAGTACATATCTTCCTGCTTCGAAATGATTTTCGTATATTTATATGTATATCTATCTATAATGTATTTCAACGCGTTGGAGTGGGTTACCAGCATCTCTCGCTGAACAGATATATTTGGCTTTCAGGCATAGATGAGTAGATAGTTTCCCTTTCAGCCTAGAGATTTGGAGCGTAGAGTAGATAGTTTCCCTTTCAGCCTGCGTGCCATGCTTATGTATTGACATTATTGAGGATATTAGTTAGTTAGCCAGTGCACCTGAGTTCTCTAGATCAGGTGTGGCATAGCACCCCGTACTCTTATGTTATGTTTTGGGATTTAATGGGAATTTACCTTTATCATATAAGTCTTAAAAGTTTTGAAATTTCGGGGTGTTACAGGTTGTGCGGGGGGTCGCCAACGGTGTTGCTGGGCGGTGGTTGCCGGCGGGATGGTTGGGGTGTGTTTGGGGTGATGCCGACGGCGTGGGGAGAGGGAGAGAGAGAGAGAGAGGGTGAGTGAGGGGAAGAAGAAGGGTTTTTGATTTGGGGGGTTTTGTGGGTTTTAGGGATTTAGGAATTGTAACACACCCAAAACAACAAGACCTAAAAACAAGTCTTAACACATGCATATTAACAACAAAACACTAGCACAGCGGAAGATAAAAGATAACTGGATAAAAGGAATCCAAAACGGGGTGTTACGCCACGTATACCACACTAGGTATACGCTACGGCGACAATCTGCAAGTGTATCACTATCCCAAAAACAACCAAACTAGAACAATCTAAAGGCATTGGCACACAGGCCTCAACAACACTGTCTAAAGATACAGGTGCTAAGCTATCGGCTCTAGACATCGCGCTCGACTACGCATCACCTGAAAGATACAAAGATAAACATCGGGGTGACGCCCGGTCAGCGAAAGATGCTGGTAAACCACCAATACCGTTAAGTATCATAAATAGGTAGATATATAATATGAAAACCATTTTCGAAACGGAATACATATATATAAGTCAAAAGCCAAGATCAAAAGACAACACAAGACTCACCACTCACAAGGATAAAGACTCACCC
The DNA here is from genome assembly GCF_001879475.1 of Ipomoea nil. Classification (NCBI taxonomy): domain Eukaryota; kingdom Viridiplantae; phylum Streptophyta; class Magnoliopsida; order Solanales; family Convolvulaceae; genus Ipomoea; species Ipomoea nil. The sequence continues at coordinate 1,422,810 of NW_017617714.1, read as the reverse complement.
AATGGCAACACATGCCAAAACACCACACCACAAGCCTCTGTGACTACACACGTCACGAGAGAAGAGAACTCACCACAACAACGGCTTCACAAGCCCTCGTGACATCACCCATCACGAGTTGATATGCCTTCCTTATGCCCTGCTCCAACCTTATGGCTACCCCCAACCTTGTACCTTCGGTGCCAACCATTACCTCCAGAAAGCCCCTGTACAGCCAAGTCCAACCTTATTCCTCCGGGACCGTCGTCCCCCACCTATAACCACCAACGAAAACCCACCAATTCCCGGCAACACGTGCATGGATAACACAATGTTATCCCCCAAACACGTGGACTCAACCACAACTCCATGAAATCACGTCACGGCCACCACGAGGACCGCTGCAATACCTTTGTGACTAGCGTCCCACACCACTAATCGTGTAATCTAAGTAAAGCCACACACGCACCACCACTCACACAAAATAAGCAACGGATTGCAAAAGAAGGTATGAAACATACTCAATCAAGAGACAGGTCACCACCCATCGACAACAACGACGCTAGCATTAAGATAATAACTAGCAAGCTCAACAACGAGGAAACTCAAGATAGTTCCGAGGAACACACAAGACACCACACGGTTCAACGAAACACAATGTTGAACACTTAGCACGATACACAACACCAAAGATCCTACATGGATACCTACCATAAAGCTCTAAACCTACGAAACATCAAGAAGACGCTCAAATAGTTCCACAAAAGAACAACGGGAGGCCAAAAGATCAAAGACCAAGACAAACGAATCACGGGGAACAAATCCCGAACCAAACGCCACCGTGTTCCCCGCGGGTGGACCCACGGGTAGTGCCCCACCCGTGGTCCCGCCCGCGGGTACACTACCCACAAGGCACATGTTCCCCGCGGGTAGGTCGGCGGGTGGTGCCCCTCCCGCCGTTCCGCCCGCGGGTACATCCCTGTACAACAACAAATCCCTTCGGGGATTTTCTTCTCCAAACACAAATTCAAGTCCAAAACATGCCAAATCTCACCAAGCACAACAAAATGACTTGAACCATGGAAAATGCCAAGCAATGGCACAAAGGAAACCTAAACACAAGCTCTAGATATGCAATATCACAAGATAAATGCATAAACTCTCACATTTCATAACAAAACACAAGTAGAAGCCAAGAAATCATATATAGGTAAGCAAAATAGGTTTTGTAGAGCATGGGTTACCTCTTGAAGACCAAAAGACTCTTCTTACACCACAACAAGCTCTCCACTAAGCTCACTAGCCAAACCCACTTCAAGATCAAACCAAAAGATCATAAAGATCCAACCTTTAGGAAAAGACAACTAAGATGGAACCAAAAAGACTAGACAAGCTTAGATCTTACCCTTTCTAGATGCCAAAATAGAGGAAAGATTGAATCTTGGAAGCAAAACTTGGAATCTTGACAAAGGCTTCTTTTGGCTTGAAGAACAAGCTACTCTTGTTTTCTAGAGAGAAGGTAGAGATATTTTCTAGGAAATGTAAGGGAATGAAATGAAGTAGTCTTCTAGGTTACAAAACTAGCTCTTGGTGAAAAGACAAGGATACCCTTACTAACTCTTAGAAAGTGTAAGGAACAAGGGAACTCCTCTCAAAGCACAAGGTATAACACCACTTAAAGATTGACTAGTCAAATACTAGTCCTTGAGTATCAAAAAATCAGGATTTTAGGAATCAATTCCTCAAAAGAAATAGAATTAATTACTCAATTAATTCATGGTTTGGAGTGTGGATTTTTGGGGTTTCACAGGAAGGGTTTAAGAAGGGATTGTTCCTTTGAGGTTTCAGGAAACACTTAAACCTAGTGGTTAAGGCTTTAGTCTTGTAAGTGAGAGGTCCAAGGTTCCGTTCTCATTGGTAGCATTAATACTCTTTGTTGAGGATCCTTTGAATCCTTCTTTTGTCCAAAAGTGGTAAGAGGTTTGATTGGTCTTCTTTTGTCCTCATTGGGTGTTGGTTTTGGCGACTCATGGCTCTGGGAGATGTTTTAGTCCTTCTTTTCATGCTAATTTATTTGACTTCGTCTTTTATTTATAGTAATTTCTAAGTAACTAAGTAAACAAGTAATTTCACTATGAGGGTGCTTTACAGGGGTTTACTGATTATCCTAGGCAGAATTCTTCTTCCTGATTTTCTTCCGGTTGATTTGCGAGGTCCTCGTCTCCCGAGGCCGTGTTTTCTTCGTTGAGGTTGCCCTCGTTTTCAAGATCGGCCTATGTGCGGCTCATGACAAATACTTTTCCGGGAGCACCGTAATTCCCTTGATTGCTTGTGTGGATTTTTGGGGTGTCACATCCTCTCCCCCTTCAAAGAAGTTTCGTCCCCGAAACTTGGGTACAACGAATTAAGAAGGAAAGGTAACAAGGAAACAAAATTGTGACAAGAAGTCCAACAATATCCCTTTTGGTCGAAAACTCCAAAAATTCTCACAAGGTTCCAAGGCAAAGAGAAAGACATTACGATTTCATGGATAGGCAAGAGGTCAACAAACGGATAGATTGGCATCAAGAACTCTAACCTCAACACAACAACTAACTTCTAGACAACAACCAAGAACTAAAAAACTAACCCAAACACCATCTAACACACTAGCTAAACAACAAGGCAACAAACAAAGCAAGCAAGCACACAACAACCAAACACCAAGCTACAAAGGCTAAGAAACAACAAAGAAAGAAACAAACGGGGTTACCACAACACAACTAGAACTCTTCACTCTCTGACTCTTCGGCCTCTTCAGACTCTTCTTCTTCAGCTACAACTCTATGACTAGAACTAGCTTCAAACCGATCAAGCCTCTGATGCACTGTGGCAAACTGCGATCTCACAAACGCAAAACCCTCGGCGATCAAACTGTTCTGCTGACGAAGCAAAGAGGCGACATCCTGCCCTCTCTTGGTGCGAACTTTTTCCCTTCTATGGCGTTCCTCACCGTCTGATTTACTTACTTCAACTTCAGCGGTCTCCGGTGTTCCTTCTTCTTCTTCCTGATCTGCTTCCTCCTCAACTTCTTCGTCACCACCCAAACTCTGAACTGCAAGGCTCAACTTCCTGGCATGAATCTCAAGCTCAGCAGCTAACTCTGCTCTCTCAACAGGTGCTTTCCTAGCAACCTCTTCAAGCGTGATGTACTCACCACTATCCAACAGAAAAAGATTACAACTCCGGAGATTGGCGGTATCCAACACCATCTTTCCCACAGCCTTCGAGGGACAACCATCCACACTAACACCTTTCTTAACCAAGATCCAACTTAGCAGCATTCCATACGGCAAACTCTTCCGGTTGTGATCCCGGCAAAACACCATGTGTTGCATCATCAAAGCAGGCAGATTGAACTTAACCATATTCTTCAAACAGAAAGCAAAGGTACACTCCAACTTACCCAACAAACTGCTCTTGTTGTTATTGGGCAACAAACAATCTGACACCAACATAACCAAGATCCTTTGTTCCGCAGACAACCACTTCCTTTCCGGCCTCGAAGCTTGAGTGAAACCACTCGCACGGCCAAACAGATAGCTCAAATATTCACGGTACCCCATGGTATCCGTAATAATCCAAGAATGACCACTGTACTGAGCCACTCCGGTAGCAGACAAACTCAACAACTAGGCTAACCTCTTCTCAGACAACACAACCTTCACACCTCTCACCTTAGAGGTGATCTCAAGCCTTTCACCTTCCTTCGTCACAACCATGTGAGGGTAAAACTCTTTCACCAAACTCGGGTAAGTCTCGGCCCTTATGGCGAGAAAACCATCTAGCAAACCTTGAAACTTAAGCAAATCCAACAAGGAACTTGAAAAAGATTCCGGATCAAAAGCTTTACCTTCAAGCACAAGGTAGTGGGCATCCACCCATTCCGCTTTTCTAGCCAAGCTTGACCTTCTAGGCATGGTGAAAGATGATCCAAAGCTCAACAAACAAAGCCCACAACTTCTTCTTCTTCTACCACACTCTCGCGGCTCTCTCTCTCGCTGCTCTCTCTCTCTCTCTCGAGCTCTCTCTCTCTCGCTGATCGGCGGCACGGCACACAGCAGCACGGCGGCGGCGACGGGACGGCGAAGCTCTGGCGGCGAGGCGGTGGCGAACGGCGATGGGCAGGTGGCGCTGGGCGACGGGGTGGGGTGGCTTTGGGTAGCTCAAGGGTAGGGAGAAGGAAAAAGATGAAGAGAATTTTGGGGAAGAAATTAGGGATTTGGGTGAGATTGGGGAAACATATGATTAAATTTGGGGATTTTGAACAAAGTGGGATTTCAAGGTTTAAAAGGAATTAAAATTGGTTAGGTTTCAAGAAAGATAATTGGCTCAAGTGGTTTAGAGGTTGGGTAAAAAAGAAATTGGCTAAGGTTCGAAACTTAAAGGCTATAAAGAAACATTAGGCTCAACTTTTAGGCTACACAAGAAAAGATTTTGGTAGGGATTGGCTATTTTTCCAAATAAAAGAATACTTGGAAAATTTAGGAAAAAGCTCAAGGAATTGTTGTAAGAACAACCAAATCCAAAGGTGAAAGAATTTTGGTAGGGATTGGCTATTTTTCCAAATAAAAGAATACTTGGAAAATTTAGGAAAAAGCTCAAGGAATTGTTGAAAGAACAACCAAATCCAAATGTGAAAGAATTAGGCTAAGCACAAGATAACTCAAGGATAGATGGCTAGCACAAACAAGATGCCAACTAAAGAGAACACTTAGCAAGAAAAGAGTCTATACTAAGCACCTCAACGAAAAACAAGCAAGGGAAACAAGCCAAGGATTGCCAAACAAAGACAACTACGAAACACAAGATAACACCCAAGGCAACAAAGAACACAAAGGACACTGCGAAACACAAGATAGCACCGAAGGCAACAAAGAACACAAAGCTATCGGGGACACAAGGATAGGCTCAAAAACAAGGAATACCTGCTAACTCCTCCTCCACCAGACCCTCCGACTCCGCCTGTGAACGCGCCATCACAAAAACTCTCCCCGGCGGCCTAGCTCCAACAGCTCCACGACTCGAACTCACTCCTGGTGCTCCCCCGGCTCCCGGGGGTGGCGGCAACACTCTCTGACCGACAAGCTGAGGACACTCAGCAACTCTATGACCAACAACCCCACAGCGAAAACACTTAAACGCCTGGCCAGAGAAAACTTGACCCGGATGCACCTTCCGACACTTGCGACAACCAACCGACTTAGCTTGAACCGGAGGTTCCATCCTAATTGGTCCTTGAGAAGAAGATGACACAACTCTAGCCGAAAAACTCGGTCGGGGCTTCTTGAAAGCAAAAGAACCACCACTCTCAACTCTCTTCCTAGCCAACTCAAGCGAACTCTTCTGAAGCTGCTGAACACGAAATAGATCCGCGGCTCACAGATACGCATCCTTGAGGGAACTGGGTCTACTCACTGTCAACGCTTTTCGTGCCTCATAATTCAGACCGGCAACGAAAAGCTCAACCTTGGCAAGCTCTGTAGGCACCAACACCCTCGCGACGTGCGCCAGCTCTAGGAACTTCTTGTGGTACTCCACCACAGACAGGGGTCCTTGCTGCAGATGAAGGAACTCATCAAACATGGCGGCTCACACATCGCCGGGTAGAACCTTTCGCGCATCCTGTCCTTGACCGCGGTCCAATCAAACCCAGGCTCTTCAAGAAAGGCCGAACTCTCGTGAACCCACCACAGATCAGCTTCTTAGCAGAAGTAGAACGTTGCCACTCTTCAAGGACTACAGGGTCTTCTTCACCAGCAAAGGAAGGCGGCCGATGCCCAGACACAAGGCGACCCACATCACGGTACCCAACAGGAGGCGGAGGCGGCGCAACTAGATTGTTGTTCAACAGAGCTTCACTGAGAGACTGCATCGTCTGCGTCAGCTGATGGAGATTCTGGGCGAGCTGCTCATTGGTCGGGGTCTCTGGGGAGCGGGCGCGAGGACGAGGAGGCATCGCACTTCTGCTACAACAACAAGGTTACCACAAAAAAGCAAGCAAACAAGACAGAAAACAACACACATCTCACCGCGCAACCTAGAGTCCTAAGCCTAACACTTAACTCCTTAAGGTCGCTTAGAGGTCTCAAAACACACTTAAACACTTAGAAAGTCTAGACTCAACTCTTCCTAGGCTCTAAACCAAGGTTCAAACCTAGGCTCTGATACCAACTGTAACACCCCCAAAACAACAAGACCTAAAAACAAGTCTTAACACATGCAGATTAACAACAAAACACTAGCACAGCGGAAGATAAAAGATAACTGGATAAAAGGAATCCAAAATGGGGTGTTATGCCACGTATACCACACTAGGTATACGCTACGGCGACAATCTGAGAGTGTATCACTATCCCAAAAACAACCAAACTAGAACAATCTAAAGAAATTGGCACACAAGCCTCAACAACATTGTCTAAAGATACAGGTGCTAAGCTACCGGCTCTAGACATCGCGCTCGACTACGTATCACCTGAAAGATACAAAGATAAACATCGGGGTGACGCCCGGTCAGCAAAATATGCTGGTAACCCACCAATACCGTTAAGTATCATAAATAGGTAGATATATAATATGAAAACCATTTTCGAAACGGAATACATATATATAAGTCAAAAGCCAAGATCAAAAGACAACACAAGACTCACCACTCACAAGGATAAAACCGGGAACACATCCCAACCACAAAGATTAACCACACACAAGGATAAAGACTCACCCAACGGCAACACATGCCAAAACACCACACCACAAGCCTCTGTGACTACACACGTCAGGAGAGAAGAGAACTCACCACAACAACGGCTTCACAAGCCCTCGTGACATCACCCATCACGAGTTGATATGCCTTCCTTATGCCCTGTTCCAACCTTATGGCTACCCCCAACCTTGTACCTTCGGTGCCAACCATTACCTCCAGAAAGCCCCTGTGCAGCCAAGTCCAACCTTATTCCTCCAGGACCATCGTCCCCCACCTATAACCACCAACGAAAACCCACCAATTCACGGCAACACATGCCCGGATAACACAATGTTATCCCCCAAACACGTGGACTCAGCCACAACTCCATGAAATCACGTCACGGCCACCACGAGGACCGCTGCAATACCTTGGTGACTAGCGTCCCATACCACTAATCGTGCAATCCAGGTAAAGCCACACACGCACCACCACTCACACGAAACAAGCAACGGATTGCAAAAGAAGGTATGAAACATACTCAATCAAGAGACAGGTCACCACCCATCGACAACAACGACGCTAGCTTTAAGATAATAACTAGCAAGCTCAACAACGAGGAAACTCAAGATAGTTCCGAGGAACACACAAGACACCACACGGTTCAACGAAACACAATGTTGAACACTTAGCACGATACACAACACCAAAGATCCTACATGGATACCTACCATAAAGCTCTAGACCTACGAAACATCAAGAAGACGCTCAAATAGTTCCACAAAAGAACAACGGGAGGCCAAAAGATCAAAGACCAAGACAAACGAATCACGGGGACCAAATCCCGAACAAAACGCCACCGTGTTCCCCGCGGGTGGACCCACGGGTAGTGCCCCACGCGTGGTCCCGCCCGCGGGTACACTACCCACAAGGCACATGTTCCCCGCGGGTAGGTCGGCGGGTGGTGCCCTGGTGAGCTGTCGTAGGCTTCCAAATTAAAACCTTACAAACGTAGTAGCGGGAGTAAGGATCGATCCCACGAGGAGTAACTAGTATAACTTTTGTGCTCAAATTAAAGGTAGGGGGGTTTGGAATATATCGAGAGTAAAGATAAAATAAAAGAAAATTTAAATAAACAAGAAATTTAATTGAACGAATAAAGCAATGAAAAATATATATCGAAAACACTTATAATAGGAGACCTTGGTTAGTAAAGATCCACCACCGGAATTCAACACTGATCATTGATTAATAAAGTAATTAATATGCAATTGAATATTTGTCGTGAAATTATTTCATTTCTGTTTTCCCTTAGTTGTAGGTAAATAAAGCACAAGCGGTTTAATTACCCCTAACTACTAAATAATCTAAGACAAGCGCTATAGATTTAATTTAGTAGCAGCAATAGGAACTAGGAAAACCGACAAACTAAATAACACAATCACAAGCGGTTGCATTTAATTTAGGAAAATATTCTACCCGAGACCAATTATCACTAAGCCGTCAATAATTAACCTCAGTTGCTACTGAATATTAGAATAATTTGTAGCACAACATTATCTAATATAGCAAATGATTATATCAAATAATTTAGAAGAATATTTAATACTCAAAATGCATAAAAACATATATATAATAAAGTTAAATAAATAACCTTACAGCGTTATGAACTCCGGGGCTTCAATTCACTAAACCAATTGGAAATTAGCCACAAATGAACATTGATAACAACTTCAACGAATACTATAGAGGAGGGAAGAATGAACATTTTACAATAGAAAACCTTAACTATTTATATATTTTCCCAATCATTTTCTACCACTCATTTTTCCTATTATTTTGCCTTATGCCTGAGTCTTCCACAATTCCAGCCATGTTATTATGATGCATGCCTGTACAAAAAAAGAAAAAATCAATTGTAAAGTTTAGATTTATAATATATATATATATATATATATATATATATATATATATATATATATATATATATATATATATATATATATATATATATATATAAAAGTAATTATAATGTACTACGCATTATATGTATACTATAATGCATTCTATATTATATATATTATATTATATATTATATTGTATATTATATATATATATAGTATTAAGTACGTAGTATGTACTCTTATAAATTATATATTATATATATTATATATAGTATAAGAATAGATTATACTATGTATATAAAAAGAACTAATTATTAGATAATATTAAATAATTAATATAAAAATATTATAAAGATGTACCTAAAATATGAGCGTTAAATATGCCCATCAAATTCCCCCACACTAAAACGTTTGCTTATCCCCAAGCAAAAATATTATTTGCGAAGTAAATAGAAATGAAATTCTCAAAACTCATAACATATCATGAACAACAATCTGAAGCACCCTACAATTAATAAGTTAGCACCCTGTTTGAAAATGGAGAAAACTAAATAAGTAAGCCCTCACAGGAATATCACTCATCACTCAAGTGTTTGATGGGTATAAATTTCACTCAAGTTCATTCCTATAAAATTGATCTACCATAGGCTTGCATATCTTCTCAATCACCACTACAAGAGTCATGCATGACACAAATCATAAGGACTTTTCACAGGTTGTAATGGGGCTAGGGTTAAGGTAGGGAATTTTTAGGAAATTAGCTTAAACAAAAGCTTCAAACTAGAGGAACAAATAAATACAAGTAATCCAACACCCTCAATTTCCAATAAAAAAAACACATCCCATTGAGGTACAGAATGCTTCCTCAGTATTACCAGAATTTCCCCTTACTTCATTTATTTAGAAGTAACTTCAACTCAAAATCAATTGCTGATTCTTTTTCATTTTCTCATAAATTTTCAGAAATATTCTTCTTTTTCAAACGTATATTCTTCATTTTTCCATTTCATTTTTTTCAATTTTTCATGCTTTTTTTTTTTTTTTTGAATCGTGAACTGCTTCCTCTTTTCTTTTTTTTCATAGAAGACCAACGACATATTGGCAACGAAGATACAACTCACCTCACTCTCAATAATAAGAGTAAGTGATCTCCCCCACACTTATCCTTCCCAACCTCACGTAGATTACAAAAATAATCCAAAATTTGCTCCACTAGTTATTCAGCTGGGTGAAGGCATTATTTTAGATATAAAAGGCTTGTAATGTGGTCCAAAATAAAGAAAGGAATGGCCATAAAGCTCAAAGTGGTTAACAAAGGGAAATAAATCATAGGACAAACCGGTTATTTGGCTAGTGAGGCTCAAAGTCAAATAATGGCCTTAATCACATTTGAATCATGCATGGTCTAATTAGCTTTAAAAGAGAATCAAGGCAAGTTCTAGAGAAACAAAATTATGGAAGAAATCACACAAAAGAAAGAAAATAAGACCGAAGTGTCAGTCAGTGGCTCAAAACACTCACAGGTTTATTGCTTACTTAATATAGCCACTACATATCAAACAAGAGATGCTAACAAACTAATCACAACTTGCCAAACTATTTATTCAATCATGTTATGCATTCCAAGAAAGAAAAAAAATATTATTTTTCAAAATAATACTTATTTTGCATAAAATATTAATAAAATATTTTTTTGAAAATTATGAAATAAGAAAACAAATAATAATAAAAATTTGTTTGACATAAGCAAACAAACAATAAAACTAAATTAAGTAAACAAATAATAAAACTAACTCTCCTCCCCCACACTTATTATCAACATTGTCCCCAATGTTGAATAAAAACATGCAGAAAAAGGGTTATTGAATGAGAATAGGGAATAAAATAAAATAAAATAAAATAAAAATGGAACAATCACACCTTAGGTTGCCTCCCAAGCAGCGCCTTTGTTTATCGTCGTTGGCTCGACTTATGATATATCTTTAAATTTCCATCGTCTTTTTGAGTACCTTCGATGATTATGAGTATTCAAAGAAACAGCCCCTTCATGCAGATTAGGACTCAAAGATGATTTATTATTTGGTTCTTCTTTATTTTCAATAGAAGCAATTGCATTAAATTTAACAAGTTTCAAGGAATCAACAAAAATTGCAAAATTATCATCACTAGGAGATTTCATGGTATCATAAATATTAAAGTTCACAAATTTACCATTAGACTCCATTGTAAGCATGCCACTATGAATATCAATTTTCGTTTTTGCGGTTTTTAAAAATGTTCTTCCTAACAAAATATGAGAAATTTGATTATTATTTTCCATATCAAGGACATAAAAATCAGCAGGAAAAACCAAGTTATTAACTTTAACAAGCAAATCCTCAACCACACCCCTAGGATATGTAGTAGATCCATCAGCTAATTGAATTACTATACTAGATTTATTCAGGGGTCCAAGATTTAAAGAAGCATACACCGGATATGGCATAACATTAATAGAAGCTCCTAAATCTAACATAGCATTTTCAAGTTTAACACCACTTATCATGCACGGAATAGTAAACATACCTGGGTCTTTGCACTTTTCAAGAAGATTGCCTTGACTAGCCATAGAGACATTCTCTTGCACTTTCACTTCTTCAACTCCTTTATTTGGTTTCTTTTTCAAAGTGCATAACTCTTTAAGAAAGTTTGCATAGCGAGGTACCTTTTTCATAGAATCTAAAAATGGTTTATTAGCCTCACATTCACGAAATGTCTCATATAAATCATTATTTGAGTTTCCTCTTATTGGTTCTAAAAGAGCTTGAGGGAATGGGGGTACTGGTTCATAATCAGAAAAATAAGAAAGCATACCTTGGGACGTCTCTTTATTATGGACAATGATACCTGCACATACTCCCTTGTTTATATCGACGTTCTTTTCCAGCGACATACTTCTCACAGTAATTGCACTTACATTCTCTTTAGGATTAACGATCGTTTGAGAGGGTAATTTGCCAGAACTCTGTGCTTCCAACCGACTTACCGTAGTTGCTAGTTGGCCCACTTGCCTTTCTAAGTTTTGAATACTAGCCTTTGTTTCTTGAATACTAGCCCTTGTCTCTTGTTGGAATAGTTGTGTTTCTTGTTGAAACTGCATAGTGTTAGTAGCAAGAGATTTAACAATATCTTCTAGATTCATACCTGAGCTAGAGCTTTGGGCTGGTTGGTGGCTGGAAGGGAATTGTTGTCTATACGTTTGAAAGTTGGAACGATTCGGAACAAACTGGTTCCCTTGTGAGTTCCCATAGTTAAGGTTCGGGTGATCCCTCCATCCAGGATTATATTTATTAGAAAATGGATCATACTTACCTTGAGGTTGTCCAGGAAAACCTCCAGCCATGTTGACTTGTTCAATAGGTTCTTCTTGAAGAGTTGGGCAGGCATCAGTTTGGTGCCCAACTACCGAGCAAATTCCACATGCTTTTACAGTTTGCATATTGCCTACTGCTAATTGACGAACAAGAGTAGTTAAACCAGTAATTTGTTGTTCAAGAGCAGAAATATTTACCTCATTACTTGCTTAGACGGTTGGACAAGTCTATTGCCAAACTGTTGAGAATTTGCAGCCATGTTTGTAATTAGAGTTCTTGCAGTGTCCGGTGTCTTGTCAACTAAAGCACCACCGCTTGCGGCATCAATCATGCTTCTATCCATTGGAAAAAGTCGTTCATAAAAGTATTGAATGAGTAATTGATCACTAATTTGATGGTGTGGGCAGCTTGCACATAGTTTCTTGAAACGCTCCCAATATTCATACAGGGACTCTCCATTGTTTTGCCTTATACCACAGATTTCTTTCCTAATGTTGGCCGCCCTTGAAGCTGGGAAATATTTTTCAAGGAATGATGTCTTTAAGTTATTCCATGTGGTGATGCTCCCAGAAGGTAGATAGTATAGCCAATCCTTCGCTGAATCTTTCAACGAAAAGGGAAAGGCTCTCAACTTGATTTGTTCTTCAGTAACCCCTGTGGGTTTCATACTCGAACACACCACATGAAATTCCTTTAAGTGTTTGTGCGGATCTTCACCTGCAAGTCCATGAAAAGAAGGCAAAAGATGAATTAACCCAGATTTTAGTTCAAATTGTATATTAGCATCCAGAGCGGGAAAAGTAATGCATAAAGGTTGCTGATCCAAATTTGGAGCTCCAAGCTCTTTTCAAGTCCGATTTTGAGCCATGGGTTCCTCTTCTAAATCAGAATTGGTAGAATCGGTAGAATCGGTAGCCAGATCACTAAACTCCAATTTTCTCAAAGCTTGTTTCTTCCACCTGCGTATAGTTCTTTCAATTTCCGGATAGTACGGCAAGAGTTCTTGATTAGCAGATCGAGTTATAGGCATAAACAAAAAGAAAATATATTTTGATTTGCAATTATGTAAAAGTAATGAAAGAAAAGAAAATTATTATTTTTATTTTCGTTTGGGACAAATTGAAAAACAAATAAACGAATAACAAAATAAATAATTAAATAAATAAACAAACACAAAATAAGCTAGAAAATCTCCACGGCAACGGTGCCAAAATTTGGTGAGCTGTCGTAGGCTTCAAAATTAAAACCTTACAAACGTAGTAGCGGGAGTAAGGATCGATCCCACGAGGAGTAACTAGTATAACTTTTGTGCTCAAATTAAAGGTAGGGGGGTTTGGAATATATCGAGAGTAAAGATAAAATAAAAGAGAATTTAAATAAACAAGAAATTTAATTGAACGAATAAAGCAATGAAAAATATATATCGAAAACACTTATAATAGGAGACCTTGGTTAGTAAAGATCCACCACCGGAATTCAACACTGATCATTGATTAATAAAGTAATTAATATGCAATTGAATATTTGTCGTGAAATTATTTCATTTCTGTTTTCCCTTAGTTGTAGGTAAATAAAGCACAAGCGGTTTAATTACCCCTAACTACTAAATAATCTAAGACAAGCGCTATAGATTTAATTTAGTAGCAGCAATAGGAACTAGGAAAACCGACAAACTAAATAACACAATCACAAGCGGTTGCATTTAATTTAGGAAAATATTCTACCCGAGATCAATTATCACTAAGCCGTCAATAATTAACCTCAGTTGCTACTGAATATTAGAAGCAAGGGTCTCGCATTATTGGTGTCAAGGATTCTCACGGGTTTTTCTTCGTTTACTAGTGACTCGTCGAGGTCCACAACCTCGGGTTGAAGTACGTGTCTTAGATCGTGCACGTATTTCTTTAGCTGGGATACGTGGAATACGTTGTGTACTCGTTCTAGTTCAACGGGTAGCGTGAGGCGATAGGCTAGGTTCCCAACTCTTTCTATGATCTCGTAGGGGCCGATGAATCGTGGGCTGAGCTTCCTTTTTCTTCCGAATCTCATCACCCCTCGTGTGGGCGAGATTCTCAACCAAACCTTGTCCCCGGTGTTGAACTCGGCTTGTTTCCTTTTTAGGTCGGCATAGGACTTCTGGCGGTCCTGGGCAGTCTTCATCCTTTCCCGGATGTGCTTGATCTTGGTGATGGTATCTTGTAGGTGTTGGGGCCCTAGTGCTATTGGGTCGACCATGTCTTCCCAACATAAGGGGGTTTTACACTTTTGTCCGTATAGAGCTTCGTAGGGTGCCATACGAATGCTTGTGTGGTAGCTGTTGTTGTATGAAAATTCGATGAGGTCTAGGTGTTCCTCCCATGTCCCTTGAAAGTCTAACACATAGGCTCTTAGCATGTCTTCGAGAGTTTGAATGGTTCTCTCGGTCTGGCCGTCCGTGGTGGGGTGGAAGGCGGTGCTTAGCTTTAGTTGTGTTCCCAAGGCTAGTTGCAGGGATTTCCAGAATTGTGATAGGAACCTGGAGTCTCTGTCGGATATGATGTTTCGGGGAACTCCGTGGTACTTCACTACTCGACTCAAGTAGGCTTGGGCTAGTTGCGTCATTGTCCACGTTTCCTTCATAGCGATGAATCGCGCCGTTTTGGTTAGTCGGTCTACTATGACCCAAATCTTATCCTTGCCGGTCTTTGTTGGGGGTAATCCTCCGACGAAGTCCATGGATATGGAATCCCACTTCCCTTGTGGTATCTCAAGGGTTTGTACGAGTCCCTTGGGCTTGCATCGTTCGGCCTTCACCCTCTAGCAATTCAGGCACTTGGCCACGAAATCCGCGATCTCTTTTTTCATGTTGGGCCACCAAAACGACCTTTTTATGTCTTGGTATAGTTTGTCACCTCCTGGGTGAACTGAGTATGGGGAGTTGTGTCCTTCTTCCAAGATTTGTTGTTTCAAGTGGGGGTGCGTTGAGGGCACGCACCACCTTCCTTGGTAACAGAGACTGTCGTCTTCGTGTATTTTGAAGGGCCCTTCCTTCCCCTGGGTCAGGTCGCGGCGGATCTTATCTAGTTCCGGGTCCTGCTGTTGTCCTATTTTGATTTCGTCGAAGAGTGTAGGTATGACTTGTGCGTTGAGCAAGTGGGCGTCGGGGTAGATTTGATCTTGCTTTATTATTTCCAAATCCAGTCTTTGGAAGTCCCTGTACAGCTGGTCCGGTAGGATCCAGGTGGTGTTGAGGGCGTGGCTAGTCTTCCTACTTAGGGCATCCGCCACAACGTTAGCTTTTCCCTCGTGGTACTGGACCTCCAGGTCGTAGTCCTTTATGAGTTCTAACCACCTTCGTTGTCTCATGTTTAGGTCCTTCTGGGTGAAATGTATTTTAGGCTCTTATGGTCCGTGTAAATCTTGCATTGCACCCCATATAAGAAATGCCTCCAAATTTTTAGTGCGAACACGATGGCAGCTAGTTCGAGGTCGTGGGTGGGGTAGTTCTCTTCGTGGGTTTTGAGCTGCCTGGATGCGTAGGATATTACTCGGCCCTTTTGCATTAGTACGCACCCCAGTCCCTTTTTGGATGCGTCACTGAAGACCTCGAATCCTTCCTCTCTGGAGGGGATGGCGAGTACGGGTGCCGTGGTTAGCTTATCCTTCAATTCTTGGAAAGCCAAGATGCAGTCGTTGTCCCATCGAAAGGGGGTTTCCTTTTTCATGAGTTTGTTGAGGGGTTGGGCTATCCTGGTAAAGTCGGGTACAAACCTTCTGTAGTAGCCTGCCAAGCCTAGGAAGCTTCGAACTTCTGTGAGTGAGCTTGGTGTGGTCCATTCCTTAACGGCACGGATTTTGGCAGGGTCTACTTTAATCCCTTCCTTGGTTATCACGTGGCCCAGGAAGGCCACACTGTCCTACCAGAATTCGCATTTAGAGAACTTGGCGTAGAGTTGGTGCTTCCTTAGTGTTTACAGGGTTATGCGGAGGTGTCTTTCATGTTCTTCCTTGTTGCGGGAGTAGACTAGGATGTCGTCGATGAATACAATGATGAAGTCATCCAAGTGGGGTCGGAATACTCGGTTCATAAGGTCCATGAATATGGCAGGTGCGTTGGTGAGTCCGAAGGGCATTATTGTGAATTCGTAGTGGCCGTAATGTGTTCGGAAAACTGTTTTCTGAATGTCCGGTTAGGCCACTTGTATTTGATGATACCCGGATCTCAGATCGATTTTCGAAAATACCCCTGCCCCTTTAAGTTGGTCGAATAAGTCGTCAATTCAAGGAAGGGGGTACTTATTCTTTATTGTGACTTGGTTAAGTTCCCTGTAGTCGATGCACAGGCGCATGCTTCCATCCTTCTTTTTAACAAACAACACTGGCGCTCCCATGGGGAGGTGCTAGGGCGGATGTATCCCTTGTCTAGTAATTCCTGTAGTTGCGTTTTCAGTTCCTTCATTTCTTTTGGTGCCAACCGGTAGGGTGGTTTAGAAATCGGGGCAGCGCCTGGTACGAGATCTATGGTGAACTCGACTTCTCTGGCTAGGGCTGCTCCGGGGATTTCGTCCGGGAAGACGTCGGTGAACTCGTTTACTACTGGGATGGTTTGTGGTTCGGGGATTTTGGCGTTGAGGTCCTCGACCGTACATAGGAAGGCCTCGCTTCCCTTGTTTAGGTATTTCTTCATTTTCACCATGTTTACCAATTTGATCCCTGCTTCTCGGTGGGTCCCACGGTATGACACTCTCTTACCGTTCGGTCCCTGTAGGACCACTTTTTGTTCTCCGCATAGGATCTGTGCTTGGTATTTCCCTAGCCAGTCCATGTCCAAAATCACATGTACCCCATCTAGTTTGAATCGGATAAGGTCGCTGGGAAAATCCACCCCTTGTATGGTAATCATTACATTTTCGTACATGCGGTCGCATTTCAGGATCTCGCCGGAGGCCACCTTGACCTGAAGTCGGACCTTGGTGCTGGCGTTGAGGTCGAGCTGAGTGGCAAACTCAGTTGCTATAAACGAGTTGGTAGCCCCCGAGTCAAATAGTATAGTGGCGGGGGTGGCGTGTACCAGAAAGGTTCCGGAGACTATGTTGCTATCTCCAATCCTGGCTTTGCTTAGAGTAAGGATTCTCCCTTGAGTGGTTGGTGTTGTGACCTGTTGAGGTGAGGTGGCCCTGGGGTTTTTAGGTCCGCGGTTGGAGTTCATATGATTTCCTTCGGATTTCCTTTTGTACCCCAGGCGTGTCTCCCGGGGTTGGTTTGGCACTTGTTGTAGTTGGGATGCCTTGGTATAGGCCTCCCCGAGGGTTCCTAGTTCTTGTGTGGCCAGGGCTTTTTGATATTCGGGGTCAAGGCCTGTTATGAACTTTTCGATCTTGATCCCCTCGGTGGGTACTAGCTCGGGGATGAGGCGAGCCAGTCGGTGGAATTGTTGGTAGTATTCCGTGATTGAGGTTGCACCTTGTCTTAGGTGGAAGAATTCTTCGTACATGGTGGCCCTTAGATGATTGGGATAGAATCGTTCTTGTAGTCGTGCCTTTAGGGATTCCCAATTGAATTCATGGTTATGTTTACATGTGGGTCCCTCGTGGTCCCACCAGGTATCGGCCTCGTGCTTGAAGTAGAAGGAGGTTATTCTTACATAGTGGTCTTCGGGGCATTTGGTTACCTTGAATATCTTGTCGAAAGTTCCGATCCATTCCTCGAGGGCTGTGGGGTCTTCGTTCCCTGAGAAGGTGGGTGGTTGATGTGTCGAGACTTGGTGGTGGATTTCCAAGTTCTCGTTTGTTGGTAAGGGTTGGGGAATGGTAGTCCTCAGTGCCTGGGCAATTTGGGCCAGGCGTTGCAGATTCTGTGTCAAGAATTCCTGAGTGGGGAGTTTCGGTGATCCTGTCTGTCCCTTTTTCGGTGCCATCCTGGTGTTCATAAGTCGATGTTATTTTGTATCCTTACCTGGATGCAATAAGTGAAGGGGGGATTTTCTTTTTAGAGAGGGAGTAAGTGGGTGGGTTATGTGTAGGTTTCACAATCTCACCGCGTGTCCTAGGATTTCCAAATCTTATGTTCCTAAGTACCTAGAGTTTGAGCTTAATGTCCTAAAGTCTGGTCTTAAGAGTCTTATCCTAGGGTCAATCTTAGGCTCTGATACCAACTGTAACACCCCAGATTTTCAGGATATTTAAAACTTATAAAATAAAGGTGAAATCTCATTAAATCCCAAAACATAATACAAGAGTATGGGATGCTATGCCACACCTGAGCTAGAGAACTCAGGTGCACAGGCTAACTAACTAATATCCTCAAATGGTATCAATACTAAATCATGGCACGCATGCCGGAAGGGAAAAACTATCTAAGCTACGTCCAAGCTTCTAGCGCGCTGCAGTGATCTACTCGTCTGTGCCTGAAAGCCAAATATATCTGTTCAGCGAGAGATGCTGGTAACCCACTCCAACGCGTTGAAATACAATACATATAGATATATACATATATATAGATATATGAAAAGTCATTTTGAACATGAGGATTTCTCCTACGAACTCTAGCTTTTAAAACAGGGATAGACTCAACAGATAGGGCTAAGCACAGACAGCAGTTATACCGAGCATATATAGTTTACAACAGGCAAGACAGATAAGATAAGCACAATTAATAATCATAACCCAACATATACAATCCCCGGTATAAATCTCATAGTCTCATCCCCAAGATACTCATAACAACAACTCATCCATACTTCATCACATAGCACACTTTGTTGGCGCCACAGGACCAATCGCATGCCCATACATGAGGGTCAGCGCATATAGCTCTGACACGGCCCCGCAGCACCCTGCCCCGTCTCACAGCACGGAGGGGTCGATCGCAACCGACCAATGAGCCGCAGCTCTATATAATATTTATATACGTGACCGGTCTCTACCAGCCTGGTTAACAGTTGGGATGGTTCTCAACCCATTCAAACTGCCCGTATAGTGGACCTTTGTCCTATACAATATTTATATACCTGACCGGTCTCTACCGGCCTGGTTAATAGTTGGGATGGTTCTCAACCCATTCAACTGCCCGTATAGTGGATCTTAGTCCTATATAATATTTATATACCTAACCGGTCTCTACCAGCCTGGTTAACAGCCGGTATGGTTCTCAGCCCACCCGACAGCCCGTATAGCCAGATTGATCTCAACCAAGTCGGGGTAACATGCACACATAACATATAGCAAGCACATGCAACCCACATTAACACATTGGGAAGGGGGAGAAAACGTATAACAAAACCTATGCGTGATCCTTCACATACTAAGAATAGTCCTAAGGGATTCATACTTCTTTCACCTAGGTCAACGGGATACCAATTCAACTAGCATGCAATATACAAAACTCATACGACCTACGAACGGTACCCGAAAATCAAACTAGACATAGGCACGATAGACGGAGTCCGTTGGGACACCACGGGGGTCGGGAAAACATCAAACGGGGAAGCCGAAATCCCAAATTGGGGTCCCAACCAGCGGGTAGCCGGTGGGTGAGGGATCACCCGCCGACGGTAGCAACTTCGGGCAGCTGCCTGCCCGCCGGCTGCCCGCTGCCGGCGTTGCCCAAGAAGGCCGCGGGTAGGTGGCGGGTCCCCTACCCCCACCTACCCCCCACTGACTCTTTCATCACGAAAACGCCCCGGGAACCTTTGTGGAACCTGAAACCACGCTTAGACACTTTCAAACGCAATTGATGACACACGTAGACAATTAACGGATCAAAATCAGGAAACAAACGGCACATAACCTATCATGTTTTTCTAAACATAATAAACACCCAATCATGCGAATTCCCACCCAATATACCAAGAATAATTCCATACGATACAACCTAGGGTTCTAATAAATTTTAAATCAACAAGGTCACGATTCATCTTCTAATATCAAGATTCGGTAAGAATATTATATAAACATCAGGAGCATCCTATAATCATGAAGAATGTCATATAATCACCAGGAACACCATAATTATCAGGAACCTTTCATCATCAAGATCACCCATGGAATTATCCCATCAATCATCGATAATAACACAAATCATCAATACACAATAATATGGGGAAATCCTAAGAGGGGAATCATAGCTATAAAATAGGTTTTGTTGAGACATGGGTTACCTCTTAGCCTTAATTAATTCCTTGGCTATGAAGGGTCTTTCTTTAAGCTTTCTTGCTTTCTTGATTTCTTCTAAGGGGATTCTTAGAGCTCTTTGGGATGGTGGAACGTTTATTGTGGTGGGGGGTTTCTAGGTGCCTCTTAAGCCCCCTATTTATATATTTAAGAGTCTTAGTTAGGAACTAATATTATAGGCTTGCTAATTTTATTTCTTTTGGAACTAAGGATTAGGTTTAGGGATAAGGGCCCGTGGACTATGGTGGGTCTTTCCTAATTAATTATTGTGATTTAATTCTTTCTTTTGGGTAATTGATTAAATGATTTAATTGATTTTAGTGATCGTAACACGGGGTGTTACAGTTCTAGACGTACGAAACATCAAGAAGACACTCAAATAGCCCAACAAAAGAACATCGGGACGTTAAAACATCAATTACCGAGTCAAAAGAATCACGATGAACAAATCCCCAAACATCACAACATTGTACCTTGCGGGAACCACTCTCCCACGAGGCATGTACCCCACGGGTGGGGCGGCGGGTAGGCCACTACCCGCCGTTCCGCCTACGGGTACAACCTGTACCAAAAATGATCCCTTCGGGGTTTTTCAACACCATGTCCAAATTCAAGTCCAAAACACCCAAAATCTCACAAAATACAACAACATGACTTGAATCAAAGGAATGGCCAAGCAATGGCATACAAGAACATTAATAACAAGCTATAGATATGCATTCTCACAAGACAATGCATCAAATCTCACATTTCATAGCAAAAATCACATGTAGGAGTCAAGAAATCATCATATAGGTAAGAAAATAGATTTTTTAAAGCATGGGTTACCTCATCCACTTTACCATCCAAAAACAACGACAACTTAGGCTCAACTCATAAAGCAAGCTACCGGGAACCTGTAAATCAAACCGATCCTTCACTAATTAACAAGAGTACTAATTAAAACTAATTAAACTTATTAAGGGATTTGAACCCTAACCTTTCCTTAGGACTAACCACATCCTTACCATCTAAGCTAAGCCTCTCATGTTATATTAATCACAACTTTAATATACTAGTAAGCTATTAACTGGGCTCAAGAGATAGGATTTATTAATTAAAAGCTAATAAAAGGACCTAATTAATTATGCTAAATGGTGAGATTCAAACCTTAGCCACCCCTCACTTAACCACAAACCTTACCATCTAGTCTAGGTTGTCTCTTATTAACCTAAGCAACATTAAAACTTAATAAACACTAAGCAACAACAAGAACCAAAACAAGGCTCACCATCTTCTTCTTCACGCACTGCCATAGCCATGTATCTTCTTCATGCAACCCGCGGGTGGAACCACGGCGACACCACTACCCGTGCCGGCTCTACTTCACGGAGACACAAATCATGCCGAAAAACCTCTCACGCCGCTGATCTGCTTTGCTTCGCCGGAAGAACAGGGATCGCCGGAGAGGGAAGGGACCACCGCTAACATCGTTGCTCTGTTTTGTCGGGAAAGGAGGAAACGCCGGAGAGCTCTACACCTCGTCCAAGCCACTTTCTGCTAGAGGGGAAAGCTTGCTGCTTTACTCACGCCGGAGGTAAGGCCCTTCTTTATGTCAACTTGCTGGTCAACACGCCGAAGAAGAATCCAAGACGCTGTTGTCTTTCGTTGGTTCCTAGCTGGTTAAATCGAAGGGGAAAAGAGAGGCTACGAGGAAGATGGTTGCGGAAGTGGAAATGTGAAGGTGTAGGAAGGGGGTGACGGTGGTGGTGTGTTGCTTTCGCCGATCGGAGCTTCATCACGAAGAGATGGAGAAGAAGAAAATGCTGAAGAAAGAGGCTGCCAACTCTTTTTGGTTTGAAGATGGATTATCCAAAATATTTGGATACATATATTATAAATATAGATAGGGTTCCCACATAAGGGTTGGGTTAGGCTAAATATTTTGGGCTCACACGTATATACATATTTATATAAACACATGAGCTTGACTAGTTGGATTCAAGGCTACAACATATATATATATCTATTCATACATTTTGGGCTTATAGGTAGGCTTAGATAATAAAATTATTTTGGGTCTTGGAATATCTTGTACAGAAATGTTGGTTCACAGAAATAGGTAGATCCAAGCCCGTTTTCCAATAATTTGGCATATATAAATATTTTTATTGAAATATTTAATATTGGGACTATAGTTTATTTTTAGGGAAAATACGGAGTGTCACAAGTTAAGTGTGGTTTGAGACCATAAGATGACCTTTAAGTACCTAAGTGTTTAGGACTTAGGACTCTTAAGACGCGTGGTGAGCTGTGAGTTGTTTGTTGTTTGTTGTGTCTGCTTCGTTGTTTCTGTTTAGTTTTAGCGTTCTCGTAGTTATCGCCGAGTAAGGCTGCGTTGTTTGTTTGTGCCTTCCGTAACTACGCTGTTTCTGTAGAAGACACGTCATTGCTCCGCCTCATCATCGCGCCCGTACGCCCGAGACACCGACTAACGAGCAGCTGGCTCAGAACCTACAGCATCTGACCCAAACGATGCAGATGCTGAGTGATGCCATTTTGCATAACAACAATCCTGCTCCTCCGCCGCCGCCTGTCGGGAATCGGGACGTGGGACGCTTAGTCTCGGGGCATAGGCCGCCAGTTTTCGCCGGAGAAGAGAATCCTGTGTTACTCAAGGAGTGGATCCGGTCCCTTGATAAGATCTTCGCCGTTGTGGGTTGTCCTGAGGATCGCTGCGTGGAGTTGGCTTCTTTTTACTTCAGCCACGAGGCCGACCTCCAATGGGTGCACGAGGGTCCCGCGTGTCAAGAAGAGCCTGGCTTTGACTGGTCAACCCTGAAGGACAAGATGAGGGAGAGGTTCTATCCATCTCACGTCCGAGCAGCTATGTACGAGGAATTCTTACATCTTCAGCAGGGGTCGTCATCCGTGGTGGAATACCACAAGCGCTTCCTCGAGCTAGGCCATTTTGCTCGGATGTTGGTTCTCACCAAGCTGGCAAAGGTGGAGAAGTTTGTGGCGGGACTCAACTACGAAGCCCGAAAGGCGTTGACTGTGAGCAAGCCTAGGACACTGAATGAAGCCTATCTGAGTGTAACCGATCTATATCGAGTGCAACAGCTTTAGCGAGGTTCTTTTGAGTTTGCCAAGATGAGAAGTGAAGGAAGTGGGTCCCATAGTTTCAAGAAGCCGAGACAAGATTTCAGAGCCAGACCTACGCCTTCTCCGTCGCAAGGATCGACTCTGGTTGAGAATGGAGCACAAGCGAGGAGTTTTGGATGCAAGAAATGTGGGAAGGACCACGTTGGGAAGGATTGCCAAGGGCTTGCGCTTCGATGTTTCAAGTGCGGGGAAAGAGGCCACAAAGCTTTCGAGTGCCCTCTCCAAGCTAATCAGAGAGCTTTGCCATCCAATGTGAGACCTAGTGGACCTTCGGGAGGGAATTCCGGGCGAGGTGGGACAGGGGCAAGGCCTTCGGGCATAGTGTTCGTGATGGGTCGGTCGCAGGCCGAGACTGAGGGTTTGGTGGAGGAAGAATCGGCAAGTAACCTTTCTTAAGTCTACCTTTTACCTTGAGAGTGTGTCTTTCTTGTGTTTTCCATATCTTTTGTTGTGTGGTTCTCTTGTAACTTCCGAGTGAGTCTTCCTTTGTGATGTGATTGTTCATCCCGAGTGGTTTATTGTTAATTCTGATGAGAATATAATTGTGTTGTATTCAATAATAATGTCTGAGAGTACAGGGAGCGAATATATAGAGATGCTAGATAGAATCCTAATCTAACACGAATAATATAGTCCTAGTCTAATATGGATAATAGAGTCCTAATAGTCCTAATACTCACCCTCAAGCACAAGGTTGGTCAGCCAAAACATTGAGCTTGCAACAAAGTAAATTAAAACGTACAGACGAAAGAGACTTAGTAAAAATATCCGCTATATGATCTTTCGTAGAATTAAAATTGACTTGTAATTCCTTCTTCGCGACTTTATCACGAAAAAAGTGGTAGTCGATCTCAATGTGCTTGGTGCGAGCATGAAACACCGGATTAGCACACAGATTAGTAGCTCCCAGATTGTCACACCAGAGTTTGGGCACAGAAGGTGGCGCAAACCCGATTTCCTTCTGTAACACCCCAGATTTTCAAGACATTTAAAACTTATAATAAAGGTAGAATCTTATTAAATCCCAAGATATAAATACAAGCGTTCGGGGTGCTATGCCACACCTGGGCTAGAGAACCCAAGTGCACAGGCTAACTAACTAATATCCTTAAAGCGTAAGTACGTAAACGTGGCACGCAGGCCAAAAGGGAAACTATCTACTTCTAAGTTCTAGCGCACTCCAGTGACTTAATCTTCTGTGCCTGAAAGCCAAATATATCTGTTCAGCAAGAGATGCTGGTAACCCACTCCAACGCGTTGAAATACAATACATATAGAGATATATATAGATATACGAAAACCATTTTGAGCATGAAGATATATCCTACGAACTCTAGCTTTAAAACCGGGAATGACTCGACAGATAAGGCCAGACACAAGCAACAGTTATAACAGTCATAAGCAGTTCATACCAGATAAGGCAAATAAGGCAAGGTATAAGCAGTAATCATAATCCATCATAAACAATCCCCAATATAAATCCCATAGTCACATCCCAAGATATTCATAACAACGACTCATCCATATCTCATCACATAGCACACTTGTTGGCGCCACAGGACCAATCGCATGCCCATACATGAGGGTCAGCGCATATAGCTCTGACACGGACCCGCAGCACCCTGCCCCGTATCGCAACACGGAGGGGTCGATCGCAACCGACCAATGAACCGCAGCTCATAAGAATGTGTAATCTGACTGTAGCCAGGAATTCCCATCTGACTACAGCCAGCCTCCGAACCGCAGCTCGGGAAAGATGTCACCTGATTGCAGCCAGGAATTCCCATCTGACTACAACCAGCTTCTGGACCGCAGCCCAGGATACCGTCATCCGACTACAGTCAGGAATTCCCATCTGACCATAGCCGGCTTCTGAACCGCAGCTCAGGATAACCAATCCGATCGCAACCGAATTGGGGTAACACGCACACATAACACATAGCAAGCACATGCAACCCACATTACACCTTGGGAAGGGGGATAAAGCGTATAACAACCTTATGCGTGATCCATCACGTACTAAGAATAGTCCTAAGGGGTTCATACTTCTTCCACCTAGGCCAACGGGATACCAATTCAACTAGCATGCAATATAATAGACTCATAAACCTACGAACGGTACCCGAAATATCAAACTAGACATAGGCACGACAAACGGGGTCCGTTGGGACACCACGGGGATCGGGGAAACATCAAACGGGGAAGCCGGGGTCCCGAGGGGGGGAAGATTCCAGCGGGTAGCCGGTGGGTGGGGGGTCCACCCGCCGGCTGCCCGCCGGTAACACTGTTCCGGGCAGCGAGTGCCCGGCGGGCAGCTGTCCGCCCGCCGGCTGCCCGCTGCCGGAGCTGCCCGTGAATGCCGCGGGTAGGTGGCGGGTCCCCTACCCCCACCTACCCCCCACTGACTCTTTTCATCACTTTTCGCCCCGGGAACCGATGT
This sequence comes from Ipomoea nil, assembly GCF_001879475.1. Classification (NCBI taxonomy): domain Eukaryota; kingdom Viridiplantae; phylum Streptophyta; class Magnoliopsida; order Solanales; family Convolvulaceae; genus Ipomoea; species Ipomoea nil. The sequence goes on along the minus strand of NW_017617714.1, from coordinate 1,397,119 downwards.
GGAACCCGAAACCATGCTTAGACACTTTACAACGCGATTAACGACAACACATAGATAATTAACGGATCAATTACGAGAAACGAACGACACATAACCTATCATGCTTTTCTAAATATAATCAACACCCAAACATGCGATTTCCCCACCCGATAATTCAAGAATAAGATCATACGATACAACCTAGGGTTCTAATCACTTTTATATCAACAAGAATACGATTCATCTTCTAATTGCAAGATTCGGTAAGAATAACACATAAACATCAAGGATGCCAATTAATCATCAAGAACATCATAATCACCAAGAACAACACATAATCATCAAAATCCCAATTAATCATCAAGAACATCATAATTATCAACAAACTCCCAACATCAAGATTATCAAGATTCCCCATGGAATCATCAAATCAACATCAATAATAATCACCATAATTTCACCATTCACAATAATATGGGGGAAACCCTAAGGGGAAATCATAGCTATGAAAATAGGTTTTGTTGAGACATGGGTTACCTCTTAGCCTTAATTAATTCCTTGGCTATGAAGGGTCTTTCTTTAAGCTTTCTTGCTTTCTTGATTTCTTCTAAGGGGATTCTTGGAGCACTTTGGGGTGGTGGAACGCTTATTGTGGTGGGGGGTTCTAGGTGTCTCTTAAGTCCCCTATTTATATATTTAGGAGTCCTGGTTAGGAACTAATATTATAGGCTTGCTAATTCTATTCCTTTTGGAACTAAGGATTGGGTTTAGGGATAAGGGTCCATGGTTCATAGTGGGCCATATTAATTAATTAATTAAAGGGAATCCTAATCGTAGTCTGAATAGTAAAAGGCCTACTTCCTTTATTCCTAATAGATAACTAGGTCTAGGATTCCTAATTAGAATCTGAATAGTAAAGGGTTTACTTTCTTTATTCCTAATAGGCTTAGGACTCTAATTTAGGCAAGGGTCCACGGTTCATGGTGGACCGAATTAAATCATATTTAATTATTATTGATGGGATTAATTTAATAATTAATCCGGGATTGAGGGCCGTAACACGGGGTGTTACACCTTCATCAGAGAGACGAGCCAAGTAACCTCTGCAGAGACATCAGCCAATCCTTTGTATTCAGCCTCAGTTGATGAACGAGCCACAGTACGTTGTTTTCGACAAACCCATGAGACAAGATTGGTCCCCAAAAATACAGCAAAACTACTAGTAGATTTGCGATCATCAGGATTGCCAGCCTAATCCGAATCAGAATATGCATGAATATCTAGAGAAGGACAAGACGTAATCTTAAGACCAAGATGTAGTGTCCCATTTACATACCGTAACACCCTCTTAAGAGCCGCCCAATCCGCAGTAGAGGGAGAGTGCATGTGTTGACACAAACGATTGACTGCATAGGAAAGATCAGACCGAGTTACCGTAAGATATTGCAGAGCACCTGTAAAGCTGCGATACTGAGTGGGATCAGCGTATGGTACCACGGCATCAGTCTCGGACTTCGTGGTTGAAACCGGAGTAGCCACGGGCTTGCAATCAACCATACCTGCTCGTTTTAAAATATCCTTCATGTATCGTTGTTGAGACAGAAGCATGCCATCAGACAACGGAATGGTCTCAATACCCAGAAAGAACGAGGGCACACCCATATCACGAACTTTAAACTCAAGAGCCAACTTGTCAATAAGAGCAGTCACATGAGCCAGATCAGATCCCATAACCAAAATATCATCCACATAAACCAGAAAATATAAACGACTATTGCCATGTGAATATATAAATAGAGAGACATCCGTCTTGGAAGGTGAGAAACCAGCAGAAACCAGAAAATCATGCAAACGAGTGAACCAGGCACGGGGAGCTTGCTTAAGCCCATATAAAGAACGTTGAAGGAGACAAACGTGTCCGGGCATCATTTTGTCTTCATAACCAGGGGGCTGGTGCATATAAACCGTCTCAGCGAGATTGCCATTTAGAAAAGCATTGTGTATGTCCAACTGTCGAATAGTCCATCCACGAGAAATAGCTAAGGATAAAAGAAGACGTACCGTAGTCGGTTTAACAATGGGACTAAAGGTCTCAAAGAAATCCTCGCCGGCAATTTGATTGAATCCCTTGGCAACTAACCGAGCCTTGTAACGCTCAATCGAACCATCAGCCTTTCTCTTGGTTCTAAACAGCCACTTACATCCAACTGCATTCATACCTGATTTAAAGGGAACAAGTCTCCATGTATTGTTGTGCACCAAGGTATTAAATTCCAAATCCATTGCATCCCGCCATTCAGGAAATTTAACCGCTTGAGTAAAACATGTAGGTTCAGGAGTAACAGCAGCAGCAGATAAAGCAACATGATCATGTGGTCCCGAACTTCTCGTATTCATTCCATGAGAGCGAACGGGTGAGGGCGCGTGACGAGACCGACCACGAGGCCGGCCTCTTGGCCGAGGAGCCGGCTGGGCCGTGACTGTCCGCTCGAACTCGATCACGGGCTCGACAGTAGCAGGCTGCTGGCGATGGTGGTTAGAAGCGGCTATGGGCGCGGCAGGAGGGTCACAAGCCGTGACAATAGTCGGATCACCACCAGAAACAATTGGTGCAACACCCCACGGCTCCGGGCGTGGTTTTGGAACCTGCGAATCCACAGAAGCAACAAAAGGAAAGACAGCCTCATCGAATCGCACATGGCGACAGATAAAAACCTTGTTAGTGTTAGTGTCTAAACAACGATAGCCACGAAAAGATGGAGGATATCCTAGAAAGACACAAGGGGATGACCGAAACTGTAGTTTGTTGCGATTATGGGGACGCAGATTTGGAAAGCATAAACACCCAAAAACACGCAAATATGAATAAGATGGAGGAGACCGATGCAAAAGATAATGAGGATATTTATCAGATAAGACAGGAGTGGGCATTTTATTGATTAGATAAACCGCAGTTTCAAAAGCATAATCCCAAAAATGAGACGGAACAGAGGATTGAGCCATTAATGCTAGTCCCGTTTCCACAACATGCCTATGCTTACGTTCTACCCTGCCATTTTGTTCATGAGTGTACGCACATGATTGCCTGTGACGAATACCTAAGGACGCAAGAGTGGAACCAAGTTTTTTGTATTCTCCCCCCTAAATCAGATTGAAAAGAAATAATCTTGCGAGAAAAGGAACGTTCAACTAGTGACCGAAACTTATCAAATATAGCATACAAATCAGATTTAGCACGCATGGGATAATACCACATATAACGAGTGTAATCATCCACAAACAACACAAAATACTTAAAGCCAGATGCAGAATGTAATGGCGCAAGGCCCCAAATATCTGAATAAATTAATTCCAAAGGATGCGTACTAGTAGTTTCGACACGAGACAAAGGAAAACGAGAAGATTTTCCTAATTGACAAGAGGAACAGACATTGGGAAGATCACTAGAATTAAATGTACCAACAGACGAAGACGCTAAAATTTTACGTAAGACTCGAGAATGAGGATGCCCCAACCGCATGTGCCAACCGTAAGAGGACCGTGCAGCAACAAATGCAGCAGGGGAAGCAGAAGACGCAGGCCATGTGTAGAGAGCCCCAGCCGCATGTCCCTTAAAAATAACCTTCTTGGTCAAAATGTCTTTCACATAGAAACAAAGAGGGTGGAACTCAAAGAAAACATTATTGTCCTTTGCAAAACGCTGGACAGATAATAGAGAAGAAGAGAGACCAGGGACATGCAAAACATCATGTAACTTAAAAGACATAGAGTCAGTGACTAACGAAGTAGAACCAACATTAACAATAGGCAAACCTGTACCATTACCGACTCGCAGAGTCTCCCGGCCATCATAACTTGTTGCAGAAGTCATCAAAGAAGAATCAGGCGTTGCATGATTTGTAGCACCAGTGTCAGGGAACTACTGATGAGGACCGTTGGAATCACCATTATCACCAGAGACAGCCACATTAGCCTGAAAACCTGGAGCCCCTGAATAACGCCGAAAACAGTTGGCTCCCGTGTAACCAAAACGGTCACAAATTTGACACGGATCATCATAGCGCCAAAAACAATTGGCTCCCGTGTGACCAAAACGGTCACAAATTTGACACGGATCATCATAACACCAAACACAATTGGCTCCCGTGTGGCCGAAACCGTTACAAATTTGACACGGATCATCAACGTCACGTCGTTGACCGGACCGCTTCTGATACGATGTATCTTGGTTTGATGCCATCGGCTACTGCTACGAAGTGAGGAACATGGATGTTGGAAAAGAAAACCATGGCTAACTGATACCAGATGAGAATATAATTGTGTTGTATTTAATAATAATGTCTGAGAGTACAGGGAGCGAATATATAGAGATGCTAGATAGAATCCTAGTCGAACACGAATAATATAGTCCTAGTCTAATATGGATAATAGAGTCCTAATGGTCCTAATAATTCTTATCCCGAAGTTTTATGAGTATACATATAATTCAAACCTCACTACTTTGTGTCATCTAAGCCTAATTTGTTAATTCAAAGATTAGAATAGTCAATTATTAAGGAAACCTCTTAAGATTAAGCCTAAAAATTTAAAAGGAGTTTAATTTATAGGTAGTGAGTTTCGAACCCAAATCTCAAAATTTCTAACCTAACCCTTAAACTATCTAAACTAATTATATTTCTTATACCTTTTTCCACCTATTTGGGCTATTTGTGAGTCTTCTTGATGTTTCGTATATCTAGAACGGTATGTTAGGAATCCATGTAGGATTTGGTGTCTTGAATCGTGCTAAGGGTCCGACATTGTAATTCGTTGGGCTAACATGAGTCTTGAATGTTCTTTGGAACTACTTTTGGTTTACCCGTTTGTTAAGCATGCTAGTTTGATGTTGAAATGCTAGTATGTGTGGTTTGTTCCTTCCTATTGGGATTGGCAACTTGAGTTGACAATCATTTGGTGTTGGATTGTGATCCTTTGTTGTTGAGTATGGTCTCATGTCTTTGTTGTGATCCCTTGATTGATTCCTATGATGTAAACGTATTTAAATCGTTGTACCCTTTGATTGATACTTGATTAAGGCCATTGTAGAGCCTTAGTCTTCTTGGTAATGATGATGATCTTGTGTGACTATGATTGAAATTGGTGGTGTGTTATCTGAGCTTGACTCACATGTTGGAGGCTATGTGTATGAAATTAATGGTACACTAGTGTACTGAGAGTTCGGCGGGATGTTGGAGGTTGTTGGAGGGGGGACGACGGTCCCTGGCGATACAAGGTTGGACTCAAAAGTACAGGGTGGCACTAGGAGGTAATGGTTGGAACTGAAATAAGGTCGGGGTTAGACATAAGGTTGGAACAGGGCATAAGGTTGGAACTATGATACATGTGACATGTAGTTGTCACTGTGTGAATGTGAATGCCTTGCTTATGAGCATGTCTTGATGTATTATACTTTGTCATCAATAGAATGCATCCTGAGTTGTATTGTCTTTCATGTTTGTTGTCTTGTTGTTGTTGTGAAGGTGGTGATGCCCATTTCTTTTGAGAGTGATTGATGAGTCTTTGAAGTTTACTTCTCTCCTTGGTTTTGAAATGATATATACTATATTCCGTTTCAAAATGATTTTGATTATACTTATCTAAATATGTTATTTAACGCTTATTGATGGGTTACCAACAATACTCACTGACCGGGTGTTATCCCCATGTTTATTCCCTTGTTCTACAGGTTTTGAGTAGATGTCTGAGAGCGCTAGACGTGGATCGCTAGATAGTTTAGCTGTCCTGTGTAGACATTATCGTTTGTTCGCCTGTGAGCCTGTTTTAGCTGCCTATGTCCCTAGATACTTTACGTTTTGTTGAATTGATAGTTTTTCCCGCTGTGCACCTATGTTTGAGATAGGTGTGGCATAACTTGTCCCGATTTTATATAGCTTCCGTTGCTTTATGTCTTGATGATTAGATGTTTTCTTGTGCATTTAAGTTTTAAAAATGTGGTAAAAATCGGGGGGTGTTACAATATATATATATATATATATATATATATATATATATATATATATATATATATATATATATATATATATAATTTTGTAAATGTATCGGACAATTTATTTCATGTGCTCTGAGGTTAAAAGTTATTTAGAAATTTGATTTTTTTGTGTGTGTTTAATAGTACTTTTAGTATAGTTTCTAAATATAGAAATTTTGTATACTAATATTAAACTTAATATTATGAAAAATTAGATTAAAAATAGCTCCAGTTAAATCTCGTTAACCGAACCAGACACATAAAATGAGACGGAGAAAGTATAAACTATTTCATACTTTAATAGTTAATACTAAAATATTAATTATTAGCTCAAAAACATCTAGAATTGTAAATTGTATAAAGATATGATTTAAAGAATCATAACACAATTCTACAAAGTATGCAGGACCGTTCCTAAGAAGATTGGGGTCCTGTGTGAAAATTTAACATGAGCCCCTTTTGTATAATTGTAAATTAGTAAATTACCGGTGTGATGCATGGATAATTTTTTTATTACATATTTAAATAATAAAATTAATGATGAAATTATAAACAATTCTAATATTTGAAAGTGTACATTTATTTGAAATTATAAGATTTGTATATTAGGATTGAAATTGATTAGTAAAAAAATTATATTTGAATCTTTCAAAAAACAAATTATATTAGAAAAAGTCTAAACAAAAAATAGAAGGAAGAGAATGACTAATTGATAGTATTTTAAGTAACAACAATATACTATAATCAAATGAAGATATATATTATATTATACCAAAATATATAATAATCTATAAAAAATTTATCATAAATTTCTTTCTTTTTTTCATGCATATTTAGATGTAAAATCATTCACCAAAGTCTTTCTTACACTATACTTGATAAGTAAGATTTTAACAACTTCAACTTTAAAAAACTTCTTATGCATAAATAAATTTACAGTAATGAAAATAATCAAGACTATTTGATATTGCAATTGTAGCATGAAATTACAAGAAATTAGATTGTTATTCACCTATCAAAAAATCTCTAGCTAAGGTTAGTTATTGAATTAATAATTTTAAAATTTGATAAGCTTAATTTCTAGGCATTATTTAGAGTAATTTTAGTTAGTGATTTGCATAAATAAATTAAATTTTAAGGTTAATTATATTATAAATATTATATTTAGTTATATGTTACTAGTTTAGATGAGTTTTAATAAATATTAGGTTAATGTTGCATTTTTATTAATATAAATATGAGTTTTATTTTAACTATAGGATTAGATTTATTTGATAATTTTATATCATCAATTTTAAATAAGTGCTTTAATAATTATGTTTTAATGAGTTGTCTCATTAGTTTATAATTACTATTATTTTAACTTTATTTTATTTTTAGTTTTTCCTTTACAGAATTGCGTAGCAATAAGGAAAAGAAAAAAGAAAGTGATTATATTAAGTTGAAGGTTTTTGTTTTAAGCATTAGGGACGGCGGACGGGGCAGAGAAAAAAAAGAAGAAAAGAATAGAGGAAAAATACGAAAGAAGAATACGGAAGCTTGGGAGCGGCAGTGGTGTTTCAATGGCGGCTATCATCTCTTAGGCTTGAATTATTTTTCTTCCATACTTTTTGTTTAAATTTTCAGAATATTATTTCTTGAATTTTCCATACATTTAATTATGATGATTATTGGCTAGAACTTTAATTAGGGATTTGGATTAGCTTGGATTTGATTAATTGACTATTTTTCATGTGTTAATTCTTCCAATTTCAGTTTAATGATTGAACTTGATTATATTTATTTTATGTATTTGATTTGTGGATTGTGTGACTGACCATTGCATAATTCTAATATCAGTGTTCATAAGAAGAACTGACAGGTGAATTATGAACCTAGAACTCGTAAGATAAACACAATTGACCTAGACTAGACATAGCTTTAGGTATTTGTGGTGAGATTTGATTGTTGCTTAATGGGTTCAATTAATGTTGGTGAGATATCGACGGATGATCACAGTTAATTGGATACAACCTAGTAGCTCGACGGAGTATTAGGATATAATTGGAGCAATCATCACTATAATTACAAGAATTAATATTTAGGAGAGTTAGTTAATTATCTAATTATTTTTTTAAAAAAAAAACGTTAATTATCTAATAGGTGAACCCCAAATCCCTAGTCTTTTCTCAATTGAAAGTTTTCCTTTGCTTTAAATTCATAACTATTCTATTTAATTACATTAATTCTATTTATTTGCATCTTTCTTTATCAACAAATTGATTATCTAAGTTAACAGTCAATAGTGTTCTTCGTGGGATCGACCCTGGAATACTCCAGGAATTTATACTTTGATTGACTCTGTGCGCTTACAGATTATAGCAATCAAGTTTTTGGCGCCATTGCCGGGGAACACTTTATTAAACTGTTTTCTTAATTTTTTTTTTCTTTTTAAATTTATTTTTGTGGTTATGTTCATTATCATTTTATTTTTATTTATTTGTCTATTTACATTGTTATTATTATTTTTTTTATGCACTTAAGGCGATCAAAAAGGCATAAGAACGTTGAATTATTTCCTATTGATCTTGAAATTGAGCGTACATGCAGAAAAAACAGGGTACGAAGGCGTCTTGAAATGGCTAAAAATAATAGAGTGGGTTAACAAGATGAACAAATACCACCAATAGTTCCACCTCCTCAAAATCAAGCAGCTCAACCACGTCTTCGAGACATTCAAAGACCGGTAATAGTTGTTAATCCTTCTTGCATTCAATTATCCGATGCAGCTAGGAATTATGAGCTGAAGACTTTCCATCTGAATATGCTCCCTACCTTTAACGGTTTGGGAAGTGAAGATGCATTGGGTTTCATGCGTGAGCTCTATAGTACGGTACAAACTTTACCTTTGAATAATTTATCTGAGAAAGAGCTTAGATTGAAATATTTTCCATATTGCATGAGGGGTGATGCTAGGCAGTGGTTGTTAAATTTACCAGAGAGGGTTCTTTAAGAGTTTGGGATGATGTTTACAACGCTTTCATGTTTAAATATTATTCATCTCAAAAGACAATGGACTATAGGAGTAGGATATGCACTTTCACTCAAAGAGAGGCTGAGTTATTTCATGAAGCATGGGATCGTTTTAAATTGCTTTTAACACAATGTCCACACCATCAATTCCCATTGTTATTGTTAACACAATTCTTTTATGATGGTTTCACTCCAAATTGTCAGTCTCTTGTAGATACTGCTGCAGGCGGATACACAGGTGATAAAAATAGTGATGAGTTAGAAGCTATCTTTGAGAACATAGCTAGTAATTCTTGACAAAAGGTGGTGAGTCGAAGAGCTGTTGTGCATGAAATTAGCACACAATCTGAGTTGACAACACAAATGGCTGAATTGACTAAACAAATTAACTTGTTGATGACTCGTGATAATTCGAATAGAGAATTTTGTGCTTTTTGCAATACATATGGTCATAATTCTTCTGTTTGTATGAATGCAGAGTCATCACAACCATCTTATGAAGAAGCTAATTACATGGGATCCAACATGGGTAGACAACAACCAAGGAGTGATCCATTTTCCCATACCTATAATCTAGGTTGGCGAAACCACCCTAACTTCTCATGTAGAGATCAAGGTAATGCAAGACCAATGGGACCACCCGGATTCCAGCAACAAGTACCATCAGGATTTCAGCATCAGCAATACAGACCTTTCCAGCAGCCACCTGCACCACAACAGTCTCAACTTCCTGCTCAGGAGAAGAAGTCTCAATTAGAGGAGATGTTCATGCAATACATGGCTAGCCAGGACACTATGATGAAGAAAATGGATGCAAAAATTGATAAGGTTGCTCAGTCCAGCTAAGCATCCATTCATAATTTAGATGTGCAAGTAGGTTAGTTGGCTAAATTGGTTGCAGAAAAATATCGAGGTAAGTTTCATAGTACCACTGAAATAAACCCTAGGGAATGAGCTATGGCTGTCACTTTTAGAAGTGGTAAGATATTGAATGAAATTATGAAAGAAAATGAACCCCATGAGGGTTGAAAAATAGAGTGATAAAGAAGAGACGCAAGTTCCTAAAGAGAATTCTAGTGATCAAAACCTCATTTCCTCTACAGTAAAACCTTATGTACCCCCCATTCCATATCCACAAAGGTTACAAAAGAGGAACCAGGACAATAACTTTAAAAGATTTTTAGAGGTTTTTAAAAAATTGCAAATTAATATTCCTTTTGCAGAAGCACTTGCTAATATGCCATCTCTTATGCCGAGTATATTAAGGAAATTGTGTGTAATAAAAGAAAACTGGAAGAGTTTGCTACTGTGCACTTAAATGAGGAGTGTAGTGCTGTTTTGCAAAGCAAATTACCTCCTAAGCTAATGGATACAGGAAGTTTTTCTATTCATTGCACTATTGGTAATACTGTTATTGATAAATGCTAATGTGATCTAGGTGCCAGTATTAACCTTATGCCTTTAACTCTTTTTAAGAAGTTGGAAATAGCTGAAATGAAGCCAACAACAATCTCTCTTCAACTTGCTGATATATCAATCAAGTACCCGCTTGGAGTAGTGGAGGATATCTTGGTAAAAGTTGGTAAATTTTATTTTCCTGCTGATCTTCTGATTCTTGATATGGGTAGTGACACAGATACATCTCTTATACTTGGTAGGTCATTTTTGTTGACAGGAGGAGTATTAATTGATATGCCTTTAGGGAAATTGATTTTTAGAGTAGGTACAGAAAAAGATGAATTCTCTATCTCGATGTAAAATTACCATCTTTTGATGAATCATGTCTTTTTGTTGATGTTATTGAGAAACCTTCAGAATAAGTATTTGTTAAGCATTCACCTAGTGAAACACCACATCAACTTGAACTTAAACCCCCTTCATTGCGGTTCAAATACGAATTTTTGAGTAGCAATGATACTTTTCTTATGTTTTCTTATGCTCATTTACTTCATGCAAAAGAAGAGAGATTGTGGAGAACATTGACTAAAGCTTGGCATGACAAAAATAATTTTTGGAGAGAATTCAATGTAGGGCAAGAAGTTTTGTTGTCTAATTCTTGTCTTAAGTTTTTTCTAGAGAAATTGAAGTCTAGATGGTTTGGTCCTTTCATGGTCACTAAAGTTTGTTCGTATGAGGCCGTAGAGATTGAAAGAGAGAAAAAGAGACCATTCATGGTTGCTTCACCAAAAGGCAGCCCCGGAAGAAATTGGCAACTGACAGGGAAGTTTCCTATTTATTTCATTTTCTCATACTTGCTTTTATTTTTAACATTGAGTACAATGTTGAGTTTGTGTGTGGGGAAGGGAAAGAAAGTTTAGGGGATGTTTTCTCCAAGTTTTATGCAAATAAGACAAAAAATAAAATAAAAAAATTTCTGCATTTTTCTGCACTAATTTTCTGCATTTTTCTGGAATTTTCAGCATCATTTCCTTCATTTTCTGCAATTTTTCAGCATAATTAAGTTAAAAAAATACCATCTAATGACTATGCTGATTGGGAGATAAGTTCTAGTGTTCTGGGAGTGCATAATATCAATGAATGTATTTGGTTATATGTATGCTTGCATAGAGTTAGTAGTCAATTCTGTCACACCGTGAGCTTTTGAGCCTAGAGGTTGCCCACTGCAACTTATTTTCATTTTTGAGTGTTTATTTGCCCTCTTTGATTGTGTAACTTCTAGAACTTGCTTCATACCATTTCAGAGCTACATGTTATATGATGACACGAGAATGATTTAGGCATTAGGATTTAGCCTTATAGCCTTTAAAATGACCACATCCTTATACATGATATTTTTCCCCTAGTGAACCATTTTGAGCTTTATAATGAATATATAAGACTTTTTTTTTCTTCATTAGTCATCCCAAAGAACTTTAGCTCATAAAAAGAAGCCTCTTAACCCTTCCTTGGGTCAGTGGATGTCATTATTTCATTTATCTGTGCAAGATGACCAAAAGTGATGAAGTATGGGTGATATTGGAGTTGAAAGGTGATTCTACAACTGGGTTGCTTTGGGTGAGGAATTGGTTATGATCAAAGGGGGTGAAAATGAGAAAAAAAAAATTATACGGAGTATGTTCTAAATGGTGGGTTGAAAATCTTGTTAGTCCAAACTTTTATGCTCATTTTATTTTTAAAATGATTTATGAGCAATGAGGGCATGATAGAAATTTGATGATTATGGGAAGAGTTCCATTGAGGGTTGTGTGGAAATGGAAAGCTATTTATTAGGTTTTACCAAAAAAAAAAAGGGGGGGGGGGGGGGGGGGGGAAATGAAAAAAAAAACAGAAAAAATGAAAAAAAAATGAATGAAATGAGATTTTTAATGTTGTTTTGGGAGTGTATCAGTGAAAAGGATGAGGGAGAATGAAGTAGATATGATTGTTTGTTGCGGTAGAGTTCATTGCATTGGTAGAATACAGTTTCTTGCTCTTGATATGGTGAAATTACGGCTCTACTGATTCCTTGGACTTTCTTTGTATTTCCTTATATCCTTTCTTTCATAAACCACATACCCTTGGCCCCATTATAACCCAGAAATAAAGACCTTTTGACTCGTGTTCTTCATATAATTTTGGTAGCGGAGTTTTGGTGGACAAGCAAGCCTATGGCAAGTGCGCTCTCAATAGAGGATGGTGTGTACCTTTCTTATACATATATTTATGAGAGATTGAGTGGACAACCGTGAGGACTACTATTCTCTATTGTCTTGTGTGCATATAATTTTGAACTGTCATGAAGTATTATGTGTTCACCAATTCCCATGAATTGAATGCCTAGTTGACATGGTTATGGTTGGTAGTTTGATTTCATTGCATAAGTTTGCTTGGGGACAAGCAAAACCTTAAGTATGGAAAAGTTTGATAAGCTTAATTTCTAGGCATTATTTAGAGTAATTTTAGTTAGTGATTTGCATAAATAAATTAAATTTTAGGGTTAATTATATTATAAATATTTTATGTTACTAGTTTAGACTTTTTTTTTTTGAATGTTTCCGGCCCTATTACATTATAGTATCTGTTCATATACTTTCTCAACCTACTGAAACACAAAAAACCAATAACATCTCCACTGAGGCTCAAACTCGTAACCTTCCAAATGAAAGTCCAACCCGGGTACCATTAGACCACATAGTCTTGGTATGTTATTAGCTTAGACTAGTTTAGATGTTTTTTAATAAATATTAGGTTAATGTTGCATTTTTATTAATATAAATAAGTGCTTTAATAATTAGGTTTTAATGAGTTGTCTCATTAGTTTTTTTTTTTTTTTTGAATGCTACTAGCTCTATTACATTGTAGTATCTGTTCATATACTTTCTCAACCTACTAAAACACAAAGAGCTAATAACGCCTCCACTAAGGTTCGAACTCACAACCTTCAAAACGGAAATCCAACCCGATTACCATTGGACCACATAGTCCTAGTTGTCTCATTAGTTTATAATTACTAATATTTTAACTTTATTTTATTTTTAGTTTTTCCATTACAGAATTGCGCAGCAGTAAGGAAAAGAGAAAAGAAAGGGATTATATTAAGTTGAAGGTTTTTGTTTTAAGCATTAGGGACGGCGGACGGCAGAGATAAAAAACGAAGAAAAGAATAGAGGAAAAATACGAAAGAAGAATACGGAAGCTTGGGAGCCGCAGTGGTGCTTCAATGGCGGCTATCATCTCTTAGGCTTAAACTATTTTTCTTTCTTCTTGTTTAAATTTTCAGAATTTTATTTCTTGAATTTTTCATACATTTAATTATGATGATTATTGGCTAGAATTTTAATTAGGGATTTGGATTAGCCTGGATTAGAGTAATTGACTATTTTTCATGTGTTAATTCTTCCTATTTCAGTTTAATGATTGAACTTGATTATATTTATTTTAGAGTTAATACCCAAAATCGTCCTCAACTATAGTGGTTTTTCTCAATTTCGTCCTAAACGACTTTGGTGACCTAATATCGTCCCAGACTTTTGTGTTTCACTCAATTTTGTCCCAGACTTTTGTGTTTTTGCTCAATTTAGTCCCTCATTTGTTATTCTGTCCATTTGGTGTTAAATAAATAGACAATTCAGTAATTTTAATATTGGCATCTCTTTGCTCATAGACATGTGCACTGCGAAATCCCTTTTTTTTTTTTCAAATTACTCCTAAAACTGCGAATATAAAATTTGATTTGCAGGTCCGGGAGTAATTCTGGGTGTAATTCGTACAAGAAAGAGGAATTTCGCACTTCACAAGTTGATAGTAAAGAGAGATCAATATTGACATTACTGAATTGTCCCTTTATTTAACACCAATTTGACGGAATAACAAATGGAGGACTAAATTGAGCGAAACACAAAAGTCTGGGACGATATTAGGTCACCAAAGTTGTTTAGGACGAAATTGAGAAAAATCACTATAGTCGAGGACGATTTTGGGTATTAACTCATTTATTTTATGTATTTTATTTGTGGATTGTGTGACTGGCCATTGCATAATTCTAATATCAGTGTTTATAAGAAGAACTGACAGGTGAATTATGAACCTAGAACTCGTAAGATAAACACAATTGACCTAGACTAGACATATCTTTAAGTATTTGTGGTGAGATTTGATTGTTGCTTAATGAGTTCAATTAATGTTGGTGAGATATCGACGGATGATCACAATTAATTGGATATAATCTAGTAGCTCGACGGAGTATTAGGATATAATTGGAGCAACCCACTATAGCTACAAGAATTAATATTTAGGAGAGTTAGTTAATTATCTAATAGGTGAACCCCAAATCCCTAGTCTTTTCTCAATTGAAAGTTTTCCTCTACTTTAAATTCATAAATATTCTATTTAATTACATTAATTCTATTTATTTGCATCTTTGTTTATCAACAAATTGATTATTTAAGTTAACAGTCAATAGTGTTCTTTGTGGGATCGACCCTGGAATACTCCAGGAATTTATACTTTGATTAACTCTGTGCGCTTGCAGATTATAGCAATCAATGAACTATAGTGATATGTCCTCTTAATACGAGTAGTATCTACTATAATTACAATGCAACTTGTTCTCTAAGTACTTTATGTGGTGACCAAAAACTTTAATGGATAAACCTTATATTTATTCCAGGTCCAAAAGATATATATTTTCTCAACAAAATGTGCACAATACAAAACGAGAAAATATCTGAATGCTTTAAGAATTTCATAAAATAACTGTATGTATACAAATTTTACAAAGTGGGCATAAGTCCCATTTTCTCGACAATTATCAACTCAGTGCTTATATGCTCAATGACCACTTTCTTATCTTTAACACGCTCCCTGATGGCTAAATGTCGATATGCCTACTTCGACTCCCACTCTTATTGTTCTTAGCCAGGAAGACTGCAGCTGAGTTGTCACAATAAACCTTTAATGGCTTAGAAATAGAGTCCATAACTCTAAGCCTGGAAATGAAATTCTTAAGCCATACACCTTGAGATATAGCCTCAAAACATGAAACGAACTCGGCTTCCATGGTTGAAGTGGTGACAAGAGTCTGTTTAACACTTCTCCATGAAACAACTCCACCGGCCATGATAAAAATGTTCCCCGAAGTTGATTTATGAGAATCAACACAACCGGCAAAGTCTGCATCAGAATATCCAACGACGTCCAAAATGTCTGTCTACTTGAACACAAGTTTATAATCCTTGGTACCCTTGAGATACCTTAAAACCTTCTTTGCAGCTCTCCAGTGGTCTAAACCGGATCACTTTGATATCGTCCTAGCATTCCAACAGCAAAGCCAATATCCAGCCTAGTAGAAACTTGAACATACCCGAGGTATCCGACAACTGAAGCATAAGGAATATTCTTCATGGATTCTCTTTCAAAATTATTCTTTGGACATTGGTCCAAATTGAATTTATCCCCTCTCACTATAGGAGCTGGACTCAGTGAACAATCCTTCATGCGAAATCTTTCTAAGACTTTGTTGATATAGGTTTCCTGCGATAGTCCTAGAATATCCCGGGATTTATCCCTATGGATCTTTATGCCAATGACATAAGATGACTCGCCCATATCTTTCATATCAAAGTTCTTAGAAAGGAATTACTTAACCTCGTGCAGCATTCCCTTATCATTTGTTGCAAGTAGAATATCGTCCACATATAAAACAAGAAAACAAATTTTATTCTCACCTGTCTTTTGGTATATGCAATGATTTCTAAGGGACTTTCAACAAATCCATATGAAGAAATGACCCCGTCAAACTTGATATACCATTTGTGAGAAGCTTGTTTTAAACCATAGATGGAATTTTTGAGTTTGCAAACCAAATGCTCACCTTCACTAGAAGAGAACCTTTCAGGTTGTTTCATATAAACCACCTCTTCTAGATCACCATTAAGGAATGTCATTTTCACATCCATTTGTTGCAATTCAAGATTGAAATGTGCAACCAAAGCCAAAATTATACGAAGTGAATCTTTCTTTGATACAGGAGAAAATGTCTCCGTATAATCGATTCTTTCTTTTTGAGTAAATCCTTTAGCAACGAGCCTAGCCTTGTATCATTCGATATTGCATAATGAGTCTTTTTACTCTTATAGACCCATTTACAGCCAATGGTCTTGGCCACATTAGGCAACTCAACAAGGTCTCAAAACCCATTGCTTCGCATGGAACTCATTTCTTCCTTCATGGCTTCATCCCATAAATCTGACTCTTTATAGTTTATGGCTTGTGAAAACGTTTCTGGATCATTTTCGGCTCCAACATCAAACTCTTGCAGATATACTATATAATCACTAGGAATTGCCAGTCTTTTTTCTCGAGTAGATCGCCTTAAAGTTGAACTACCATCTTCTTGAGAAGTTAGCGGTTCAACTACCGCATTAGGATTTTCCTGAATTGGTTGATCTATTGGAATAATATTAGCATTTTGTGGAACTTCTTGAATTGGTTGTTCAATACCTGTCTGAACTTGAGGGGTGCTTGAAACTATTATCAACCTATCTGATGACGTAGAAGGACATGATTCACTATGATCATGATTAGAAATCAAATCATTGAACTGATCCCTCTCACTAATCATGTCATCTTCAAGAAACTTAGCATTTCTTCAAGAAACATGATTCACTATGATCATGATTAGAAATCAAATCATTGAAGGTGATGAAATACTTTTGACCTGGCATATCCATATCTAGACAGCAAATGTCAGTAAGTATGATTTCCAATATGCTTGAACTCCTTTTGGCACATTTCTTTGACTTGTTCGCCTGCTTTTCCTTAATGAAGTCTATACAAGTCTCGAAATCAGTATAATCAAGAGTACTAAGTACCCCATCATTTACTAATCTCTTTATATGTTCAAGGGAGATATGACCTAATCTCCGATGCCATAACATGGAGGAGTTCTCACTAACACTCGTTCTTTTGAAACCGGAGTGAACATGCAATGGAACTATAAGTGGCATTGTTTTGTAAATTTAAACGATAAAGACCATCAGACAATGTACCGTATACAACACAAGTTGATTTATTAAAAATATTCAAACGCGTATCTTGGAAATTAAAAGAGAAACCCAACAGCACAAGTCTAGAGATCGAAATCAAGTTTTGAGAGAAACTTGGTACATAAAAGGTCTTATTCCGGATTAAAACAAAGCCACTACTTGAAATCAGCTTGCATGTTCCAATGGCTACCACTTGTGACCCCATCTTGTTTCCTAATAAGATGGTTCGTTCACTTCCCACCGGCTTCCTTAGATCCTGCATTCCCTGTAAAGAGTTTTCATTGTGGATTGTTGAACTAGAATCAATCCACCAAGTATTAGTGTTAACTTCAGACATATTTGATTCATAACAAACAAATGAGCATAGAATACATTTCTTCTCGATCCACTTTTTGTACTTTGTTGGTCCCGATAGGGTGGTAAAAAGTCTAGAGGGGGGGTGAATAGACTTTTTAAATTTTTTTACAATTAATAACACTTTGGTAATTTCAACTCTAAATAACAAGATATGAAATTTAGATGCGCAGCGGAATAATTTAAACAACCAAGTGTTACGTAAAATCAAAGAGATATATCACATGCAATATGATGGATATGCTTGGTATGGCTCAAATAATCAGTATGCAAATTTATGCTCACATGCATACGTGAAAACTACTATACCCAGATGAATAAATTCGCACAATATAAGATGGGTCAGTCAAATATTCAACATGCAAGACAACAAAATATTTAAAGAGATGGTTCACTCAATATGTGTGTGATATCACGTGTGAATCAATGAATGAATCCAAATGGAATAGTGTCTGCATGCACTTGTAAAGTCACATAACCCAAACAATGAGATAGATAAATATGACGAATAGTAAATGGGTTAATATGCATGCAATAATAAATAAAGGCAGTAAGTAAATGAGAGAGAGGCAATTTATAGTGGTTCAGAGGTGGTGTAATCCTCCTAGTCCACTCTTCTCCTTTCACTCCAAGGAGGAAATTCACTATCTCGTTCACCCAGATACAAATAGTGAATCAAGTGCACATAGGCACTTCCCGAGTGTTTTTTTCACACAACTACACTCAATCCCGAGTATCTCGCACAAAGCTATACTCCCGAGTATCTCGCACAAAGCTATACTCCTAAACCAACTAAGTGTCTTGCACCCAGCAACACTTAGCACCACCGAGCGTCTCGTACACAGCTACACTCAGCAACCACGAGTGTCTCGCACAAAGCTACACTCACGAGTGTCTCGCACAAAGCTACACTCAATAGGGTAGTGTCTTGCACAAAGCTACACTCAACCCTCTTTCTACACACAGTAGAGGTAAGATTTAGAGAAAACAAATTTCTCTTCTAATGACTTGAAGTATCTCTCGTGTAAGCTCAACTGGATATTTCAAATAGTGCTTTTCTATTTTCTTCTTTGTATTGCCTTGCCTTCTCTTATCTCTGCTTCTTGTCTTCAAGTCATCTGTTATATATAGCTGGAGAAGCTATATTACCGTTGTAGCATCACTTGATCTTGATCATTCATCTTGATCAGCTATACATTATTGCCAACTTGCATTGCGGTGATTTAATGCAAGAGATGGGCTTCTTACAGTGAGTTTGAAAATCCTCACCTGACAAAACTTCAAAGTCGTATATGTCGACTCATCAGCTGAATCTTCTCCGAAAAATAATTACCTTATCTTGACGAATTCACGTGCATCTTCCTTATCATGTCCACAAGCTTCCAAACTTGTAATCAATTTAGCCTTCCATGGGTCCACATTGTAGGGCATGCACCTAACAAGGTATCCTTAGAAAATATGCTTCCAATGAGATTTGAACACAAGCCAATAACATATACCTCCCACACTTGTACCACTACACCATATTAACTCATTAATTAATATTTTTGGATTTAAAATTTATTCCCAGAATGGCTTTAGTAGCATTTTAAATTAATTCACAAATTAATCCGAGTCGGCCTCTTGGCCGTCCCCTACTTTATCTCTTACTTAAAAATGTAAAGATTAAGTTTTGAACCCGTGACCTCTGACTTTAACAACCTTATTCCTTATGCACTTCACCGCTTCATCCTTTGGTGTTTTCCAAGGTAAATAATTCTCAAATAGTAACATTCTAGAAAAGTATATTTTGCTAAGAATTTCGTAGACTTTATGGCTTGACTTGGGACTTAGACTAATAGACAACTTAGACTCAAAATAAAATAGGGGGTTCTAAAAATACAAATTTGGCTCATCAAAACTATTACATTTTATTCCTAACAAATTCCCCCTTTTTGATGATGCCAAAACCTATACCCGATCATTTTGGCTTAGTCCAGTCAAAAACAATTATCTTTTATTTTTCTTTCTTTTATTTTATTTTGACTAACCAATTTGATGAGTTTAACAAAATTTGGACCTAAGGACTTTTTACTTTTAGACACGTAAAAAATGTTGCAATTTTTGAGGATTAATTTTAATTTCTTTTGTCAACTTGTTTTCTTCCCTCAAATTGCATTTACAAAGCTAATCATGTGTCTAAAAATTAAATAGCATAAAGCTAACTAAAATATGACTAGATAGAAGATAGATTAATTGCATCAAATCCAAACAAGCCATATTACAACCTTAGCAAAATGTACTGAAAAGTTAAGCATTTTACGGTCCTATCATGCTATTTACTCTAGCTCTAAGCTTAATGAAATTACCTTTGCAATTAGCATGATAATATAATTGCTTCACTTGTCCTTTAAGATAGCATGAAAAAGCTCCACGTACATCTCCCTTGCTTGTTGGAAAGACATTTCTAGTGTACCACTTGGCACATTCGAAAATGCTTCTTCCTTCCTTTAGTTCGTCCACATCCGGTATGAGTGCGGCAAATGATGCAATGATATCTTCATTTGGTGAACTTCCTTCCCCCTGAAGGTATGCACCGCCCGAACTACTCGAGCCTTGTCCACAATGTCCAAATCCACCACCAAAATGAGAGCCACCAAAATGAGAAGGTAGTTCTCTTTCCCCCTTTTTGGTGTCATCAAAAATCGTCTTGACCATGTCGGTGCCCTTCTTGGATAAGGTCACTATCTCCTTGACCACCGAGTCGGTACGCAAAGTCGTGCTAGCCATTCCTTGGACAAAATCCTTAATTGTGGATAGCTCCTTCTTGATCATTTGGATATCTTCTCCATGGGTGTCAATCCTTTCAATTGTTCTTCGTAGATCCTCAATCTCCATGCATGTAACACCCCGTGTTACGAGTCCTAAAACCAATTAGTTAATTAATCAATAGCCCAAAAGAAAGAATAAATTATAATGATTAATTAGGGAAAAAGGCCCACCATAGCCCGTGGGCCCTCATATATAAACCCAACCCCTAAACCCAATCCTTAGTTCCAAAAGGAATAGAATTAGCAAGCCTATAATATTAGTTCCTAATTAGGACTCCTAAATATATAAATAGGGGACTTAAGAGGCACCTAGAACCTCCCCACAAGAATAACGCCCCACCAACCCAAAAGAGCTCCAAGAATCCCCGTAGAAGAAATCAAGAAAGCAAGAAAGCTTAAAGAAAGACCCTTCATAGCCAAGGAATTAATTAAGGCTAATAGGTAACCCATGTCTAAACAAAACCTATTTTCATAGTTATAATTCCCCCTTAGGGTTTACCCATATTATTGTATGTTGGCAAGTTATGATGATTATTATTGGTAATTGATGTGATGATCCCATGGGGGATCTTGATGATCTTGATATTGGGAGATTCCTGATAATTATGGTGTTCTTGATAATTATGGTGTTCTTGATAATTATATGGAGTTCTTGATGATTATGTGTTGTTCCTGATAATTGTGTGATGTTCTTGATGCTTATGTGTTATTCTTACCGAATCTTGCAATTAGAAGACGAACCGTATTCTTGTTGATATAAAAGTGATTAGAACCCTAGGTTGTATCGTATGATCTTATTCTTGGGTTATCGGGTGGGGAAATCGCATGTTTGGGTGTTGATTATATTTAGAAAAGCATGATAGGTTATGTGCCGTCCGTTTCTTGTATTTGATTCGTTAATTGGCTACGTGTTGTCGTTAATTTCGTTGTAAAGTGTCTAAGCATGGTTTCGGGATCCACAACGGTTCCCGGGGCGTAAAGTGTGTGAAAAGAGTTAGTGGGGGGTAGGTGGGGGGTAGGGGACCCGCCACCTACCCACGGCCGTGAAACACCGCCCGGCAGCGGGTAGCCGGCGGGCGGGCAGCTGCCCGCCGGCGACCCGCTGCCCGGAACAGTAATTCCGGCGGGCAGCCGGTGGGTGGCCCCCCACCCACCGGCTACCCGCTGGAAATTCCCCCATCTCGGGATCCCGGCTTCCCCGTTTGATGTTCCCCCGATCCCCGTGGTGTCCCAACGGACTCCGTTCATCGTGCCTATATCTAGTTTGATATTTCGGGTGCCGTTCGTAGGTTTACGAGTCTATTACATTGCATGCTAGTTGAATTGGTATCCCGTTGACCTAGGCGGTAGAAGTATGAACCCCTTAGGACTATTCTTAGTATGTGATGGATCACGCATAGGTTTTGTTATACGTTTTCTCCCCCTTCCTAATGTGTAATGTGGGTTGCATGTGCTTGCTATGTGTTATGTGTGTGTGTTACCCCAATTCGATTGCGATCGGATTGGTTATCCTGAGCTGCGGTTCAGAAGCTGGCTGCGGTCAGATTGATACTCTTGGGCTGCGGTCCACCATTTGGTTGCGATCAAACGTTTCTATACGAGCTGCGGTTCGTCCGTTTTTCCTGGCTGCGGTCAGATGACATTCTCTTGGGCTGCGGTCCACTGTTTGGTTGCGATCAAACACTATGATGAGCTGCGGTTCATCGGTCGGTTGCGATCGACCCCTCCGTGTTGCGATACGGGGCAGGGTGCTGCGGGGCCGTGTCAGAGCTATATGCGCTGACCCTCATGTATGGGCATGCGATTGGTCCTGTGGCGCCAACAAAGTGTGTTATGTGTTGTGACAGGGACGAGTTGTGATTACAAGTGTCTTGGGGGATGTGAATATGGGATTTATATTGGGGATTGTTCATGTTGGGTTATGATCATTGTTTATGCTTTGCCTTATCTGCCTTAGCTATTGTGAACTGCATATGCTCGTTATAACTGTTGCTTGTGTATGGCCTTAGCTGTCGAGTCATTCCCGATTTTAAAGCTAGAGTTCGTAGGACATATCTTCATGCTCAAAATGGTTTTCGTATATCTATATATATCTCTATATGTATTGTATTTCAACGCGTTGGAGTGGGTTACCAGCATCTCTCGCTGAACAGATATATTTGGCTTTCAGGCACAGAAGATTAAGTCACTGGAGGGCGCTAGAACTTAGAAGTAGATAGTTTTCCTTTTGGCCTGCGTGCCACGTTTACGTATTTACACTTTGAGGATATTAGTTAGTTAGCCTGTGCACTTGGGTTCTCTAGCCCAGGTGTGGCATAGCACCCCGAACGCTTGTATTTATATCTTGGGATTTAATAAGATTCTACCTTTATTATAAGTTTTAAATATCTTGAAAATCTGGGGTGTTACAGTTGGTATCAGAGCCTAAGTTTGACCCTAGGAAAAGACTCTTAAAGACCGGACCTTAGGACATTAGGCTTGAACTCCAGGTACTTAGGAACATAGGTCTTAGGGATCTTAGGACGCACGGTGTTATTGAGAAACCTACACATCACCTCCCCTCACTTCATCCCTCTCTAATATAAAGAAACTCTCCTCCGCTTATTACATCAAGGTGAAAACACAAAATAATATCAACCTTTAACCACCAGGATGGCACCCAAGAAGAAACAGACAGGAACACCAGGACGCCCTACTCAGGAATTCCTGACCCAGAATCTACAACGCCTGGCCCAAATCACCCAGGCACTAAGTACTGTCATTCCCCAACCTCTACCAACAAACGAGAACTTGGAGATCCACCACCAAGTCTCGGCACACCAACCACCCACCTTCTCGGGAGACGAAGACCCCACGACCCTCGAAGAATGGATTGAGACCTTTGACAGGGTATTCAGGGCAACCCAATGCCCCGAACACCACCAAGTCGGGATAGCCTCCTTCTACTTCAGACACGAGGCCGACATCTGGTGGGCACATGAGGGACCTACGTACGAACAAGACCCCAGATTCAACTGGGAAGGCCTAAAAACAGGGTTACGAGAACAGTTCTACCCCAACCACCTGAAAGCTGCCACATGCGAGGAATTCCTCCACCTAAGACAAGGGGCAACCCCAGTCTCAGAATAGTACCAACGATTCTGCCAACTGGCTCGCCTCACCCCTGAACTAGTATCCACCGAGGGGATCAAAGTCATGAAATTCTTAGCAGGCCTTAACCCCGAACACCAGAGGGCCTTGGCCGCCCAAGAACCAAAGACCCTCGGAGAAGCCTACGCTAAGGCATGCCAACTACAACAGGTAACGGACCCGCCCCAAGGGACGCAACTGGGGTATAAAAGGAAGCCCGAAAGAAGTCACCCAATTCCCACCAAAGAGCCTAAGAACCCCAAAACCACCTCACTTGACCAGGCCATCACGCCGACTGCCCGGGGAAGGATCCTTACCCTAAGCAAAGCCAGGATCGGAGATAGCAACATAGTCTCCGGAACTTTCCTAGTACACGCCACCCCAGCCACCATACTATTTGACTCGGGGGCTACCAACTCATTTATAGCAACCAAGTTCGCCGCCCAGCTCGGCCTTAACGCTAGCACCAAGGTCCGACTCCAAGTCAAGGTGGCCTCGGGCGAGATCATAAAATGTGATCGCATGTACGAGCATGTAATGATCACCATTCAAGGAGTGGAATTTCCCAGCAACTTAATCCAGTTCCAACTAGATGGGATGCAAGTAATCTTGGGCATGGACTGGCTAGGAAAATTCCAAGCGCAAATCCTGTGCGGAGAGCAGAAAGTGGTCCTACGAGGACCAAACGGTAAGAGGGTGTCATACCGCGATACCCGCCAGAATCCGGAGATCAAACTTGTAAACATGATGAAAATTAAGAAGTATCTGGGCCAAGGAAACGAGGCCTTCTTATGCTTAGTCGAAGACCTCAACGCCAAAATACTCAAACCACGAGCCATCCCAGTGGTAAACGAGTTCACCGACGTCTTCCCAGACGAAATTCCCGGGGCACCCCCGGCCAGAGAGGTCGAGTTCACCATAGACCTCATACCGGGCGCCGCCCCGATCTCTAAACCACCCTACAGACTAGCACCAAAGGAAATGAAGGAACTGAAAACGCAACTCCAAGAACTACTAGATAAGGGTTACATCCGACCCAGCACCTCCCCATGGGGAGCACCGGTACTATTCGTTAAGAAAAAGGATGGAAGCATGCGCCTGTGCATCGACTACAGGGAACTCAACCAAGTTACAATAAAGAATAGGTACCCCCTTCCCCGAATAGATGACTTATTCGACCAACTTAAAGGGGCAGGGGTATTCTCAAAGATCGACCTAAGATCCGGGTATCATCAAATCCAAGTGGCCAAACCGGACATCCAGAAAACGGCCTTCCGGACACGTTACGGTCACTACGAGTTTACCGTAATGCCCTTCGGCCTCACTAACGCACCCGCCATATTCATGGACCTCATGAATCGAGTATTCCGACCTCACCTGGATGACTTCGTCATTGTGTTCATTGACGACATCCTAGTCTACTCCCGAAATAAAGAAGAACATGAGAAACACCTTCGCATATCACTGCAAATCCTCAGAGAAAACCAACTTTACGCTAAATTCTCCAAGTGCGAATTCTGGAAAGACAGCGTAGCCTTCTTGGGCCACGTGATAACCAAAGAGGGGATCAGGGTGGACCCTGCTAAGATTCGCGCCGTTAGAGAATGGACCACGCCGAGCTCACTCTCGGAAGTCCGAAGCTTCCTGGGCTTGGCAGGTTATTATAGGAGGTTTGTACTCGACTTCACCAAGATAGCCCAACCCCTCATTAAGCTCATGAAAAAGGAAACCCCCTTCTGATGGGACAGCGACTGCACCTCAGCCTTCCAAGAATTAAAGGACAAGCTAACCACGGCACCCGTACTAGCCATCCCCTCCGGAACGGAAGGATTCGAGGTCTACAGTGACGCATCCAAGAAAGGGTTGGGATGCGTGCTGATGCAAAAGGGCAAGGTAATAGCGTACGCATCCAGGCAACTCAAAACCCATGAAGAAAATTACCCCACCCATGACCTCAAACTAGCTGCTATCATATTCGCACTAAAAATCTGGAGGCACTACCTGTATGGGGTACAATGCAAAATCTACTCCGACCATAAAAGCTTAAAGTACATCTTCACCCAAAAGGACCTAAACATGAGACAACGAAGGTGGCTAGAACTCATAAAAGACTACGACCTAGACATCCAATACCACGAGGGAAAAGCCAACGTCGTTGCGGACGCCCTAAGCCGAAAGACGAACCATTCCCTCAACACCACGTGGGTCCTACCGGACCAACTGTACAGGGACTTCCAAAAACTACACTTAGAAATAATAGAGCAAGGACAAACCCGCCCCAATGCCTACCTACTCAACACGCAAGCCATACCCGCCCTCTTCGAGGAAATCAAGGCAGGGCAACATCAGGACCCGGAACTAGATAAGATTCGCCACGACCTAACCCAAGGGAAGGAAGGCCCCTTCGAAGCACACCCGGACGGCAGTCTCCGTTACAAAGGAAGGTGGTGTGTACCCTCAACGCACCCTCACTTGAAACAACAGATCTTGGGCACAACTCCCCGTACTCAGTTCACCCAGGAGGTGACAAGTTATACCAAGACGTAAGGAGGACGTTTTGGTGGCCAAACATGAAGAAGGAAATCGCAGACTTCGTGGCCAGGTGCCTAAATTGCCAAAAAATAAAAGCTGAACGATGCAAGCCCAAGGGGCTCGTACAACCCCTTGAAATACCACAAGGAAAATGGGATTCCATATCCATGGACTTCGTCGGAGGGTTACCCCAAAGAGAATCGGCAAGGACAAAATCTGGGTCATAGTGGATCGGCTGACCAAAACAGCACGATTCATTGCCATGAAGGAAACATGGACAATGACGCAACTAGCCCAAGCCTACATAAACAGGGTAGTGAAATACCACGAAGTCCCCCGAAACATTGTGTCCGATAGAGATTCCAGGTTCCTCTCGCAATTCTGGAAATCCCTACAATCGGCGTTGGGGACGCAACTAAAACTAAGCACAGCCTTTCACCCCACCACAGAAGGCCAAACCGAGAGAACCATCCAAACCCTCGAGGACATGCTAAGAGCCTGCACGCTAGACTTCCAAGGGACATGGGAAGAGCACCTAGACCTCATCGAGTTCTCATACAACAACAGCTACCACGCGAGCATTCGCATGGCACCCTACGAAGCACTATATGGTCAGAAATGTAGAACCCCCTTATGTTGGGAAGATATGGTCAACCCGGTAACACTGGGCCCCAATATGTCCAAGACACCATAGCTAAAGTCAAACACATCCAGGAAAGGATGAAGGCCGCCCAAGACCGCCAGAAGTCTTACGCCGACCTAAAGCGGAAACAAGCCGAATTCAACCTCGGGGACAAGGTCTGGCTAAGGATCTCGCCCGCACGAGGAGTAACGAGGTTCGGAAGAAAAGGAAAACTCAGCCCCCGATTCATCGGCCCTTACGAAGTCGTAGAGAAAATCGGGGATTTGGCCTACCGCCTCGCCTTACCCATCGAACTAGAACGGGTACACAACGTGTTCCACGTATCTCAGCTAAAGAAATACATACACGACCCAAGCCACGTACTCCAACCCGAGGTCGTAGACCTCGACGAGTCACTAGTATACGAAGAGAAACCCGTAAGAATCCTGGACACCAAGACAAGAAACACCCGGAACCGAGCCATAGAAATGGTGAAAGTCCTCTGGACCAACCACGGGACCGAGGAAGCAACATGGGAACTTAAGGACACAATGAAGGAGCGGTATCCCGAGCTTTTTACACCAGGTAACTAAAAGAAAACCTTTCACCAAGGGCCAAGCTTCGGGGACGAAGCTTCCTGTTAAGGGGGGGAGAGTGTAACACCCCGTGTTACGAGTCCTAAAACCAATTAGTTAATTAATCAATAGCCCAAGAGAAAGAATAAATTATAATGATTAATTAGGGAAAAAGGCCCACCATAGCCCGTGGGCCCTCATATATAAACCCAACCCCTAAACCCAATCCTTAGTTCCAAAAGGAATAGAATTAGCAAGCCTATAATATTAGTTCCTAATTAGGACTCCTAAATATATAAATAGGGGACTTAAGAGGCACCTAGAACCTCCCCACAAGAATAACGCCCCACCACCCCAAAAGAGCTCCAAGAATCCCCGTAGAAGAAATCAAGAAAGCAAGAAAGCTTAAAGAAAGACCCTTCATAGCCAAGGAATTAATTAAGGCTAAGAGGTAACCCATGTCTCAACAAAACCTATTTTCATAGTTATAATTCCCCCTTAGGGTTTCCCCATATTATTGTATATTGGCGAGTTATGATGATTATTATTGGTAATTGATGTGATGATCCCATGGGGGATCATGATGATCTTGATATTGGAAGATTCCTGATAATTATGGTGTTCTTGATAATTATGGTGTTCTTGATAATTATATGGAGTTCTTGATGATTATGTGTTGTTCCTGATAATTGTGTGATGTTCTTGATGCTTATGTGTTATTCTTACCGAATCTTGCAATTAGAAGACGAACCGTATTCTTGTTGATTTAAAAGTGATTAGAACCCTAGGTTGTATCGTATGATCTTATTCTTGGGTTATCGGGTGGGGAAATCGCATGTTTGGGTGTTGATTATATTTAGAAAAGCATGATAGGTTATGTGTCGTCCGTTTCTTGTATTTGATTCGTTAATTGGCTATGTGTTGTCGTTAATTTCGTAGTAAAGTGTCTAAGCATGGTTTCGGGTTCCACAATGGTTCCCGGGGCGTAAAGTGTGTGAAAAGAGTCAGTGGGGGGTAGGGGACCCGCCACCTACCCACGGCCGTGAAACACCGCCCGGCAGCGGGTAGCCGGCGGGCGGGCAGCTGCCCGCCGGCGACCCGCTGCCCGGAACAGTAATTCCGGCGGGCAGCCGGCGGGTGGCCCCCCACCCACCGGCTACCTGCTGGAAATTCCCCCATCTCGGGATCCCGGCTTCCCCGTTTGATGTTTCCCCGATCCCCGTGGTGTCCCAACGGACTCCGTTCATCGTGCCTATGTCTAGTTTGATATTTCGGGTGCCGTTCGTAGGTTTACGAGTCTATTACATTGCATGCTAGTTGAATTGGTATCCCGTTGACCTAGGCGGTAGAAGTATGAACCCCTTAGGACTATTCTTAGTATGTGATGGATCACGCATAGGTTTTGTTATACGTTTTCTCCCCCTTCCTAATGTGTAATGTGGGTTGCATGTGCTTGCTATGTGTTATGTGTGTGTGTTACCCCAATTCGATTGCGATCGGATTGGTTATCCTGAGCTGCGGTTCAGAAGCTGGCTGCGGTCAGATTGATACTCTTGGGCTGCGGTCCACCGTTTGGTTGCGATCAAACGTTTCTATACGAGCTGCCGTTCGTCCTTTTTTCCTGGCTGCGGTCCACTATTTGGTTGCGATCAAACACTATGATGAGCTGCGGTTCATCGGTCGGTTGCGATCGACCCCTCCGTGTTGCGATACGGGGCAGGGTGCTGCGGGGCCGTGTCAGAGCTATATGCGCTAACCCTCATGTATGGGCATGCGATTGGTCCTGTGGCGCCAACAAAGTGTGTTATGTGTTGTGACAGGGACGAGTTGTGATTACGAGTGTCTTGGGGGATGTGACTATGGGATTTATATTGGGGATTGTTCATGTTGGGTTATGATCATTGTTTATGCTTTGCCTTATCTGCCTTAGCTATTGTGAACTGCATATGCTCGTTATAACTGTTGCTTGTGTCTGGCCTTAGCTGTCGAGTCATTCCCGGTTTTAAAGCTAGAGTTCGTAGGACATATCTTCATGCTCAAAATGGTTTTCGTATATCTATATATATCTCTATATGTATTGTATTTCAACGCGTTGGAGTGGGTTACCAGCATCTCTCGCTGAACAGATATATTTGGCTTTCAGGCACAGAAGATTAAGTCACTGGAGGGCGCTAGAACTTAGAAGTAGATAGTTTCCCTTTTGGCCTGCGTGCCACGTTTACGTATTTACGCTTTGAGAATATTAGTTAGTTAGCCTGTGCACTTGGGTTCTCTAGCTCAGGTGTGGCGTAGCACCCCGAACGCTTGTATTTATATCTTGGGATTTAATAAGATTCTACCTTTATTATAAATTTTAAATGTCTTGAAAATCTGGGGTGTTACAATGCACACTTTGAAAATTAGTTTCTCATGCCTAATTTTGTGCATCATGTTTTCGGCATGGTGAGACTTTTCAAGATTGACTTGAGCACTTCTTTCCTCCTCAAGGGCTATAGTTAACCTGTCAACAAAAGAATTCAAAAACTCAACAGTTGTTGGGTAAGAATTTTCATCACGTGCTCCAATGGCCTCCTTTAGTTCCTTCAAGGCCTTGATCACCTCAACATTAGAACCTTTTTCTTCACCACTTTTGTTGATTTCCTCATCTTCATTCGAATTTTCTTCCAAAATATCAACACCAATATGATCATCATCATCTTTTTGGACTTCATCTTCCTTTGCTCGGTCATTCATCTCAACATCTTCTTGGTATTCTCCTTCCTTGGCCTCTGGATCAGCCCCTAAATCAGTTGGTAACACTGGTTCATCAGCCACACAAAATCAGTGTTTAAATCGGCCACAAAATTAGTTTCCAAATCAGCCAGAAGGTCATCCCCTGTGTCTTCTCCCTGGTCATCCCCTGCTTCTTCTTCTTGAACTGCTTCAACTTCATCTGCCTGGATGGTGTTGGAAGCATCCAAGACCTCATCCTGTTCCTCAGCAGCAACTGTCTCAACAGTAGCAGCCTCATCTTGGTCTCTAATCTCAACTCTTGGTGTTCTTTTCTTTCTAAACACACGGCTTAAGGGAATGTCATCATCCATTTGTTCTTCTTCAATTTCATGTTCCTCAATTCTTTCTCTTTTGACATTAACTCGAAATAAGTACTTGCTAGAAAGAATTGACTTCCTATCTTTCATTTGGATGCCTTTCCTCCTTAAGAGTTCACCAATCATGACACCATAACTAGGCTTGTCTTCTTTATTCACCATGGTAACCAATCGGTTGAATATCACCTTGCTCCAATCCAACTTTTTTCCATGAACCACAGCATGCATCATACTTGCTATTTGTAAAGTAGATTTATCAAATCCACCTAATTTACACAATACACACTTGGCAAGAACTTCAACAAGTTTACAAAATTCCCATTTGAACAATTCAGACTTCCTCCCAGAAAATTTTGGTACATTCAAACTGTCATTAATTCGAACCTTTGTCCAAAACTCAAACTGATCAAAATAATAATTATCTAGAGTAATATCATTCTTAGAGAAATCAAACAACTCCCTAATATCATTTTGACTAATAGATACCCGTACCCGATTAACACAAGATTTAATCACATTGTTCTTCATTTTAGCATGCTTGAAAAAATCAAATGCTTCATCATCAAAAATACCCATATAACGAAACATGCAAACCTTTTGTAGACCACATTTCTCCAATCCATCCAAAATCTCTTGAGCAAGAACTAGATTTGTACACACACCTTTGAAATCTGTTGGGTCGAGGAGATGTACCGTGTTGACTTTCTCTGTGGGTTGTGTGTTCTTGGATGATTTTCTACTTGAGGATGCCATTTGTGAAGTTATTTTGGAGTGGGTATCAAAGTGAAGTGAGAATGAGAGGATTTTAGGAGTTCGGCTATGGAGTTCTCGTAAAAGAGAGAGAAGAAGAGTTTTGAAATTGGGTTTATTTGGGAAGAGGAAGAGGCGTATAAGACATTTAGGGCTAGATGGACGAAAATGCCCTTAATGATAAGCTTGGTGGGGTTTGAAAATTGAGGGTAATTTGGTTAAATTATTGAGTATGGAGAATGTTCAGCTCAAGGATATCTCAGATGAATTAGATACATGCATAAAAGATACATGCAAAAATATTTTGTCATAAAGAGATAATGATTAGATCAACGAAATTCAATGGGGTAGATGCACAATAAATTTCATTCTCTGACACTATGTAGATGTGTTATACAAACAAGACAAATCCTTTTCCAAGGTAAATTTTTTATGTGCCAGGTAAAAACTCTATGACTTTACAGATGGCTATGCTAGTGAGTAGGGTAAAATTTTTGTAAAATCACACATTAGACACGTACAAACTTGATTAAAATATGCAAAAGATAACCTTAAGAATTAAGGATTATAAGACATGAAATTTTTGTTTTAATTTAAAAAAAAAATTACATTTTAATTAACACAAAATCACATAGCATGCAAAAACACAATTAACACAAATAATTATGCAATTAACACATATAGGTACGTAACAAATAAAATAAACACAGTAACTAAAATTAAATTGAACAAATTGAGCTTAAGGATAGAGAA
>NW_017617714.1:92500-155000 GCF_001879475.1 Ipomoea nil | reverse complement strand
ATTGGTGGTCTCTAGCCTATGTGCGAAGAATAGAAGCTGCGATCTCTGGCTTCTATGCGAAGAAGAAAAGCTACGTGCGAAGAAGAAAAATTACGGTTTCTGGCCTCTGCGCAAAGAAGAGAAGCAGAAAATGACTTCCCCTCAAAAAAAGGAGAAGTCATTTTCCGTAAAAATGACTCAATTTTTCATTGATCAAGCTTCATTTTCCATTGACTTTACTATTTTACTCCTTGCCAAACACTAGAAATTATTTTCCAAATTTCCAAATACACCCTTAATGAACCAAACAATATAATACAATTTATGTTCTATTTCTTGTTTATTCCATTCCCTATGAAATAACATTCATATAATCTCTTAAAATTCATTCCATAAACCAAATGTGCTGTTAATCGTACGGTATGTATGGACATCTAAGAGATGTTACCAACCTGCAAGTAGAATAAAAATACTTCTTCAAGTTTTAGGCGAGAAATTAATTTGTTGATACTAAAGTATGTTATTATCTGCAAAAAGAGACAAGTTATATAATAACGGTAAATAAATTGATGCGTCATTAGAACTACTCCCTGGTTAGTAATATCCCATCTCTGCCTGCTGCATTTCTTCCTCCAATCTCCACCCTCAGCCTCTGCTATTCAGCAGATTTCAATTCATTACAAATAGAGGGGAGGGTTTTTACAGTTACAACAACCAATCTCTATATAACCAACCAACCAATTCTACGATTATTCATCCATCTGCCTCCCCTTGTACAGAAAAAAGAAAAAAAAAATTGGGGAAAAAAACAAATTAATATCCAACGCATATAATAAATCAAATCCCCTAGAGGTCGGAAAAGAAAAGATAATGGGAACACAAATCGTCCTTGTTCCCTCGGAATAGGACTGTTTCAAACCAAATTGGAGTCATAAAATTACACTAGTACAATGTTGAATCCCTGCCTCTCTGGTACAAAACTCATAGCTTGAAATGATCTCTTCCAATCCCTTCATGCTCACTTGCTTCCAGATCTTATGCTCCTGTTGTATCGACGGGGTTGTTCTTAAACCGATCAGACTATACTGGGTGCATCGCCTTCCCAACTACAAGTGGCACGCGCCCAGCGTGTCCGGATGCAGTCGACTAAAGGAGCGTGTTGAGAAGGCTCGGGTTTAGACACTTCAGTGACTGTGTCCTTTGCCCCGGGATCAATT
Source organism: Ipomoea nil (assembly GCF_001879475.1). Lineage (NCBI taxonomy): Eukaryota > Viridiplantae > Streptophyta > Magnoliopsida > Solanales > Convolvulaceae > Ipomoea > Ipomoea nil. The sequence continues at coordinate 153,804 of NW_017617714.1, read as the reverse complement.
TTAGCCGGAACGTCTGACATAAATTCTTCTGGAGTCCACCTCGGGGGAACTGAGACCCTCAACTTAGTTAGTCTTGGTCTTTGTAGGGGAATTTCTCTTCCAGACGACGGCTGGTTCCCGTTCATAACTGATTTTGCAATCCCATTGAAGTGATAAAGATCAAAAACCTTTTTCCCCGATAAGCCACTAGAATCTTTCAATCCTCCAAGATTCTTGTCGAGATCCAAAAGAATCTGCCAAAATTCACTCCACACGATGAATCCCGTGTTGCAAAGTTGCTCGAGCTTCTCAGCTGGGAGAATAATATTGGTATCCCGAAGGACTTGGTGGAAACCTTCCACACCGATGAACCCTCCACCACCGCTTTGATCATGCACATCAAATGCTCGTCGGATCTGTGATTCTCTACCCTCAAGTTCATTCTCCTCTTGAACTTTGGTATCAAGAGCAAATAGGACCGTATAATGAGATTCGCTACCAACAACCCAAATCGGCCACCTTGGGCACTTCAAATACTGCCCAACCTTACAGTAGTTTAGGGATTCTAGCAGAGTAAGGAATCCAACTTCAACAGTTGTGGATATACCCTTCACAAACATGCCACCACCTAAGTCCATCATCCCATCAAAAACATTTGCCACAGCCCTTCCACATAGCAATAGGTTTACAATTTCCTGTTATACAAATACGGAGGTTAATATAGTTGCTGAAAGGAATTGTAAATATGTAAGGAGAGTGGAGATTCATTGCTCCTCGGGTACCTGAGAAGCATGCCCAAAAGGAGCAGTAACCAATGGTTGAGAGGGATCATCCCTGTCAGCCTGAACAGAATCCTAGATGAACATAAAAAAACATCGTCAATACACAAGCAAGCTAGGTAAGGAGACAGACATATAAGTGCAAATTGCATGTCTCCAACAACATCATTGTTATTCAAGTACTCAAGGACATCTGAGATCTTAATTTGCCGTTGTACTTTAACAGGTCCTATACAAAAAGATGGTGTCCTCTTTCATGTGAAATTGTGGTATTAAAAACATTTCACCTTGAAGCCCAAGTGCTATGAAACTTGAATATCCTCGTCATAGCAAATCTAACAAAACTGTAAATCGCACAAAACTATAGACATACATTCAATTTTGAAGTGGTGTATGCATTTCAATATACATGCAAAGTACTCGTATCTACTGAGAATGTGCTGCAGTAACAATGGAAAAATATGAAATCGGAGTAATACAGGTTTCAAAAAAACAACACATTACCAATGTATAGGACAAATTTTGAATAAGAAATCACTGTTGGGAAACTTCTCAAGTTACAAGCCTCGTAGACTTCATAATTATCAGGGATTGATGTCTTAAGGATATCAAAGAAGATTACTTAATGAAAATCTGATCGGTTTATCCGAGCACCAATTAGTCTAACTACATAACACATTTACTCTTTAGATTAATTGTTCCTTTGTGAATGTACCAAAAGTTATATTAGAAATGATCCCCTTCTTTTGTGGGCTGACTGAGGAAATGTCTAAAATTGAAAATAGATTTTGTTATTTGCCATTGTGGTCTACATTAGTATAGTTAACCACCCCAACATGCACTGCCCTTCCTATATTTCGATATAGATTTCACCTTGATAAGCTGCTAAAAGACATTCTACAAACTTCTCTCAAAAATAATATACCAGGAGCTTTCTAATTTTGGATAGATAGGTAATCAAAATGCACAAAGTTAAAAGAGCATCTAACTACTTAAATGATACAAAGACTACATGCAAATGCTGGATTTCATCTTTTTCCATGATAAATCAATTAGATTTTAACCAGACCACTACTAGATTTCATCTTTCTAGTATGCCTAAAGAAAGAGTAACAAATTACATGTCTTTAAACGGAAGCTTTGTCACAAAATAACTTACCATTCCTCGAGATAGCAAAGCAGATATGAGGAAAAGCATTGCTCCCATACGACTCCGGTATACAGGAAGCATTGCTTCGATCCTTTCAAGTGCACTTGCTGGTGAAGTGTATTCATTAACACTTAGAACATTGTGGAAGTCCAAGCCTGATTCAATTGTAAGACCGTCAAGCGCTTTTGCAATGACCTGTATAGGAAGAAATCTATTAAAAATTCACAAAAAAAAAAAAAAAAAAAAATTATTATTATTACCTACAGTGGTTGGTTCTAAATAGTAAATACATAGGTTTCTTTTGAAACTCAGCAACTTGCTGCATTTCAATTATTCATTGAAGACAAAACCCGTAAAATACAAGGACTTAAGAAGTATTACATAGGCTGATAGGCATAGCATTGTAAAATAAATGAATAGAGAAGTTATCATTCTTCAAGGAAAATTATGGATACCAAAGGTGTTCCCCACTGAACAGCATATGAACAATGTTTTAGTGCCTTACCTCATCCCTTGAGCTGTCAACAGACCCTTCAAGGTCACCATCGAGAATTCTCAAAGATGCTATAACAGCCCTTCCATTAGTTCCACATGAAAACAATATCTCGGCCATACTTCTCACCAATGCTCTGTCACGATGTAGCCAAAAGTTACCATACTTCATGCTTATGTAAAATATTCAAAGGTTTCATGTGAGATAATTTCAGGAAAAAATGAAGGAAATTCAATCTTTCTTACACAGTTACACTCATATATAGTTATGTGACATGTCTCTCTAATTCAAAGTAAAGTTAGGTATTATTGTCAGACTAGGTTATCAGATATGTAGGAAAAAAACCATACAAATATACATATACACACACATATAAATATACATATACACACACACACACACATATATATACAGTGCCAATTGGCACCGTGCCTCTTCATACCCAGTGTAAAAAGCCTGCTATGAGAAAATCAAAATCAAAACATAAAATCTGAAAAGATGCACTAACTGCATTTGTTATTGTGGGGTATTACTGCAGTGGGCAAAAATATCTCTAATATTGTCAACCAAGGAATAACTGAGGATTATCTGACTGATAAAAAGAATTTAGATTTTAGATTGAGTTTGAAAGGCATTAAAGAGTTAAATTAACTGATATAGATGTCTAATTGACACTATTGCCACTCATTCAGTGACTCATGATGAAATTGGAACTAGTATATCATTTTCAACTAAAATTAAAAATTACTCCAATTACATGATCTACTCTTGCCAGATCATAAACAAGTCAGAAGAAGCATAAGAATCCAGGCCATACTTCGTGTACAATGTTATTTTTCCTTTCATCTTGAAAGACAATGATATTAGAACATCAAGAAACAGAATTCGCAGATTATTCATCTTGATTTTAAATCACTTAAAAAAATAGAGATTACTCACATTGATTTTTTGTCCTCGGTAAGAGAAGAAAAATTATCAGCACCTACATATTCATGTTTGGAAAATCCTCTCAAGCCTGTATTTGTTGATATGCTTGACATTGCAGTATTCAACTCCTCCATGGAAAATAAAAGGTATTTTAGAACAAAAGCCTGCACCATCAAAGCATGTTTTGTGAAAAAGATGGAAAGTTGCTAATGCTTTATAGATAATTTACTATCAACATGAATGCACAAATCAGATTCAGAGCATTACAAAAGGTCTATTCATAGTGGTTAAACACTCCATGAAATCCTGTATGTCAAAGGTAAGACTCTTCTTTACACCAAAATAATAACGCATTCAAGCAGGCGTATTTCTATGCATGCGCACAAAGTTTTTTAAAGCAACAAGCATAGAAAAGCGACAGGGTTACCTCCCTTCAAAGTGCAAAGAGAAGCGTTGCTTTCGTATAAAAAGCAACACAAGGTAGCAAAATTTATTTTTAGTGAAAATTACACTTTTGGTCCCTTAGTTGTTCCCTTGTTACAAATGTAGTCCTTGTCTTTCAATTGCTGTCAATCTAATCCTTCAATTATTAACCAAGTCATTAATTTAGTCCATGTCTTTCAATTGTTATAAACCTAGTTCTTCAATTGTTGACCTATTTGCAAATCTAGTCCTTCAATTGTTGACTTAGTTGTAAATTTAGTGCTTTAAGCAAATGACTGGATTTGCAACTAGGCCAACAATTGAAGGACTAGATATACAACAATTAAAATATAGACGGACTACATTCGTAACCCATGAACAATTGAATGACTACAAGTATGACTTTCCCTCAATTTTATAATCTAGAATGGTATTTAAATGGTTCATAATGCAATTTTTAAGAGAAAAATACTATAGTTGACTTCATTTTATAACAATACAAGCATATTGCATCCTTATCTTTGATGTATACCATTAAGCGAAAAAATGATTGCTTTTGACGAGTATACAAAATTCTACAATTGATATAATAAAAATAGTATTATCATATTAACATAATATATTCCATTATTCATCAGTCATTATTTATCTAAATAAACACAAGCACATGGTTGAAAAAATCGCTCGGTGCTCCTCAGGCGCCCGGGGGCACCTAGCGCCTAGGCGGCGATTAATCGGCGCCTAGGTGCCCGTGTATTTTTTTTATTTTATTTTTTATTTTTAAAAAATTTGTTTAAAATTTCTAAGACTTGATAATTATAAACTATTTAATACTTTAAAAGTTAATTCTAAAATATTAAATATTAACCTAAAAAGCATCTAGAGTTTCAACAATTTAGGATTATTTCGCTCAAAATGATGTCGTTTTGAGTGAAATAAACCATTTAAAAAAGAATGAAACAATAGCTAATCGGCCGACTAGGCAACCTTGTCAGTACCTAGGCGGCCTAGTCGGTGCCTAGGATGCTTAGACAGTCAACGCCTAGCCGGCGAGCCGCCTAGACCACCGATTATGGTGATACGCTAGGCGGCCTAGTCGGTGCCTAGGATGCTTAGACAGTCAGCGCCTAGCCGGCCAGCCGCCTAGACCACCGATTATGGTGATACGCTAGGCGGCCGGCTGGCGCCTAGCGCTTAGGCGCCGATTAATCGGTGCCTAGGCGGGATTTTTGCAACACTGCACAAGCATCATATTGAATAGATATCGAATTATTAATCAAGTATCATATTGAATGCATTAGATAAGGTTTTATTTATTTTAAGAAAAGCCACACTGCCCACCCTTTGTTAATTAAATTATTAATAAGGCCATAAGGGTTTAAGACACCAATGGTTGGAGTGTGCACTACACACTCTTCTCTTTTTGTCCACACACAGCAGGTCGAGAGAGACAAAGAGGGAAGAAGCAAACAACCAAGAAAGAGAGGGGAAAAAAAACAGCAATAGCCAAGCTTCTTCGTGACGAATGAAGGAGAAGAGATTGGAGTCGTCTGAAGCTATGGAGTCGATTCTCTAAGGTTAAGTAGCATACCTCTTAGAGGTTGACCGATTCTTGCCTAAAGCTATGGAGTCACCAACAGAATGCCAAAAGCTATGGAATTACCAATTGATCGCCAGAAGCTATGTGCTTGCCATGTACTAGATCAAAATTTGAGGAAGATCGCTTTTCCTCACTTCATTGTTCTTTTATGTTTTCCATTGCTTCACTAAAGTGACGCAATGTAGTGTTGCTCGTGCTCACTTAGTCACTTAAGCAACAAAGAGCTTGCTTTCGACAAGTGTGCACACGCGAGTCAAAACCCCATCAACACATCTTCTCATTTTATATGCATGAAACTCAAAGGAATCAAGTTCCATGGTATTTTAATTTGTTTACTATTGGAGCACATTAACTTTCATGCCTTACTACTTTTGTTTCCAAGGAATCAACATTGATACCTTGCTATAGTTGGTTAAGTTTTATAGGGTTTTCTTGCGATGATATTTAACCTTCCCTACAGACTTACACTTCTCCATAATAAATATATCTCCACAATCATGAACTAAACTTTTAATAGATTCTTAGATAAGTACGTTCAATTCACATGAAAATTTGAACAACATATTCATGATATATTGTTTTTCCTTTACACATCCACAAGCTGAACATTTTCAAAGATACATAGGGTCAAAACAATCTACAGAATATTTTCTGGAGAACTCCATTTTCTTATATAAATCAGAATATTCAGTCAATAGAGCATGATAGAATAGAGCTGTGGAATAATTGAATCAAGGGAACTATTTCATATTTGTTGGAGAAATGGTAAGATGTATCATCTGATTCCTTTTTCTGCCTTGGATGCAGTAATAATATGAGAAGTAATTCTTGACAATTACATAACAGAAATTGTATTTAAATTACAAATGTAAAGAAGAGAAATCCGAGTAATTACTTGAATTGCTGCTAGTACACCACATGGCCCACCTTCATGCTGCACTAAACCCATAGATGTTTCTGGATCACAACTAAACCTACAGAAAGTTTGTTAGCATATGTTAGCAAAATGGGATCTATACCCAAGACGAAGAACTCCATAATTTTGAACACAAGATTAAAATATAAATGAATAAATAATAAATAATAAATAATAAATAACTAGGACTCAAAAACAGAACAATTTTGAACACAAGATTAAAAAATAAATGAATAAATAATAAATAACTAGGACTCAGAAACAGAATAATAAACATAACACTAAAACCAATAACAAAAGTTCTGAGTGCATAAAATAACCACAACATTGTGATCCAATCAAGTATTTACAAGTAAAATGGGACCAACTGAACAGTGAAACTTATTAGGCTTGAAGCCGAGACTAGAAGAGGAGAAATTCCTGTTTCACAAAACAGAGCAGCATCCTCTTGCACCACTGATCAATAGCATTTTGAGTAGATATTAAATCAATGTATGAGTTACTCAACCCATAAACTAGTTGTCAAAGATTACATAACTGAAAATAGCAGTTCTGATACAGGAAATTTCAGCGTTGTTTAAAACAAAGAAACTATCCAGCTATCCTGCAAGATGAGACATCACACTTTTCACTTTACCTAGTACTCCCTCTTGGTACAATAATTATTTTTTCTAGCAAAAACAAATTTTTTTTTTTTTAAAAAAAACCAACAACAACAACAAAGGATGGAATCATTATGGCCTTATTTACAAATACAAATGAGAAGGTCATTAACACACAACTACACCATAAACCTAAATTAAGATGGGTAAAACTCCAACCGGACAGGTTGTGTTGCTAACAATTTATTCATAAGATTGTAAACAGAAACATATTCAATATTTACACCATGGTTTCAAGGGCCAACAAAGTCAGTCACATAATTAAAGAGCATCTGTTCTACACCTCACTATCAAAAACATATCAATTGTTTCTTCAAAAGGTCCCACATTTTGACAGTAAAAGAGTTTTACTAGCAATCTAATAATGTGCTAGTACTTGTTAGAATAAAGTACAACACAATCTGCTTATAACTGATTTTTTTGCCAAAAAGATTCTGCTTTATTTTGGAACATAGGTATCATTATGTCAGCTTAAATGGAATGAATATGTTTGACCAATAGATATATTCCAGCTTAGGACACCTTTACTACCTACCCTTTCTAAGTGTGCACCATTTATCGCCATTACTTCAAATCATATGACTTCCAGCTCAAAGATCAGTTGTTTGCTATTCCACCAAATGTCACAAATAAAATGAGGTGAAGAACAGCCAGTTATAGACTTATAGTTATATCCAGCCAAGACATTGTAAATGATTCTGCTGAAGGATGCACAGTTATAGTTCTATTAAGTTCAGACATTGCAAATGATTCAGACAGTGTCATATTACCTGTACATTACACATTAGATATACTTCCCAAGGGGCGTATCAGCTTATTATAGGATGGTAAGTAGATAATACCATGCATGAAGAAATACAAAACCATCTGTCTACCAATAAGGCAATACTGACCACAGCAATTGCCAAGGATCATAAGCAACTGCTTTGATTTTATAAAATGATAACATACCTACAAGTTAAATGTTCACTCAACAGGCCATTCTAATCACAGATTAAGTGAGTTTCTAACTCAATGTGTGGCAATTTCTTACAATATTAGATTTGCAGAAAAATAGTCATGGATTATGAAATAAGTTTGTTTTTCCTAATTTTAAAGGGAAGGAAGAAGAAGCCAACCATACAGCATTATAGCTAATGATTAAAAAAAAAAAATACAATTCACATGGTGGCAGTATACACTATACAGCATATAAAAGCAACTTGCCAACATTTTCACAACAATGGGGAATTCATGAGCATAAGCAATTAAAAGTCAACAAATGAGTGATTTTTAAATGAGAACTAATTCAAACAATTATAGATGCTAAGAAACATGAATCACCAGAAAATAAACTTCTCCCGATTCAATTATATTGAATAATGAGCTAAATATACAATAAAGTTGAAATTTTTGAAGAAACAATAATGCAAAATCCATAGAGTGAACTGGACCATACCTAATGCCCTGATTACTCCACTGCCTAAGTACTTCTTTCGTGACTTCACTGCCGAAAATCAACGAGAACAACTGCCCAGCCTCCGCAACAGATAACTCTTTCCCCAAGTTGACATTTTTATCCTCACGCTTGACCAAATTAAGAGCCTTATCTATTCCAGCACTTGAACCACCGGGCTTCTCTTGTTTCGCAGCGATCGCCCCTCTCATTTCCACAGTTCCAACCACTGTAGCTGCCGCAGCGTCAGCGGCATGCTTCGCGGCGGCCATCATCCGCTTCTCGGCAGCGGCCGCCATCAGCTCCCGTTGCTTCCGGCGGTTCCTCACCTCCGACGACTCCTCTTCTTCCCCGCCCACGGCGTTTTCTCCCGGCTTGCTCCTCTTCGGCTCCGGAGAGTCGCTCTGCAGACTCATCCTCAACGCCATCTTCAAATCCTCATCCTCTTGATCCGCCATTACATCAACAAATTCTGATCCAAACCTAAAAATTAGATCTTTCAAGTCCCCGGATGATACCAAACTTGAGAATTAGGGTTTCTGATTCAGACACTCAGACACAAATATTCCAAAACATATACGTGAAGATTAAAGTGAGAGTCGAAGATAAAGACTGAATCGAACTTACAGGTACAGTTCATATCAGTATCAGTATCGATATATACGCATATGACAGGGTTTGTATATATATACACCATTTACATAAATTTCAGAACAAGATATATATATTCGATAACAGCAAGATAACTGCTGTAAATTAAAGCCTACAAAACGACGACGTTATATTACTCTTTCCAGTATATACGGTCATACGGTCATACTAATTAGTCAATTAAGTCCAAAACGGCCAAGATGTTACATTGGTACTGTACGACTGCATAAGTATATGCTAGCATTTTTTCTTCTTGGTCCTTCAGTTATATCCGTGGTACAAATTTATTCTCTGTATTATATTTGTAATTATCTTTAGCACTTAAGTTATGTACGAAGTAACAATCTTAATCCTTCAAAATTTATTTTCACTACCAATTTGTCACTTAATATAGTGGTTGATTTGGTCCTTCAATGACTAAAATCGTCACTCTATTCATAACTTAAGAGTTAAAGATGGTCATAGATATAACTTATAGACTAAGTTTGTACCACAGGTGTAACTAGAAAATAAAAAAATATAATTCATTTTTTTAAAGGTTGTGTTTGGTAAATAGTTATTAGTTAATAGATGTTAGCTGATTGGGTTAATGGGTTTGACTAGTTGATAGGATTAGCTGATTGTATAAAAGTGTTTAGTGAATTAGCTGTTAGCTGATAACTGATTACATACAAAATGACTTCCTCAAAAAACTACTTTGAGAAGTTTTTTAAATTTTAGCATTTTGAAGCAATAAGTTGTTAAAAAAACTAATTAATTAAATATTCATATTGATTGTTTAACCTAGTCAAACAACTAATAGTGGTCAAATAAACCAAAATTAACTGATAAACTAACTATTTTACCAAACATGACCTAACAAAAATTTAAGGAGTGTTTTGAGAACAATTAAAACGGCAATTATTTGAATAAATTATTATTTTATTATTGTAATCACAAAAACTTCAATTAGAAGGGTATATATTTGACCAATTGTCATATAATGTGATTACATCTTAATTATCAATAAAAAATGAATAGTCATAGATTCGAACTTTGAAGTGAGGACTTAAACTTTTTTGAACTAAAAATGTTTAAAAAAGTATAGAATATATATTACATTATAAAGATTCATAAGTACTAAATAATTTTTTTTTAATGATAGAAATTTGGTTAGAGGTGGTGTGTCACCACCTCTTTGTTCTCCCAATTGTTTTCAAATCTTCTTTAATAACTAGAATTTCTACATTATATTTTTCAAAAAATAAAAAATGGAATAAAAAAAATGGCTTTTTTTTTTGGAATAAAGGTCAAATAAACTATCGAACTATACATAAAATGTAATTAGATCATTAAACTTAAAAAACATGCAATTGGATCACTGAACAATGCAAAATGATGCAATTGAACCAAAATTGACATGTTTAGCCATTAATTTGCTGACATAGAGGTTATAATATTAAAATAATAATTTATTATTTTATTAAATAATTTTAAATAACAATTTTTTTATTAAAAAAATGCCTCCCTTCGTCTCCGACAATGAGACTAAGGGACCTCTTCGTCTCCCTGCCGGAGAAGAAGGGACACCTTCGTCTCCGGCAGCTTGGAGACAAAGGCGTTTTTTTTTTTTTTTTTTATTTAAAATTATTTAATAGAATAAAAATTTATTATTGTCATATTATAACCTCAACATTAACAAATTAACAAGTAAACATGTCACTTTTGATTCAATTGCATCATTTTATATTGTTTAAAAACTCAATTACATATTTTTATAGTTCAATGGTCTAATTACAATTTTGTGTGTAATTCGATGGCCTGTTTGACCTTTATTTTATTTTTTTTAAAGAAATAAACTATCATCTAAAATCATTTCCAGTGAATATGCTTCTTTGGTCTCTCCCTCCCCACACACACAGTATTTTTGAAAAACCAATATAAACTACTACGTAGTATATATTGAAAAATACTACACCCAACAATATTAGAGATAATTGAAATTGTAATATCACACTAGACACCATTTTCACACACTGTATTTTTTTACATGCATTAATAAATGTATAACTAAGTGGTTGCAATAAATATTTTCTGTCAAAATCTTTATAATATGGTTTTTAGGTCAAAGTATTTATGAAATTCATGTACTAGTGTTTTGTTCAATTTAATCCTTATATATTTTTTTTTAAATTTAGTCCCTGTAATTTATAAAGTGGTGCAATTAAAGACAATAGTTAACGATGCTAATATTATAGTTAACTTAGCTTACATAGTACTGACATCATCATTGTTACATCATTATATTTATATCTCAACTCATATATTATTTTATAAATATTTAAAATTAATTATTTTACCATCAATATATTACACTAATGTGTCCAAAATAAATAATTACAATCATATATGCTCCCAATGAGATTTGAACACTTGATATCATCATGCTTGTAATTATTTATTTTTGACATATTAATGCAATATATTGGTGATAAAAATAAGTAATTTTAAACATTTATAAAATAATATATGATTTTGGAATATAAATATCATGATGTGGCAGTGGTGATCTCAACGCTATATAAGCTAAGTTAACAGTAATATTAATACTGTTAACTATTATCCTTAATTGCACCACTTTTTAAAGCACAAGGATTAAATTGAACAAAATAAAAGTGCGAAAACCAAATTAAACAAAACACTATAACACAGGGATCTCAGAGGTACTTTGACCGGTTTTTTAATATAGCATTTTATATAAAATGCATGGTATTATACAATAAACTAAATATTAAATACATGACTATATCTTTTACTATATTGTTAAAGTTACAGGCGTTTGGTTGCAGAGATGAAATTAGGACAGAAAATAATTGTAATTCTATTTGAAAACTTTGAGAAGAATAGTGTCGGAATAAAGTGTAAATTTAAATATAATTTTAGTGTTTGGTTTGTAAGAATAGAATTAATAAGAATTTAAATTCCAGAATTTGGTATTCATGAAAATTGAAAGGCAATCTAAAAACATAATAAGACTCAATCAAAGTTATATCCCTAATTTATTTCATGTTTTTAGTGCAAATCATTTTGTACATTGTGTTTTTACAGTTGTACTATATAATTTAATGGACAAAAATACACCTACCGTTATAACTTTCGTTATTTTTCCAATTATTATTATTACCATATACATGTATCCACAATATATTTTCTTATATTCTTTAATAATAATAATATTTGTAGACATTATATATATATATATATATATATATATATATATATATGTGTGTGTGTGTGTGTGTGTAGATAGGATTAATATAATAAATAATTTGATTTTATATAGATTTTAATTAGTAAGGATTTGTTTTTTTGAAGCAATTAGTAAGGATTTGTTAGTTATCTTTAAAAATATAAATATTGAACATATGTTTTTTGAGCATCGGGCATTGAAAAGACTAGTAAGTAGTGCTTATTGTTGTTGTTGTTGTTGTTGTATATTATTATTATTATTATTGTTGTTGTTGTTGTTGTTGTATATTATTATTATTATTATTATTATATTATTATTATTATTATTGTTGTTGTTGTTGTTGTTGTTGTTGTTGTTGTTATTATTATTATTATTATTATTATTATTATTATTATTATTATTATTATTATTATTATTATATTAGGGATAAGGATCAAATTGATCGACCTTTCAATTATAAGTCAAATTGCAATTAGCCCCTAAATTAATAAAAGCTCCAATCAGACAATTTATCTCTTCACTTTTATGCATTTAGCCAATAACTTCTTAACTTTGTTTAATTAGCTTATTTTGCAGGTAAACTCAATGTAATTGCAGGTAAAATTGAATATTCGGCTACTCTTCCGACAATCTATTTTTAACAAAAAAAAATAAAAAAAAAAAATCACCTCATTCAAGAACCCAACTACATGAACAAAAGACACTCAACGAAGAGCAAGCAAGTGAGATGATACAAGCAAGTGAGATGATACATTAAACCGTGTAAATAAAATCCAAGAAAATAAACCCTAGATTTGAATTAAAAGCAATAAAAAGAGATAAGAGTGTTTTGAGAAAACTTACTTGTTTGAGCTTGGACTATTGATTATGATGAGAATGTTAGCAAATCTTTGAGCCCGCGTTCTATGTTGAGAGACCAGATAAGAAGAAGATACACAATGAAAGGGAGATGTGAGCAAACAAATGAAACATTAATTTTATGTTAGAAAAGAAAAAGAATAATTTTGTATTTTTTTTTTACAAAAAGATGAAATTGAAAATATCATGTAGAAATATGAGATTTTAATTCGATGAAAATAAAGAAAATGCAATATTACATACTTACAAATTTTTCCAATAAAAAATTGAAAGAATTTACTTACATTCGAAATTATGTGGAGTCAAATTTTAATTCTCTTCAATCAGATGAGATATTATTGATTGGTTAATTTACTTCACGAATTACAATGATTTCATTTTCGATCTGCCAAATTGGAAATAAAGGATGTGGTCCATAATAAAGAAAATCCAATATGGAAATACATTTAAGGATTCCCATATCACACCATAATTACAGTAATTAGGGAACTACGATGTACGAATTTGCCTGTATAGAAATTTTCAGTAATTTCCAGAATTGGAGTGATTCCCATTTTTTATTTGTCGTAATTATTGATTGTCTTTACCCAATTGCAGAAATTATTAATTGATTAATTTACTCCCCAAAATGGAATGATTTCCTTTCCAAACATTCAAAAGTATTAATTGATTATTTTCTCATCATACGGTAATTACAATACACTTTTTTTTATATGGGTAATTACACTAATTAATAGCGAACAATGTTTGTATGGGTAGCTCAACTGGTCACAGAAGTGAAATTTCACTACTGAAAATTATGAAATTTCCGACCACCTGAAAGTGATCTTAAGTCAAGTTGAAAGCAAAAAGTGGTCGGAAATAGCAACAAAGATTAATACCAAAAGTGATCGGAACAAGGCTTTCACAGTAGTGTTTGGCACAATAGACCAATGATCGAGTTTCATCAGCAGCAGTGTGAGAGCAACCTCTCAAAATGAAAGTCTATAATTTGTTGGTTACAAGTAATTAATAGTGAAAATGAAATTACAGTAATTAATATACGAATTTGCAAAGATTCCCTGAATTATAGTGATTTCTTTTTTGATATGCAGTAATTATTCATTATCTTTTACCAGATTGCTAAAACTGTTGATTTCCTTTTATGGAAGCAAATGTATTATTTGGATGTAATATAGGCCTAATGTATTGATTCCAATAATGTTATTAAAATCCATCAAATTTGAGGCTGCTTTTAAAATTTTTAGGTAGACATGCATATTCTTTCTAATTGCCCCATATCCAATTAACTAGTATTTTGTTATGCGCGATGCGCAAAAAATAGGTGCTCAATATTAATACATTATTATATTAAAATTTTAAATTTATTTAGATTTTAGATATTTAAATTATTCTAAATAATAATAACAATAATAATGTAAATCATTTTTATAAATTTGATATTTCTATTTATGTAATAATTAACATATAACTCAAATATATAATGTGTATATATTATTATTAAGGGAAAATGGCACTTTTTCCCCCTGAGTTATATACCTATAGCATTTTTTCCCTCTAAATTATTGAAGTGGCTGTTTTTCCCCCTGAAATGTTAAATGGACATATTTACCCTTAAACTAAATATTTAATTTTTTTTCCAACAAATTATGACCATAACTTGGTTCAAACTAAACAAACACTATAGCAACCAAACCGAAATATTCCAATTACAATTTAGAATCGAAATTCGATATTTAGAGTTTATTAAAATCGTGAACCGGAACGGACGGTTCATGTTCCGAACTGAAAAAATAAAATACATTTATTGTTGAATTTAGACTATTTTAAAATAAAAAATAAAATTTTAAAATAAAGACGGTTCAAAATCGCGAATCAGATCCGGAACCGCCGGTTCACGGTTCAAGATTCAATTTTTTGATACATAATTTTAATAAATTGACATTTAAATATTGGGTTCTAGATCTGAATTATAACCGTAAACTATTAATTCGATTGCTTTAGTATCCGGTTCAATTCAAACCGAACCGTGGTCATCCCTACGTATACGCAATAATTTGTTGGAGTAATAAAATAAATAAAATGTTTACTTTAAGGGTATAAATGTCAATTTAATATATTAGGGGGAAAAGGCACCACTTTTAGAATAATTGAGGGGGCTAATATGCTTACCTAAATAATTGAGGGAGAAAAAGTGCTATAAGTATATAACTCAGGGGTAAAAAGTGCCATTTTCCCTATTATTAATGAAGAAGATAAGAAAATATATGATGTATGCATGTGCATGATAACAATAGTGGAAAAGATAACGGAAGTTATAACGGTAGCGATATGTTTGTCCAAAATATATTAATGTACAACATTTATAGCATAATGTAAAAAAAAAAAAAAAAAAAAAAAATTAACGGAAAAAACGGACATAAATGAGGGGTATAACTTCCATTCACACTTAATATGTTTTTAGACAAGTGTAAGGGTCAATCTATTATCATGTAGGCTTATTTTGGCTATGTTTGGAAACCTAGCTGAAAGCTTAAAAGGAGCTGAAAGCTGAAAAGATATAAGCTAGGAGCTGAAAACTGAAGAGCTATTAAGCTAACTGTTATGCTTGAAAATGTTTGATAAAATTAGCTTTTTGATAAGTTGATAAAATGTAAAAAGACAAAAAGGACATCTTCATAAAATTTAAATTAGTTTGTTTACATATTAAAATTATCTTTAAAAAAAGTTAACATTTTGAAATAAAATTATTAGTATAATCATGATTTAGCATCACATAATGAAGTAGCAATATTGTTGCGAATCTCCTTCATCTAATAATAATAATAATAATAATAATAATAATAATAATAACAATTGCGGTGAAAGTTGCGGGTAGAGAGGAAGAGAAAATAATTTTAATTGAGAAGGATAAATGATGTTATTTCATAAAAACTAGTATTTTCACCCGTGCAATGCACGAAATGGAATTATTGTAATATATTAAGAATATTTAAATCGATATATATCAAGACTATGTGGTCTAATGGTATCTGGGTTGGATTTTTCATTTGGAAGGTTGTGAGTTCGAACCTCAGTGGAGGCGTTATTGGTTCTTTGTGTTTCAGTAGATTGAGAAAGTATATGAACAGATATTACAATGTACTATAGTTATTAATTATTATGATTTATTCTATGTTATAATTTTTAAGTTAATATTCTTACTATTATTATTAACACTTAATTACTTGTAGATATTATTATTACCACTTATATTATTATTATTAGTTTCTTTTCAAGTTCTGTTAGTATATAATGGCCGTCAGACACAATAATAATATAACCATAATTAAATATTCTTGTATTGTATTCCGTGAGTCACAATAATAATATAACAATAATTACATATTTTTCAATTCTATATTCTTCTAGAATTTCTATTACCATCATTAATTATTCTCTAATTTACCATAATTAAATAATTTGACCAATTATAAAGAAAGATTATTAAATAATGCACGGGACAATTTTTTAATAAAAAATTTTAAAAATTCATTAATAAAATATAATGTTCTCATAGTTTTTTCTTAGAAACTATTTAATAAAGAATTTTTTTTAGAAATTGGTGGGCCAAACCGCCTACGGTAGTTTGCGGTGGATAGATCTCGAAAAAATACGCAATTTCAAAAAAGCATTTATCCAAAACGGACAACCGAGTCAAAAGTTATGCCGTGCTGAAGTTTTATCACATTACAACTTAAAAAAAAATTAAAAAAATTAATCGCCGGTTCACCCGGAGAGGTGGCCGCGGAAGAGGCCGGTTCCGGCTTTCATCGCCGCGGCCAGCAACGCGATTTTTGCAACACTGATATATAGTATAGATATAGATTATAATAGGAATAGTTTGCATAATTATTGTACGAATGGGAAAGTAGAAATCAATATATTTTATTAGGAAGAGAGATTTTTTAGGAATTGGGCGGGAAGTTAAAATTTCAGGATTTTGTTATTATATATAGTATAGAGTATAGATAGATTGATTGATTATATTACAATAGAAATTGTATTACACTATTTTATAATATTAGAATAGAATTTTAACGCATAATTATTGTACGAATGGGAAAGTAGAAATCAATATATTTTATTAGGAAGAGAGTGTTTTTAGGAATTGGGCGGGAAGTTAAAATTTCAGAATTTTGTTATTATATATAGTATAGAAGTATCGATATAGATAGATTGATTATATTACAATAGGAATTGTATTACACTATTTTATAATATTAAAATAGAATTTTAACGCAGAATTATTGTACGAATGAGAAAGTAGAAATCAATATATTTTATTAGGAAGAGAGATTTTTTAGGGATTGGGCGGGAAGTTAAAATTTCAGGATTTTGTTATTATATATAGTATAGATATAGATAGATTGATTGATTGATTGATTATATTACAATAAGAATTGTATTACAGTATTTTATAATATTAGAATAGAATTTTAACGCAGAATTATTGTAGGAAGACAGATTTTTTAGGAATTGGGCGGGAAGTTAAAATTTCAGGATTTTGTTATTATATATAGTATATATAGATAGTATATATAGATTGATTGATTATATTACAATAGGAATTGTATTACACTATTTTATAATATTAGAATAGAATTTTAACGCAGAATTATTGTACGAATGGGAAAGTAGAAATCAATATATTTTATTAGGAAGAGAGATTTTTTTAGGAATTGGGCGGGAAGTTAAAATTTCAGGATTTTGTTATTATATATAGTATAGAATAGAATAGTATAGATTGATTGATTATATTACAATAGGAATTGTATTACACTATTTTATAATATTAGAATAGAATTTTAACGCAGAATTATTGTACGAATGGGAAAGTAGAAATCAATATATTTTATTAAGAAGAGAGATTTTTTAGGAATTGGGCGGGAAGTTAAAATTTCAGGATTTTGTTATTATATATAATATAGATTGATAGATTGATTGATTGATTATATTACAATAGGAATTGTATTACAGTATTTTATAATATTAGAATAGAATTTTAACGCAGAATTATTGTATGAATGGGGAAGCATGGTTGCAGTAGGCGCTAGGCGCTAGTCGGGCGGCCGGGCAGCGCCTAGCGCCTAGGCGGAGCTATGCGGGCACCAAAAAAATTAAAAAAAATAGTAACAGACTTGTAGTTCGACAATTTTAATGAGGTTGTTTTTGACGTTCACTCAAATAACACATCTAAATAAATGAAATAATGATAATTTATAAGTCATAATGTCATAATAATATTAAATTCAATAATATAAAGGGAAGGGTTCAGGTGCGGGGATGGCTTCCTGTGCGGTTGTGTGGTTGATGGACCTTAAGCACACAAACAAAACACCTTAAGCACACGAACAAAGCACTTTAAGAACACAAACCACGCACCTTAAGTACACAAACAAAACACCTTAAGAACACAAACAATGCACCTTAAATACACAATAAAGAACCTTAAGAACACAAACCACACACCTAAGATTTTAAAATGGCTCACCTTAAGTTTCACACAACTGACGCATCTTAAGCATACAAATCACGCACCTTAAGAAGGAAACCAACGCACCATAAGAAGAAAAATCACGCACCTTAAGTTTCAACAACTATTCACATTATGTACAAAATTCACGCACCTTAAGCACAAAAACCACGCACCTTAAGTTTCAACAAATACTCATATTAAGCACACAACCCACACACTTGAAGCACAAAACCCACGCACCTTAAATTTGACCTTGATACAAAAATTACCAAATTGCCACTGCGTTTTAAACAAGATCAATTGCTCAGATTTAACCGCACCTAGGCGCACCAACCGCATTTGAACCTAATTATACATACACACACAGACACACACACACACATAGGGTCGCATTCAGGTGCGAATAAGTGCCCAGGAGAGAAATGCGAACTAATCAGCGTGCGCCACGTGTCAGCATTCATTGATCTGGTGCACCTACTTTCACCTATAAGTGCACCTACTTTCGCCTGCAAGTGCATGTAATTTTGCCTTGTTAACATTCATTGATCTGAGTTCAGCGGGTAGTAATACCCCTGAAAATCACCCGCAAACATTCATGCACCTAGGTGCAACTACTTATAACTATAGGTGCAACTAATTATAACTATAGGTGCAACTGGTTATAACTATAGGTGCACTTAGTATTAATGCTCAGTGTAAATTTTTACTTGCACCTATAATACATTTTACATGCACTTGTAATACATTTTACTTGCATTTCGATGTTCAATTATTTACGAAAATACCACCGCATTTAAAAAAAAAATCAATGTTTCTCATCCATTAGATCTGGACACGTGGACCAGATGAGATGCATTCGCACTTCTCTCCTGGACAAGTCATTCGCACAAGAGTGTAACTATATATATATATATATATATATATATATATATATATATATATATATATATATATATATATATATATATATATATATATATATATATATATATATATATATATATATATAAAAGTTTAAAAGAGTATATACATATAGATATATGTTTTCTAAAATAGATATTTTTTTTTTGAAAACATTTCTAAAATAGTTAGGTAGTTATAAATGTTAAAAAACATAAATTTTAGTTAAAATAAATAGACATATATAAATATAACTAGTATTTTTTTTATGCGCGATGCGCAAAAAATAGGTGCATAATATTAATACATTATATTAAAATTTTAAATTTATTTAGATTTTAGATATTTAAATTATTATAAATAATAATAATAATAATGTAAATCATTTTTTTATAAATTTGATATTTCTATTTATGTAATAATTAACATATAACTCAAATATTTAATGTGTATATATTATTATTAACACTTGGTTCTATCAACATTTGAAAGGTTGACAAATATAACTTGACACTTAAAGATAACATCAAAACATGCAAGCAGTTCTAAACATAGCACAACCAAACATCAAAATGCAATTGTTGAAGAACACCAAAAAAAAAAAAAAACAACTTTCAACAACGCCTACTTCAATTTCGGCACATCAGGTGGGACATCATTACATCAACCTACTTCAATTTCGCTTAAAAAAAGTTAGGACTGGTTGGTTGGTTGTTGTGAGATTTACTCCCCCTTCTTTGCACAAAAAATACATTTGCACTGTCATGAGTCTCGGCATGGGGTTTTGGAGTGGCACCTTCTTGTTTCCAAGGCCTTTTTTTTTTTTTTTTTGACCCCGTTCTTATAAATAAATGATGCCCTATTAAAAGTATAAGCGCAATCATAGTGAATGGTACATGTTTTAAGTTATCCTGCAGATCCAGTGTTTGAGACATTATTTGTACTGTTGGGGAACCAGAATGGAGGTCCTAATTACTAGGAGAGAATTGATTTGGGATAAAACTAATGAATTTTAAGATTACTTGTATATATTTTTTTAATTTTTAAGTAGCTAGCTAGGTCAAATCTACTACTTCAATATGACAGTCAACTGTTTGTAGTCTAGTCTAAGTCAAAATGGTCTGAAAAACGGGCAAAGAAGGGCTGCTACTAGTTTCCGGCCAACATGAATTTATGTACAATAGCTTAATATTTACTGCCTTTTTCCTTTAATATATAGGGTAGGGTTGATAACGTTATATAGGTGCAGTGTGTAGCTCATAAATTTCTGTAAGATATAATTTTACAGACGAATTTCACACAAATGACGGTTTGGCCGAGTGGTCTAAGGCGCCAGATTTAGGCTCTGGTCCGAAAGGGCGTGGGTTCAAATCCCACAGCCGTCAATTCATTTTTAACAGTCAGGAGTGATTGATTTGGGCTACGCTCAGACCACCATATCCGAGTTGGATCAGATTCTTCTCTTGGATTTTCAAGCATTTTGGACTTCCCTTTGGCCTCTAGCTCTTTCAGCTGCGCTAATGCTTTCCTTTCGGCTTAGCTTCTTCAATTTTTTTTTTTTTTTTTTTTTCTCACTTCACTCAATCAATTCATCCAATCCCTTTCTTTTTTATATTCGGAAGGGATTTTCGTTGGCTTCGTCGGGAGGCTCTCGTAGTTTGTTCAGTAAGTTCAAAAAGGATCGGTGGTCTTGGAGTTGAGTGTTGCATAAAAGAGGGCTCAACAAGAGTATCAGCATTCATCTCATAAGTCTAACTTAGGGATAACTACTGGTGGAATATAATTTACAATATAAGCTGAATTTGCTAGTAGCTAGAAATTCATTTAGAGTATGGTCTAGGGTGTGACACATCAAGGAATGAAGGAAACTAGGATTTATTTTGGCTTTCGAGATTTTGACAAAATGAGAGAATAGAGTGATTTAGGGTTACCTTCAACAAAATTGTTTACTCACGAATTTTTGAGGAACAATGGGAGACCCGAGACCCGTCCACGCGATAGGATCAACGAGGTGTTCGTTAGTGCTTTGTAAACTCATTCTTATGAGTAATTAAGATATTTTTAAAATTTTAATAAATTAATACATTTCTTTTTAAATTATTTTTCAATTTAAATTTATTTTTTTCACAAATAAAATAAACATATAAAATATATTTGATGATTTTATAGGATTGACCACATCATAAATCAGGTAGAAATATACATGGGTGGGTAAAAATAGTAATAGGCACAAGTCACTACGGTCTAAGACCCCCTAGTTCAGTTGCAAATGAATGGTTATGGTTGCTTTTTCACCTTGTTCATACATGTGTCCTCAAACCATTGCCCATACCCCCACGACTCCATGCCCATCGCTCCCACCCTCTTACCTTGTTGTACCCCCTCCCACGGCAAATTATCGTATGGACCATGGTCCACATAATTATAATTGTGGACCATGAATATTAAGAACATTGTTAATATATTAAAAATATATTATTTTTGTACTGAAAATGCATTATATAAAATAATGTATTCTTAGTATATTGAAAATGTACTTAACCCCACCATTATGCTCCAACTTCACTGACCTCGTCGACCGGGAACCGCTAGTACAATGGGCTCGCTCAATCCCTACCGGCCATGCCCCAACTTGGGTAGCGCCCCCCCTTGCTGGTCAAGCTTCGACTAGCCGTGCCTCCTCCGTCATGAGCCTTAAATCCACAATCGTTATGCTGTGCATCCGTATGCACCATGTCAAAACGACGTCGTTTTATTAAAAAACGCGCGTCTCCCCTTTAAAAAAAATTCAGGTTCGATTCCCAGCAACAACATTATATTGTTCATTCATTCTGGAATTTTAGTTCATAGATTATGGAATTATAGTTCATTGATTATGGAATTATAGTTCATTGATTATGGAATTGTAGTTCATCGATTCTGAAATTTTAGTTTATAGATTATGGAATTTTAGTTCATTCATTCTGGAATTTTTAGTTCATAGATTAGATTATGAAAATATAGTTCATCAATTATGGAAATATAGTTCATCGATTATGGAATTTTAGTTCATATGTTGTTGCTGAGAATCGAACCTGATTTTTTTTTAAGGGGAGACACGCGTTTTATTAAAACGACGTCGTTTTTGCATTCGTATGCACCATGCATGGTGCATACGGATGCACAGCATAATTTGCCTTAAATCCATGCTCCTTCCTTCATTCATTCTTTCAAGCCCAATTGTCTCCCCTTTCCCTCTTGTGAGCCTATCATCCCGGCCTCATTCTCACAAGCCCAATTGTCTTCCTTCCCCCCTCTTGTGGCAATAGTTATGGGCAAATTACCATGGTCCACACAATGTTATGTGGACTATAACAAAAAGTATATTTTTAATAGATTAAATGTACATTATTTTTGTATTGAATGTACATTATATAATATATAATGTACACTCATAATAAAAATAATGTACATCCCTTGAATACAATGTACATTATTTTTATATTGAATATACATTATTTTTGTACTGAATGTACATTATTTTACAGTAGATAAAATATGGTCCACACAACTTGTGTAGACCATGGTCCACACAATAATGATTGATAGTTATGTTGTGCAACCGCATGGTGCAGACGGTTGCAAAACGACGTCGTTTTTTATTAAAAACGTGCGTCCCATTTTTTTTTTTTTTTAAAAATTCAGTTTCGATTCCTCTCAACAACATTATATTGTTCATTCATTGTGAATATTTAGTTCATTGATTGTGGATATTTAGTTCATTGATTGTGGATATTTAGTTCATTCATTCTGAATTTTGTGTTATTCATTCACTGTGGATATATAGTTATAAATTTGTGGATATATAGTTATGAATTTGTGGATATATAATTCAAATTATACACAAAAAAAATGATATTCTCAGGAATCAAACTTGATTTTTTTTTTTTTTTTTTTGAAGTGGGACGCGCGTTTTTAGTCAAAACGACGTCGTTTTCGCATGGTGCACAACATAATTTGCGCTCTTGTGGGGTTACATTCTCTCCTTGTCCCAACCACAATTACACCCCATCTTTTTACTATTTATTTCCCTTGGGCACGTAAGAGTTGCTTAGATAGTTAGAAATGGAATTTCTAGATGCCATTTAGATCATTGTGAAGAGATGAGAGGTAAAGATGTCTCATTGGCCGTGCCAAATTTTGTAAACAAGAAAATAAGATATATATTTATACATTCAAAATTCAAAATTGCGCGAGTACAAAATCTCTATCAAGAAAGTCCTCTGATTCTTCACTTAACTTGCTTGATGAACACTTGAACGTTTAACTGAAGGGCCTCCAGAATGCGGCTTGTTCTTCAATGAAGGATTGATTTGTTGCTTAATCTTCGTTGAAGGGCTTCCAGTCTTTAATTGGCTTATTAGTATAGTATATATCTACTATCTACTATACTAATAAAAGCCAAAGAGAGCTAGGCGTATAATTTTAATTTTTCCTTGAGATTTCTAGAGTTAGGCCCATAATTTTAATTTTTCATTGAGATTTCCTAATTTATCCTTAATTATATGATTATCCGTTAACTTTTTTTCGTTAAATATTATCTTCTCCGTTAATTTCTGTTAGTTCACCGTTAACTTACTCATCGATTTCAATAAGAAAGGTCTTAGGTTCAAACATCATCCCAATCAAAGTTAGTTGGCATAATTAGTACTCTACTTTACTCTTATTAAATTAAATAATAATTTAATAGCTACAACAAAACATAATAAATATACATTTCTTTAATTTAGAATTATGTGTCTACAATGCCTTTATTAAAAAAAAATATTCATTATCAATAAATTAAATAAGAGAAATAATTCATTAGTTATATTGTCTTTATTTTTCTCCAATATAAAAATTCTTTACATTCAAATTCATGAATTGATTATATTCGCTACATTGTCCCTACAATGTCTATATTCAAAAAAGTATTCATTATCAATAAATTAATTAAGAGAAATAATTTCATTAGTTATATTGTCTTTATTTTTCTCCAATGTAAAAATTCTTTACATTCAAATTCATCAATTGATTATATCACTACATTGTCTATTATATTTTTTTGTGCACTATTTTTTTTAATTAAATATCAAAGTTATAATACAAAATAATGCTATATATTTATTTACCAAGTATTTTATTAATAACATGAAAAAATTAAAAAATATATATAATTAAGCCAATCATATTAACTACTTGAGAGCCAGGCACCTTGTGCACAGATGACATGTAGTGACTCTCCCATATGGGAGGTCATGAGATTGAGCCTCATTGGAGGTGGTTTTGACTCTTTGAGCTTCAACAGGTTGAGAAAGTATGTATAAACAGCACGGTGTTGACTCTTTGTGCTTCAACAGGTTGAGAAAGTATGTATGAACAGATAATACAATGTAATCGAGTGAGCATTCAAATCACATAACAAATTGAAGTGAAAAACTGGTTTAACAATCAGAGAATTATATCAACTTTTGGTAAAAAGATATTTGAAATAATTTAATAAAAGAAATAAAATTTAAAAAAAAACATATGGGGAGCCGAACGTTCGGCTCCCCTTAGTTTTGCCACATTTCCACAACGGTGGGAAAAGTGGCATGGGAGCCTTGCTCCTATAAAAGGAGCCTTAAGGCTCCAATTTAAAAATTAGGCTTGCACATCCGTTGATGGCAAGCAGTGAGCCAGCGAAACTGACTCTTGTTATTCAAGGAGTCGAAATGTCTCTATAGTAAACTTTATAATATATATATATATATATATATATATATATATATATATATATATATATATATATATATATATATATATATATTGGAAAATCATTCTAAAAAACGTTAAGTGAAATTATTGTAAATTGCAATATTTGTATTTTCAGTGACTTGAAACAAATTGTTGCTTCAAACTGTTGAATAACCAAACACTTTCTTTAGCATTTTGATATGTGGGTTACATCATATTTACCAATCGTCCAATATCTTTGGGTTACATTATAATTAAAAAATTTAAATTTTTACTTCTTCATCTAAATTCCTTAAATTAGAAATTTCTTTATCCATAATAATTTATTAAACAATAATGGTTCATGAACTAAATGAACACTGAGCAAAACATCTAAAGGACTGGTACCGTTGATTCATTCATTGATCTTGTATATATGTGCATTCATTAAATATATTAGAACGCTTTGCAACAAAAATACTTGGTTACTATTTAATAAAAAAAGTTTAGTAACAATTATAATGAATATCATATATTACATTGTATTCATATACTATGAGTTACATATTTAAATAAACAAATTTGACATTAATTACTTATGTATGAACTTCTCATATATAATCTTGCATTGATATACTTTCAAATATTTATTTAATTATAAACATTGGACATTACGTGTAAAACTAGTCTATCTCTACTATACTATATACTATATACTAATAAGAGCCAATAAAATTAAGTCTATAATGGAAACTAAAAAATATCCGTTAAATTATTTGATGAAATGAATAGTTCAAATTATTTTGATTTTAGTATTTTTTTTATTTTCCTACTTTACCTTCTACTTATTTATTTTCATAAGGAAGGTCTTAGGTTCAAATCTCATCCCAATCAAAGTTGGCATAATTAAGTTTATCACTCTATTATTCTTATTAAATTAAATAATTTAGTAGCTACAACAAAAAATAATACATATGCATTTCTTTAATTTAAAATTATGTATCTACAATGCCTTTATTAAAAAAATATTCATTATCAAAAAATTAAATAAGAGAAATAGTTTTATTTTTTCCCAATAAAAAGTTTCTTTTACATTCAAATTCATCAATTGATTATATCCACTAATTGTCCATTGTCTTCTTTTTACACTATCTTGTAATTAAATATCAAAGTTATAATACAAAATAATGTTATATATTTATTTACTAAAGTATTTTATTAATACCATGAACAAAAATAAAAAAAAATAGTTTGAAGCCAATCATATTGACTACTTGGAGATTTGTTGACAATGGGAGTATTCAAATAACCCAACAAATTGAAGCAGGAAACAACCTCGTAATATCTTTGGACTACATCATATTTAAAATGTTTAAATTTTTACTACCGTATCTAATCTTATTCAATTCCTTAAACTATGAATTTCTTTATCTATAATAACTCATTCAACAATAATGGTTGAACCAAATGAACCTCGAGCATAACACCTAAAAGACGGGTATGTTTTTATGTTGATAATAATATGTAAATGTTAATTATATCATTATCTTACGTTGATGCATTGAAAATATGATGATACTACAACAATACTGCAGTTAATTTGGCAAACCTAGAATATGAAGAAATTTCAAAATAGCCACTATTGATGCATTCATTAAATATATTAGAACTAATATAAATTTAAAATTCATTTCAACTCCTAGATTCAACATGTTTAGATTACAGGCAAAATCAACATCAATCTTGACAACAAAAACACTTGGTATATAGGATGTAGTCACTATTTAAAAAAGGTTTATGCACAAAATAAAAAATAATTTAACTCCAATGTTAGTATCAATTCAATAAAAAAAAAAAAAACACAAACAACACATACACAAAATTAAGTACTACACTCATTCCTACTAATTCTAAAAATATGAACTTGAAAATAAATAATTGCAAAATGGATGTGAAAATTGTTGATGAAACTGAACACATTGCAGCATCAATATTCGGACTACCTATAGAGTTATTGTTGTTACTATCAAGTAAACAATTTATGAAAATAGAACATGAGGTACTACTCATGAACCTTATACAAATAGTTAATTCCACCAGAGGTCCATTGTCTTTGATGACAATTCCAAATTTAGTCCTAGACTATCGTTTTTGCCATTTTACATCCCAAACTATCATTTTTTGGACGCTTTTAGTCCTTCTTATGACTTTAGGTAACCTCTGATTTTTAGTAACTATATTTTTCAACTGATTTTTAGTTGTGGGTTCAAATATAGGTTCTCCTATTGTAAGCTGTTTTAGCAACATAATTAGCTTGATTAAACAATCAATAGTGTTTGATTAATTAGCTTTTTGTAATAGTTTATTGCTCTAAAATGCTAAAATTTGAAAAGTTACTCAAAGAAAATAATTTTGCATGTAATCAGCTATCAGCTAATTTACCAAACACTTTTCTACAATTAGTTAATGTTATTAACTAGTTAAACCCACAACTATCAGCTAATTTACCAAACACTTTTCTACAATTAGTTAATGTTATCAACTAGTTAAACCCACAAATTTAATCAGCTAACAACTATTTACCATTAATGTTATCAACTAGTTAAACCCACAAATTTAATCAGCTAACAACTATTTACCAAACACTGTTAGAGCTGTCAAAACGGGCCAGCTCGGCCCATATGGGCTGGCCCGTCTCAGGTTCAACTGGAAACGAGCCGGGCCGGGCCGACCCATTTTCCCACGGGTTGAGATTTTCTCAACCTAACCCGTGTAGGACGGGCTGACGGGTTAAACGGGCCAGCCCGTTTATTCTCTCTCTCTCTCTCTTTTTTTTTTTTTTTTTAAATTTACGTGATTAAAATATTTATTCTCATATTGCTTAGGAATTGAACCCATAACTTCTAAGTTAGTAACCAAGACTATTTCCAATCAACCACATTAACCATGATTAACAAATATGTATATTTATATATATATATATATACAAATATGTATATACACATATAACATATACACATATGACATATACACATATAAAATTAGATTTTAGTTTTTAATATGTAATTATAATTTATTTAATTTATATTTAATACTAATATATTTTACATGTAATATTTTTTAATTGTAATAATAATATATACTATTAAGTTATAAAGTTTATAAAATATATAATTTTTTACTTTATGTAGTTTATATAATAAATAAACTTTAAATTAATATTTATATAACGATACAATTAATTGTATTAATTAATATAGATATATATTTAGTAATGCTTGTGAATGATGTAAAAAGATATATAATTATATTAAAATGTTTAATATGTGTTCTTAGTGTAATTGGTTTCAATAGTAATAATTTGAAAACTTAAGTAAAAGGTTAAAAGTTCAAGTCATGTTAGCAACAATGTTTTTAAATATTTAATAAAATACCCAATTATACAACACATTACCCAATTATACAACACATTTGGAAGTGGCGTGGGTGGGGATACGGATTATACGGGCCGGCCCGTGTAACTCATGGGCCAACCCGTATAACCCGTATCCCCCACGGGTTACACGGGATGGGCTTGAAATCCTCCAACCCAGCCCGTGTAAAAATCAAAAGTAATGAGGACTCTAATATCAACAAAGGGCATTTGGTCTAGTGGTATGATTCTTGCTTAGGGTGCATGAGGTCTTGAGTTCAATTCTCCAAATGCCCTAAATGCATATGAAAATGATATGGTATAGAATCTATGTTTTTTTCCCCTTTTCTCCTCATTTTATAAGTTCAACTCCTCATTCACCATATAATTATTTCCTTTATTTTTTCTTTAATCCTTCTCAATTTTTTTCTCCTTTTGTGGGTCCTACACTCCTATGTATTATATATCTATTATTTTATACACATTTTTTTTTATAATTAATAATTTCAACTTTATATTTTAATTTTTAATTTTAAATTAAAATAAATTCAAGTAACAAAATAAAATAATTTTTGAATTACAAAATATAATTTCATAATTTAAAAGCAATTAAAACCATATTAAAATTCTGATTCGAAATTGTCTACGAAACAAAATAAAATTTGAAATCGAATACAATTAATATAATTACAAAATTAATATTATTAAAAGACCATATCACTATATATATGTGTTCAGCCAAGTCTTCATGAAGTTGATCTGATGTACTTGAGAATCACATAATTCATAATTCTTATGAAGGTATTCTTGAAATTCTTGTGTCGCATAGCGATCCGGATGTGTTAGCATATTACCGTCATCATTCAACCAATCTATTATGTCATCTCGCTCATCCTCAACAATCATGGTATGCAAAATAATGCATGTGTACATTATATCTTTCAAGTCGTCCTTATACCGAAATCTCAATAGGACTCTAATAATTGTCCAACGAGATTGAAGAACCCCAAATGCCTGCTCCACATCTTCCCTTGTTGAATCTTAATGTTCGTTAAACTTCTTTCTCTTCAAGTCCTCTGGACCTTGGAAGCTCTTCACAAAGCTCGACTATTGTGGGTAAATTTTATTGGTGAGATAGTACCCTCTATTATATTGTGTGTCATTGACAGTAAAGCTAACCTTGGATGCACTTCCTTGTAAGACATCATTAAACAATGACAAATTATTAAGCACATTTATGTCATTGCGCAATCTTACAACGCCAAAAAATTTGTGCCAAATTCATAAGTCTTGCGACGCAACCACTTCAAGCATAATAGTTAGTACTCTATAATCACCTCGTGTCTAGGGAATTTGTGCATTTGTTCATGCATGTGCACTAACCGTTGGATATTGATCGCGATGGGTCTCCAGGCCAATTCGCAAGTATTGACCTCCAAATACTTGTAACACAACACAACAGAAGTTGATTATGCTTTCAATGGCAGTTGATGTTGGAAAAATATCAAAAATGGCATTGTAAGTAGGTAAAATTTGACACAATAATCCATATAAGCAAGGGGACTAGCTATTCAGTTGGATTGTACAATATAATGTTAGCTATGACAGAGAGTTAATTGTATTTATTTTTAGTACAGTAACCTAATTGTATTTTGTGCGTAGTTTAATTTAGTGGTCTATTTAACTATTTTTCTTATTACTAGCTCCTTTAAAGTATACTTATAATTTCTTTACATTTTTCGAGTTATGGTATCCAATTATTATTATTATTGTTGTTGTTGTTGTTATTATTATTATTATTATTATTATTATTATTATTATTATTATTATTATTATTATTATTATTATTATTATTATTATTATTATTATTATTATTAGGCAAAAGGGTCAAATATATCCATGTACTAAAATTGATTGTTCATCTAGCACCATTGCATGAATTAAAATATGGTCGCTATTATACACCTAATTATTTGTTATCTAGCATTTTTAGCATGTTTTTAACAAGTAACTCATCTAATTTGCTGACGTGGAAAAATAAAATAAAAACAAAATGCTGACATGTTATATATATGGACGGTTTGGATGATTTCTACTCTATTTCATTACAAAATGATTGTACACCATTCTTATTATTCGATCATTGAAATAATGTTTCTTCATGCTTTGATAATTTCCTGTATTGCATTCAATTAATTTGGTTAACTTTCTTCAATCAATAGCGGCTCTAAATTGCATTATAAGGATCAAAGGTGGTGGTTTCTAATCACCCATATGGTTAGACCCTAATTTCAACAATCATTTTGTAATGAAATAGGGTAGAAATCATCCAAAGCATCATATAAATAACATGTTAGCATTTTGTTTTTATTTTATTTTTTCATGTCAGCAAATTAGATGAGTTACTTGTTAGAAACATGCTAAAATGCTAAATGAAAAACAATTGAGAATATAATAGCTTAGATAGACCATATGTTAATTCATAGTGCTAGATGAACAATCAGTGTTAGTATATGGACCTATTTGACCCTTTGTCCTCCTTCTTCTTCTTCTATCTTCTTCTTCTTCTTCTTTGTCCTCCTCCTTCTTCTTCTTCTTCGTCCTCCTTCTTCTTCTTATTATTGTTATTATTATTATTATTATTATTATTATTATTATTATTATTATTATTATTATTATTATTATTATTATTATTATTATTATTATTATTATTATTATTATTATTATTATTGTTGTTGTTGTTGTTGTTGTTATTGTTCATGAGCCTATTTTATCAACAACAATAATCCATTTGCTCTCATTCTATTTGCTACATATACTGTTTATTTATCAAACTAAAACTTCTTTTTCACTTATTTTCTATCATTTAAAAAAATCTTGATAACTTTTAATTTTTTTTTTAAAAAAATTTAATGTAATTTTTTAAATATATGGTAAATAATTTGAAATTAATCTTCCGGAGTAATGCCATTATGCAATAATTTGGGACAAAATTAAAGAGGGTGATAAGCTTTTTCGATAAGTTTTTTGATAAAGTCATTTTACATGTAATCAGCTATTAACTGACAGCTAATTTATCAAACATCTTTCTACAATCAGCTAATGCTATTAACTAATCAAAACACACTAATCCAATCAACTAACAACTATTTACCAAACACCCTTTTATATTTTGAAAGGAAAGGAAGAAGAGAATTGAAAGATCGAAGAAAGAATAAAACATATAATTCAATTTAATATATATATATATATATATATATATATATATATATATATACCGGATATTCTCTTTATTTTTAATTTGAAATAATTTACAAGTGACTGAAATTGTTGTGCCATTTATTTGGGTTGGTGGGAACCTAATTAATTAACAGAATTTGACACTATTACTTACTTTCATTTCCTAATGATTTGACAATTTTATAACTAATTATTTGAACCAATTGGATCAACAAACAGATCCCACTGCACTGCACCACACCTTTCTATTCTAAAGTTCCACTTCATATTGAATATGATGTTGAGTGACATCACCTATGCGGCTGAGCTACTGCCGTCCTCACATTTTGGCATTTTGGCTTGCTGTGTATTCCACTCACATCACTTCATTTAATTATATTTAGGCATCACACTTAACACCAAAATCCTGAGTTAATTGTGTTGAAAATCATTTTAGTGGAGTCAAAGAAGAAATTAAACGATAGAAGTTTACCTTTTAATATTTAGATGTCAAAGAAATGAGACGTAATTATTAATAGAGAACTAAATCTAAAATTGTCTTTAAAGTTTAGAGAAAATGTTATAAATTTATTATCGAAAAGTAAATTTGAAAATATCACCATAATAGATAAGGATTAAATTCAAAATTAATTAAATCTATTGATAACTTTATAGGAATTAGGTACTTACAACACAATAGTTATATCATGTGGGAAAGCTTGGTTCGAGTTTGTGTAGTTATCGCACATGTGCCATGTGGGTGGTTTTGGGGTTAAGATTATGTTGGCTAACTATTACAGGTACATCTCCTTCCTTATGTGTCCAATCGACAACAACGTGTCAACCTTAATTTTTACAAAAGCCCTCCTTTCGGCTAGAGGTGTCACTTCCTCTATTTAACTAGTTTAAACAGGGTCGACAACCAACTTGTGTGTGATTATTGATCAGCCAACTCCTTGGATATTCTGGGCCTTTAGGAAAATATTATGGAGTATTTTTAGAGGACCTCAATAATCTGGCATTGCAAGTCCTCAGGGAGTCCTTTCCCTATTTTCACAAATCTATATGGGTGATTTTAGTCCAACACCACTTCCTCTAATTCCACTGCAAGCTCTAGACCTTTCCTCATTTGTTCTTTCGTAAGTTCTTCCTATGATCTATACTTCTATAGTGTACATTGACAACTTTTCTTGTTCAAACTTTTGGCATGCCTTCTTGTAGCACTTAATGGGCTAGGTGTTAGTACCTTGTACTACCCCAATTCCTCTAGGTCAAATGTTGTGAAAAAGACAATGACGTCCAAGAGGGAAACATGGTGGCCTTTTTAAAGTGTTGAGACCCCCCCCCCTCCCCCCCCCCCCCCCCCCCTCCCCCCCCCCCCCCAAATTGCGAAGTGTGTGATTCATATTTTTTTTTCTACACATCCACCACCCACATGTCTGATACCTTATGCACATGCCTCAACTACTTCACCATCTTTTCCTATACCCCTCCTTCACCCCCCCCCCCCCCCCCTACACTATGGCCCTCACCTCCTTGCCAATTGGGACGTCGCTGGTATATCTGGGGGTGGGGTGGGAGGGGGGGGGGTGCTTAGCCTTCACTGGCCATGCCACGGCCTAGGTAATCTGGTGGACTCTTTCTGCCTACAAGGGCTAGTCTCCCCCCCCCCCACCCCACCCCACCCCACCCCTCCCTCACTCCCTCCCTACCTTTGGGCGGCGGTCATGCTCTCTTGCTTGGGTCAATATACCCATTTTCACCCCTTCATGGACTGTCATAATGATCATCCTCAACCCCCCTCCCCCACGCCCTCCATTTGGGATAACATGTTCCTTCATCCCCTCACTTTCCAAGCCCAATGGCTGCTTTACCCCTCCTTTTGGGTTTTCCCCCTCTAAGCCCAACAAGACCCTCATTTATTCTTCTTGGGCCAAAACCTTGCCAAACTAGTGGTCTCATGGCTCCATCACATACATACACACATTGACACACGCACACATAGGTAAATTTTGTTGTGCATTTATGTGCATCATGCATGATGCACACGGATGTAAAAACGGCGTCGTTTTATTTAAATAAAAAAAATCATTTTCGATTGCTGTTAGTTACGTAAACATATATTCATAATTTTATAATTTCACATTCTGGATTTATAGTTATGAAATTATAGATGTGTAGTTATGCAATTCTGGATTTATAATTATGAAGTTATGGATGTGTAATTATGCATGCAATTCTGAACGTATTGTTATGAAGTTATAATTTCACATTCTGAATGTATAATTATGAAGTTATGGATGTGTAGTTATGCAATTCTGAATGTATAGTTATGAAGTTATGGATGTGTAGTTATACATGCAATTCTGAATGCATAGTTATGAAGTTATGGATATGTAGTTATGCAATTCTGAATTTATAGTTATGAAATTATGGATGTGTAGTTATACAATTCTGGATGTATAGTTATGAAGTTATAGATGTGTAGTTATGCAATTCGGGATTTATAGTTATGAAGTTATGGATATATATAGTTATACAATTCTGGATGTATAGTTATACAATTCTGGATGTATATAGTTATACAATTCTGGATGTATAGTTATGAAGTTATGGATGTGTAGTTATGCAATTCTGATATTTTTTTTTTGTTTTTGTTTTTAAGTCGGACGTCAAAACGACATCGTTTTTGCATGATGCATACGGTTGCACAGCATAACGCTCCGCACACATACACACATATATATAGTGAGTCAAATTAAAGACTTTATTTTGTACCATAAAATCTTATATAAGTCACTTGAAAAACGTTATGTAATATCTATGAAATTGATTTTTTTTTTTTTTTGGGGTTTGTTATCTTATTTTCTAACCATTGATCATCATAGATAAACTGATTAAATTATTCAACATATTCTCACGATAAGCCTAGTTCTCATTTGAAAGTATCCAATAGATAGTAATACGCTAGACAGTTGTTATATAGTGGACCATGATCGTCGAATGAAATTGTAGTAGAATTAAAATGATAATTCAGTGTTACTATAATGAAATTAGTGTGCGTGGAAAATGAAACTAAAATCCAGAGCCATACAATAACATATATTGTCAAATGACCTCAAGTGCAATTAAAATAATACTCCAACATTACTATAATTAACCTAGTGTGTGTGGTAAATGAAAAAAAAAAAAAAAAAAAGAACTCAAGCAATAATGTACATAATCAAATGAAACTATAGTAGAATTAAAATAATGCTTTAATATTGCTATGATGAAATTAGTATGGATGAAAAATGAAAATAATAAACATAGAAATATTGTCAAATAAAACTGAAGTATAATTAAAATGATGCATACTTCATGGTCCACGCTGCAGACGTAGATCATAGTCCATAATAAAATTTAGTAATTAAATATTATGTAAGAGTTAATTCCAGGATTGGTCCCTTGACTATTGACATTCACACATTTTTATCCTTTGACTTTCAATTAGATCATAAATGGTCCATTGACTATTGATCTTTACCAATTTTCATCTTCGACTTTCAATATGACCATAAATAGTCTCTTGACAATTGATTTTATTTCAAATTTGGTCCTTCAGTTAAATATCCATTTAATAAACATTAAATTTAAGAATAATAATGTAAAAATTAGATTATTGTTGAAATGGACAAATTGAGTTCATAAATTTAATACATTGAGTTCATCATTGTGAAGAACTACAGTTTTTACATTATTACCTTTAAATTTAATGTTTATTAAAATGATATTTAACTAGAGGACCAAATTTGAAAAAAATAAATAGTCAAAGGACCACTTATGATTAAATTGAAAGTCGATGGCGAAAATTGATAAAGATTTATAGTCAATGGACCATTTATGGTTCAATTGAAAGTCAAAGGATAAAAATTGATAAATGACAATAGCCAAGGGACCATTCATGAAATTAACTCGGTTATGTAATGCTTTTTGTATGATACAGTGTAACATAATTCTTTGGTCATAGGGGTGAAGTTTGGGAAAAATAATCAGGGATCAAGTCTACCAGCGGCAGTGCGGGATTCAACTTTTTCGGAATAATAATTTTAAAAAATTATGTTGAAACAATAAAATATTTATTTCTTATGCTTTTAATGCGCACAAAATAAGAATAATATCACTTATTTAATATTTAAAAAAAAAAATGAAAGGAAGAAATGACTGCACTATAAGAATAGCGTTTTGATTGGACGGAGGAAGTATAAGAAAAAAGTTAAAAATAAAAAAACAAAAAGTTAACTAAGAGGTGAAGATAGTGGAGTAAAATAATGAAAAGTGTAATGAAAGAAACTCCAGAACAATGATCAGGTGATCCAAATTATTATTATTATTATTATTAAATTATAATTATAATTATAATAATATGTGGAAGATGTAAAGGCAGCCAGATTAGCAGGAAACAGGCGAACATGATTAAAGGTCAAAACGGGATAAATACATGTTAGGGGCAAAATGGTAATTTAGAAGGGGTGTGAATCAAACAGCCCACTGAAATCCACAATGCAAAGGGAAAGCTGACCTACGTGGGCCGCCTTTTTGCATATAAATTAGCTGTACAGACATAAACCAACCCCTTATCACCCCCGTCGCTATCCCACCCTCATCTATTTATTTTCCGTTACAACTATTTTCCATTTTTCTTTTTAAAACTTCCCTCTATGTGTATAATTTTAGACGCACAATTTATATTTTCAATTCGTCCACGAAAATTACTATGTAATATTTATTATTACTTTTTATTGTTCATGCTAGACTCTGTTACAACCACTTATTGAAGCACAAATGTATATGTTCATATATATTTTTTAGGTTCAAATATGTGACCTCCCATTTGGAAGGATCAGAATTATGCCGTTTAACTACCATGAATTGATCAACTCCATTAAGTTCACGCATTAATTAAATGGAAAAATAAATTTAATATAATAATAATATTTTTTTTAGTGTAAATCACGAGGTGATACGTGTCTTTCTCTATCCGTTTAGCGGTTCAAGTCCACCCGATTAATCCACGTTCGCTCCAAAAGGCACGGGAGCTGACTCAAGGAGAATCGTCACTTATGGGAATCGAATTGAACCCGGATTATCCCGGAATTCTCCGCACAATAATAATATATTAGATAGTAATTTTTGTTGGAAAACACAGCATGACTCTTGTAGAAATTTCTTCAAGTGTTATTATTATTATTATTATTATTATTATTATTATTATTATTATTATTATTTGGACTTAATTGATTTCAGTGCTAACTACCATGTAATGTGATAACATCCTGATTACCATTCCAAATGAGTGGTCAGAGGTTCGAACATCGGTGATGGGAGTTTAAATTCTTTGTGCTAAAAATGTTTGAGAAACTATAAAACATATATAATCTTGAAAAGAATCATGATTCATGAGTATTTTGAAAAAAAAAAAAAAAAAAGAAAGAAGATTTCCAGTCAAATTCTATCTATGAAAAGTTCCTCCTAACACCTATTGTTACATCTATCAAACTTAAACCCAAAACTTTATTTAAGGGAATTAAATTTCTTACACTTGAATTGCATTATCTCTTGTATTTTTATTTTTATTTTTATGTAAGAGTGTTTAGGTGGTATTAACAGAATTATAATAAAGAAGGAAAAAAGTGATATTGTGTTGCAAGCATGGGCGGAGCGAGTATGGGGCAGCTGTCTTCCTCCCCCACCCCACCCCTTATATATAGGGGACCCTTGTATATATATAGTAAATGTTTAGATATAACTAAATAATATAGATATATATTACTCAAATATGAAGTGTTTAGATAGTTAAGTATGTATGTGTTATAGTAGAGGTCAAGAGGGCAATCCTATTAGATGATATTTTTGGCTTTGCCCAGGCCACAAGAGTGACTCTTATTTCCTTTATTATTATTATTATTATTATTATTATTATTATTATTATTATTATTATTATTATTATTATTATTATTATTATTATTATTATTTTTGTAAAATAAAAAATAAAAAATTGGTGTAAGAAGTTTTGGAACCAAAAAAAAAAAAAAGAATAAAATCTCCATATTACAACTTTCCAGCATTCGATACTTTTATTTAAAATAATCTCTACTTATAACATTTTAGTCATTTCATTTACATCTTTTAAAAATTGATAAATTTAAATTAAAAAACAATATCTAATATCGCTAATCCCAACCGTTATAAATGTTATGTGATGTAATATTGATATATCAAATTTATAAATAAATTATAATATCACGCTAACTTTTATATACTTTAATATTAACAAAAATTAAATTAAATGAACGAAAATTGTGGTCACCGGTTTCGATTGTACGAGTACCACATTCAAAACGATCATATAACATATTGTTAATATATTTATCTTATCTAATAGTAACAAAATTGTCATTTGAATATTATTGTATTATTATAAAAAATTTAGTGCTTCAAAATGCTAAAATTTAAAAAGTTGCTCAAAATAGTTTTTTCAATTAACTTTTTGAGAAAATTATTTTACATGTAATCAACTATCAACTAACAACTAATTTACTAAACACTTTCACAATCAATTAATGCTATTAACTAATCAAACTCACTAACTCAATCAGTTAACAGCTATTTACCAAACACTCGTTATGAAATGAATATTATTATAAGACGGCCTATATATTAATAATTCGTAAATGCAACTTTTTGCATCAGGTTACATGCAGTACTAGTGTATCCATTCCTTTTATATATATACATACAATAATTGGTGGCAGAATCATGGGTTAGGTTAAATTTTTGGGAACTATTTCATTGCATCATATTCTGATATTGCCATACCAAAAAATTATAGTTATTTAATTTTTATTCAAATTTACATTTCTAATATCATCAAAATTCACCTAGAGCCTAACATTTATCAGCTTAACACACACACACACATATTATGTTAAATTATTATAAACAACTTATGTTTATTCTATTTTTATTTGAATTTATATTTTAATCTTGAATCTTGAATTATTATTAACTAGGGAGTATTTTTTTATACTTATTATGTCATTAATAATAAAACAAAAAATAATAATTAATAACAACAACAATAATAAATTGTAAAAGTAATTTAAGAGTTAAGTAAATTTCATACGTATGCCTTTATATATCATTTATATGTAATAAGTTAAGAGTAAACAATTAATTTACTAACACATTTTCTATAACCAGCTAATACTATATCTACTAATCAAAACAGTTAACACAATCAGCTATTAGTTAATTGGTCCTGTTTGGTAACATAGTTAGCTTATAAGTCAATTTTAGCTTATTTGACCACTATTAGCTATTTGAATTGGTTAAACAATCGATATGAGTGTTTGATTAATTAGTTTTTTATAACAACTTATTATTTCAGAATGCTAAAATTCAAAAAGTTGCTCAAAGTAGCTTTTTCGATAAGCTTTTTAAAAATGTCATTTTTTTTTTCATGTAGTCAGTTATTAGCTAACAACTAATTTACTAAAATTTTTTACAATCAGCTAATACTATCAACTAATCAAACTCATTAACTCAATCAGCTATCAGCTAACAATTATTGACCAAACACTCCAATAGCTAATTGTCAAACACCCTTTTATATTGGGATGTTATTTACCTAATTAATTATTTTTTTATTAGCCATTCCGCGCTGTTAAATTTAATTTTGAGAGCAGTGTCATTATTAGTAAAATAAAAAGTGATTTTACGCAACTTTATGTATATAGATAGATTATCAACCATTTTTGACCTCTACCAAAAAAAAAAATCAACCATTTTTGACTGATATTATTATTACAAGTCAAAAGTTGACCCATAACTTGGAAATGTGATAAATGGGAAATTTAAGGTGTACACACTTTTAGTTTTTACATAATATCGGCTCTTATGGTCATTTTCAATTTTGAATTATAAAAAAGGTTTTGGCGAAAAATAAATTGAATAATTATTTAGGTACCTAATTAATGAAATTTAATAATGAAAATATGGTTATTTTATTAGGTACCTACATCGAAAAACTTTAATGAAATTTTACTATTTTAAAAATTGGATCTTTATTATAATAAAATTTAAACATATAATATTAAGAATTTATTTTAATAATAATATTAAGGATTTAGTTTTATAACTTTTGACAATTTACTCCATGTTGACGATATTTACCATTAAGCATCAATGTTGCAGAAGGCGTTAATCGGGCACCTAGGCGCCTCTTAAGCGGTTGACTAATTGAGTATATCGTCTTCACTTTTCTCGTTAACTAGCGGAGTTAGGCGTCCAACTCAGAACCTAGGGCGCCTAGCTAGACGACTAGCCAACTAAAAGTCGCGTAGGACTGAAATCGCCTCGACCTATGGGACGCCTAAGCCAATTTTTATAACACTGTTAAGCATGTAATTCGATGTTGCATCAATTAGTAATCAAATATTGTAGTATTTGTATTGTGTAAAAGAAATAATAACATATATACAATATTAGTCAATCAAAACCTTATGAATAAAAAAAAAAAAAGATAAAAGAAACCAATAGAAGCGATAAGAAAAAATCAATATAAATTTAACAAAATAGAGACACCCTAATTAGGTGCAAGTGTAGAAATTCAGTCAATTATTACGTAATTTTATTTTTTGGTACATCTAATACAACTATGGACAGAATTTAAAACTTTATATCTAAAATCACAAGTGGCAAATTTGGCATATAATTATTAATTTCATGTGCATCATTTTTCTTGATGAGTTTCTAAAAATAGAAAAATTAGAAATCAAAAAGATTCCACAGCTAGCTTATCAAAAGTTTAAAAAGAAAAAAAAATTAATAAAAAAGTTGAATAAATGTCGACTCTTTTATTATTTAATTTAATTTAATTTATGAAAGATAACAGGCAGATCACACCGAAATAAATTAATAAATTCACCACGCCTTCATCTTTCACCGTCTTTTTGTGATTATAAAACTTTATTTTCCCAACCCAGCCTGAGCCTCCTCCTTCTCCTTCTTCTTCTTCGTCGTTCTTCAATTTCTTCATTTTTTTCTTCCCCAATATATCGTTTCTCCATTCTTCTTTCCTCAATTATGCTTGGTGACCCGGGCCAAATGATGAGCAGCTCCGGCGGAGGGGGAACAACCGGAGCTGCTGCGGCGGAGAGCGGCTCCGCCGCC
Source organism: Ipomoea nil (assembly GCF_001879475.1). Classification (NCBI taxonomy): domain Eukaryota; kingdom Viridiplantae; phylum Streptophyta; class Magnoliopsida; order Solanales; family Convolvulaceae; genus Ipomoea; species Ipomoea nil. Next base: position 112,707 of record NW_017617714.1, on the reverse strand, counting down.
GCCGCCGCAAGTAACAGCGGTGGGAGCAGCGGAACGGGGGCCTTGCCCGGTGGATTTGGCGAGGAAAGCGAAAGAAATTCCGGCGGGAATCGGTGGCCGAGGCAAGAAACTTTAGCTTTGCTCAAAATTAGGTCTGATATGGATGCCGTTTTCAGAGACTCGAGCCTTAAAGGTCCACTGTGGGAAGAAGTTTCCAGGTAGCTAGCTAGAATGAAATCATAATCAAGCTCAATTTTCTTTTACTTTTTTTTTTTTAAAAAAAATCATTTCCCTTTTTTATTTCCTTTTTCAATGAAGAATAAGATCCAGTTGAACTAATGAATTGTTATGAAATATGATTTTTGTTTTAATTTAAATTTTACAAAATTCAGCAGAATTTTTTTTTCTGGATTTTATTTATTTTTATCTGCTATTACATGTAGCTGCAGACTACCAGCTGCTTTTTAATGTAATAATTATTAGGTAATTAATCTGAATTTAGCTAGAAATGTAATGATGAATTCTTAATTATTGCAGTTGTGATTAATGAGAGTTAATGTTAGTTAGTGATTATTTCATGTGGAGATTTAATTTGAAGGAAAAAAGAAAAAAAGTTGATGGAATAATTCAATTCAAAGTGATAAGTGTTTGTTTAATGTTTATTTAAAGGAAAATGGCGGAATTGGGATATCATCGGAGCTCGAAGAAATGCAAAGAGAAGTTCGAGAACGTGTTTAAGTATCACAAAAGGACCAAAGAAGGCCGCGCCGCCAAATCCGACGGCAAAACTTATCGTTTCTTCGATCAGCTCCAGGCTTTCCACACTCCTTCACAGGCGGCGGCGGCGGCGCAGCCAATGGTGGTCACGGCGCCGGCTGGGAATCCTCCGCGGCCGGTAACGGCGGCGCTGCCTCAGTTCACTGTTTCATCGGTGCAAAACACTAGTTCCGCATTTCCGGCGCCGTTGAGGGCGGCGTTTGCGCCGATTCCGGCGGCGAACAATGCGGCGTTCCCGGCCGGGACCGGGAATGCATTGTCGTATTCGACGTCATCGTCGACGTCGTCCGACGAGGATATCCAGCGGCGGCACCGGAAGAAGCGGAAGTGGAAGGAGTTCTTCGAGAGGGTGATGGGGGACGTGATCGCGAAGCAGGAGGAGATGCAGAGGAAGTTTCTAGAAGCCCTGGAGAAGCGGGAGCGAGATCGGACAGTTAGAGAGGACGCCTGGAGAGCTCAAGAGACGGCGAGGATAAAGCGCGAGCGCGATATTCTTCTCCAAGAAAGATCAATGGCGGCCGCCAAGGACGCCGCCGTGATCAATCTCCTCCAAAAGCTCTCCGATCAAAACAACACCGTACAAATCCCATCAATAACCAACAACTCCTCAGATCCAATAATCCAAATCCAAGTCCAAATACCGGAAACCCTATCCACACCACCCCTAGCCCCACCGCCGCCACTCCCGCAACCCCAAGAACCGTCCCCGATATCCGTGGCGCCACCGGCATCAATGCCATTCTCAATCCAAACACCGACACCAGAAAAAAACGCCGCCGCAGGCGGCGGCGGCGGCGAGAGTTTTACTACTGCTCCGCCTAGCTCCTCCCGGTGGCCGAAAGCCGAAGTACAAGCGCTGATAGACCTCCGGTCAAGCCTGGACGTGAAATACCAAGAAAACACCCCGAAAGGGCCGCTCTGGGAAGACATATCCGCCGCAATGCGGCGGCTCGGCTACAACCGAAACCCGAAACGGTGCAAAGAGAAATGGGAGAATATCAACAAATACTTCAAGAAAGTAAAGGAGAACAACAAGAAGCGGCCGGAAGACTCAAAGACCTGCCCGTATTTCCACCAGCTCGAAGCTCTATACAGTAAAAAAGCCAAACTGGAGATCAAGCCCGAAAGCAACCCAAACACGGCCCGGCCCGAACTGGTAAACGGCGACGATGACGGCGACTATGATGACGACGAAGATGGCGGCGGCGGAGGCTACGAGATTGCCGCCAACATGCAGTACGGTTTAGCTCAAGAAGCAACGCATTCACGAGAAGAAGAAGAGAGAAAGTGAGATCTAAAGACGTTTTGAAGGCAAATGGCATCGGGAATCGCGAGTGGGTCTAACAGATTTTGCAGAAGGATGTCAGAAGTGGGTCAGAGTTCAAGAATTCCAGATTGGGTTTCAGTGAGAAGGTGAAAAACTTAAAAACACAATACATTTTCATTTTTTTTTTTACATAATTAAGAATATTATATTTAACTAGTGATTAGTTTTTGTGTAACTTAATTTCCAATTTCATAAATTTTTTATTATTTCTTAATAATAGGGGAAACAAATTAAAAATGAGAGTTCAAAGAACAAATAAAAAAGAAAAAAGAAGAGAACAATCTTAATTTGTACCCTATTTTTGTTCTTCTTCTTTCTGTTTCAAGGTTGTAAATGTGGTAATTGGTTATTCAATGGTTTGTTTTATCTGTTTCTTTTCCATATTTTTAAAATTCTCTTTTGTACTTTCTTATAGTTCTTTATTCAAAAATGACTTATATACTTCCTATCATGTCTCATTCTTATCGATTATCTATTTATCTACAATTTTATTCCGTAAAAATTTAAAATTATATTTAAGCCCTTGATTTTTAAGAAAAATATAAGACTTTTGAATTGAAATATTATCCATGGTGTTGGGCGTCGGCTGAGTTAAGTCCCTGCTCGATTCGAGACGTAGTGATGTGGCTTCCCAAGGAGGGATGTGGTTAAATCGTTAATGTCCACTTACTTATCACCAATTGGTTGTTAAGTAGGATATGAAAACTAGGTAGCTAAAGAACTTTGTGGTTAAGCGTGCTTGACTTACATAAGTCAAAGGATGACTTACATCAGTCATAGGATGGGTGACCCGTGTTCGAATCGATAGCGAGGCGAAAGTCGAGGTGATAGGCGCAACTGAGCGAGCTTGGTCGAGACGTGGCGTTACTTACAGTAGTCATAAGATGCTGACCCACTGGGAAGTATGCATAGTAAGCATATTGCAACGCTAAGAGTTGGCCCGCATTGACAACTCAACTGGTCGTAGAAGTGAAATTTGTCACAAGAAATTTTAGAGTTCTTGGGACTTAATTATGGAGAATTTAATGTATCAAAAAAATATTAATCAATTACTATTGAAAGTTATAGTATATTGCAAATCTAAATTGAATAATTTTTCACTACTAAACAAAACAAAACCTACCTGTCTCATTCTAGGAAATTATTGCCAGCTCGATCTTAGTTGGCAAGGGTGATGGAATTTGATTCCTCATACAGGCTAGCTAGGGACTAGCTTGAAGGCTGTTGTTGTGTGAACCAACTTTTAATTATTGTCCAAAAGAAATATAAAATATGTAGAGATGGAAATGGTGAGGTGAAGAAAAACAAAACATTATTATTAATGACTATATAGTATATATAATTTATTTTGTACTACATCTGTCTCATTTTACATGTCTTACTTTCCTTTTTAGTTTGTTTCAAAATGTTATCTTCTTTCTAAAATTAAACATCACCATCATTCTACTTTTCCTAATTTATTTTTACGAATTTTACATTCTTTGTTGATTTTTATTTCTAAAAGTAAAAAAAAGTGAGGGACATAATAGCAAAATACATAGTATCTTAATTTCTTAAAAAGCATGCAAAAATAAATGTGATAATCAATTCGAGATAGAGAAAGTATATTCTTGTAAAAGGCAACATAAAAATTAAAGTCATCAAATAATAAAATAAAATTTTTCTCCATCAATGAATATAAAAAGTTTGAGACATGTGGTGCAGTAATAACAGAAAAAGAAATCTAAAAATCGTGGGATGGGTAATCACTAACAAAGTAACAATATAATGCAATCTAGACTTTGTGTCGCACATGCATTTGTTTGTGAAACATTATTGATGTGAAAATTAATTTCTGTCACAATGTTGAGCTGTCCTAGGAATAGTGGTGGAACTGAAAACAATAAAAAGAAATTGGCTTTCTCGGAATCAGCCACATTAATTACTCTAGCTTCTTGTCCCAAAAACAATTTTCCAGCATTTTCAATAGTTGTAAATTTTGAAAAGTTTTTACAAATATGTCTAGAAAAGAGAAGATGAAAGGAAAAGAAAAGAAAAAGAAACAAAATTTGGAAAACAAATATATATATATATATATATATATATATATATATATATTAACGCGCCCAGCGAGCACGTGGAGTGCATGCACCTGGCTGGGCGCGTCACGCACACCAATGAGATTTTTTCCTTTTCCCTTTTTTGGCGCGTCAAGGGGCTGTTTTTACTAACTGAAAATTTTTGGAAACTGGAAAATAGAAAACAGAAAACATGTTTACTAGCAAGTTTTTCATTTTGAAAACTGAAAAAAATTTCTGAAAAATTGGAACACTTTTAAAAACTGTTTTTTTAAATGGAAATCAGAATTATCTATCATCTATTTAGTTATATATTTCAATATAACCACATTACTATGATTACATTCATTATCATCTTATTTTACTTATCACTATCTTCTATCTTTCTAACTAGGACTATGTGGTCCAATGGTACTTGAGTTGGATTTCCATTTGGAAGGTTGTGAGTTCGAGTTTTAGTTGGATTACTTTGTAATAGAGCTAGTAGCATTCAACAAAACAAATCTTCTATCTTTCTACATACTTTACTTATTTAAACCTAACTTATTTGCTTACACTTTAAAGTTAGATATTATTTACATTATCAAAATTAAGAATTAAAGTCTATATAATGTTTTAGATTTTGATTAAACTCAATAGATTATTAATTCAAATATTTTTAATTATATTACATCGTAATACAAGTTCGGTCCAGATATCGGATATTGAAATCTCACATATATTAGAATTCAAAGTAAAAGTTATATATTCATATACATGTCATTCAAATGAATATAAATATTCAAAAAATATTTTAAATATTAGCTCAAAAAATATTAATATTATCTAAACTAAAATTTAGGTGAACTTAGTAGGTTATTTGTTTGGATATATATTTTTAGTTATTGTGTTATATATCTACTATACTAATAAGAGTCCAAGAGAGTTAGGCCTATAATGGGTAGAAAAAATGGCGGTCACAGATTTTAATCAAATGAATGGCTCAGATTGATTAAAAGATTGATAAGATTTAAATTTTACACTAAAATTTCCTAAAATACCCACACATCGTTACTAATTCCGTTAAAATTTTAAGAATTGCCGTTAGTTCACCGTTAACTTACTCATTGATTTCAATAAAAAAAAAAGGCTAAAGTGTCATCCCGCACCCTGAACCATTTGTGATTATTCATCCCGCACCATGAACTGTAAAAAGTGATATTTCGAGCCATCAACCAATTTTTTTTTTTCACCTAGCACTTTTTATAGGTTGTCCGGTAATAACGATGACATGGCACCGGTTTCAACTGCTGATGTGGCCTTTTTATCTAGTCAACGAGTTGTTAGTGTCATCCCGCACCCTGAACCATTTGTGATTATTCATCCCGCACCATGAACTGTAAAGAGTGATATTTCGAGCCATCAACTAATTATTTTTTTTCACCTAGCACTTTTTATAGGTTGTCCGGTAATAACGATGACAAAGATGGAATGTAGGCATTGGACGAATTTATATTTCAATTTTTCTATTTCTTTTGTACATTTTCCCAATTTCTCCATATTTTTCTTATTTTTGTTTCTTGATTTTTCAGTATTTTTATTTTTCAAAGATGTTTGTAAACTGCCAATGTAATGTTTGTAAAACTGCAAGTGGTAAATTGCCAATGGTAACATGCCAATGTATTCCATTAAACATAGACATTGATAACGTAGTCAAACTGCTAGTGGTAAACTTCCAATGCAGTCAAAATTGAAATATAAATTCGTCCAATGCCTACCTTCCATCTTTGTCATCGTTATTACCGGACAACCTATAAAAAGTGCTAGGTGAAAAAAAATAATTAGTTGATGGCTCGAAATATCACTTTTTACAGTTCATGGTGCGGGATGAATAATCACAAATGGTTCAGGGTGCGGGATGACACTAACAACTCGTTGACTAGATAAAAAGGCCACATCAGCAGTTGAAACCGGTGCCATGTCATCGTTATTACCGGACAACCTATAAAAAGTGCAAGGTGAAAAAAAAAAATTTGGTTGATGGCTCGAAATATCACTTTTTACAGTTCATGGTGCGGGATGAATAATCACAAATGGTTCAGGGTGCGGGATGACACTTTAGCCTAAAAAAAAAAAGGTCTTAGGTTCAAACCTCATCCCAACCAAAGTTGACATAATTAGTACTCTATTTTACTCTTATTAAATTATATAAATAATAATTTAGTAGCTACAACAAAAAATTATAGATATGCATTTCTTTAATTTAGAATTATGTGTCCACAATGCCATTATTCAAAAAAAATTATTCATTATTAATAAATTAAATAAGAGAAATAATTGTATTAGTTATATTGTCCTTATTTTTCTACAATATAAAAATTCTTTATATTCAAATTTATTAATTGATTATATTCGCTACATTGTTCTTACAATGTCTTAATTCAGTAAAAAAAAATTATTATCAATAAATTAATTAAGAGAAATATTTTCATTAGTTATATTGTCTTTATTTTTCTCAAATGTAAAAATTTTTACATTCAAATTCATCAATTGATTATATTCACTACATTGTCTATTATCTTTTTTGTGCACTATTTTTCTAATTAAATATCAAAGTTATAATACAAAATAATGCTATATATTTATTTACCAAAGTATTTTATTAATACCATGAAAATTTTTTAAAAAATATATAATTAATAAAGCCAACCATATTAACTACTTGAGAGATTTTGTGACAAAGAGAGTATTCAAATTACACAACAAATTGAAGTGAGAGCTACCTTGCAATGTCCTTGTTTGACAATCAGCAGTTACGGATTATATTAGCGGATTTGACCAATGAATTTATTTAATTATTAACATTGGATAGAAAAAATGACCGCCAAATTATTAAATCAAATGAATGATTCAAATTGTTCAGGTTTTAATTTTTTTTTAAAAATTTTTTCTATTTTATCCTTAATTATATGATTATCCATTTAACTTTTCCGTTAAATACCGTTAATTCACCGTTAGTCTAATTCTAATATTAACGTCTAATATAGAATTATAATTACACCATTAATCTAATTCTAATATTAAAGTCTTAATAGAACTTAACCACAAATCCTAATGTCGAAATCTCCTCAAACAATATTAGTATATATTTAATATTTTATGCCCTAATTTTTATTTGTTCTCCCTTATGTCCCGTATTTGGTTTCAACCATACCTATACAATTATTTTATTGACAATTATAATCAATCTTGACTATATTATCTTGCATTTGTAAACTTATAATTACCTATTTAACCCGCACGGGCTTAGCTCAATGGTTTAGTGGGCAGTATTTGGGAGAAGAGACCAAGGTTTGGACCTCGGCGGCGGCAGTGCGGGAATTATGTCCAAAGTGGGCAGATTCCTTGTTCGCACCGACATTTGGTCCTGTCTGCTGAACCATTGAGTCACCGTGATTTACAACTTCCCACAATGCTCTGTCGAGTCAGAGTGTGGGGGGCCCTTGGGGTTGGGGACTCAACCTTTGGGAGAAGAATTACCTATTTAAATACGCAAATTCAACCTTCAATTATCTATGCATGAACAATTTCAATATAATCTTGCCTTAATATACTTTAAAGTACTTATTTAAAAAAAAAACATTGGGCATTATCCCAATCGCGCAATGCGCGTAAAAAACTAGTATTCATATACGTGTCATTCAAATGAATATAAATATTCAAAAAATATTTTAAATATTAGCTCAAAAAATATTAATATTATCTAAACTAAAATTTAGGTGAACTTAGTAGGTTATTGGTTTGGATATATATTTTTAGTTATTGTGTTATATATACATATATAAATTTTGTTCAGTTATCAAATGTAAAAATCTTACATATATTAGACTTAAAATTAAAAAAAAATTTAAATTTATTCTATTTAAACAAAATATATGTAAAAATATTTTAAATATAAGATCTAAAAATCACTCAAAATTAAACTTGTTTTAATTTTATAACGTTAATTTAAAAAAATAAATTTGAAAAAATAAGTGTTAGTAAACAAGTTTTCTAAACAGAAAACAGAGAATAGAAACTGAAAAATTAGAAAATAGAAAACAGAGAACAGTTTTCTGTTAGTAAACGGATCTCAAGTTTCTCTTACAAGATCTTTTTTTTTTTTTTTTTTCTCTCTCTCTCTCATCTCTTTCTCTCTCTGTCCTGAGTCTCCTCCACATAAGCTTTAGTTCTGGAACTACCAATGAAAATTCCCATATTGGAAATGCTATGTTAATGCACTAGAAAAATACTTATCTTTTTTTTTTTTTGTTTTTTTTTTTTTGTTTTGTTTTGTTTTTTTTTTTTTTTTTTTTTTTTTTTTTTTTTTTTTTTTTTTTTTTTTTACAATTTTGAGTTATGATTTTGAAATATGTAATCCTTAACACTTAATTATTATTATAGAGAACGTGGCCTCTCTCTGAGATTTTCTTGGAGAGTATCTCCCTAGAATTCTAGGGCTTCTCCCCCACGATGGCGATTTCTTCCCCACTTTGCTTTTCTGTTTTAATCCATGTCACAAATCTTCTCGCATATACATGCAGCCTGTGCATGTTTTCCATCCATCACAGAATATCCGATCAAGAGTTTTTCGTTGCGTTCGTAAACAGCATTGTGTTACGCTTCCATTACATATTTGGCGATCTAGATCGACGTTTTAGCGATCTGTGGAGATCATCACTTATATCCGGTTTCACGGGTTATTTCGACGGTCGTTGCGTTTTTTCCCCGATGGACATCAACGAGATCGCGGAGGGCTGTGCGGTTCTGTCTCTGGCGTCGGAGGATGCAGGCGGCTTGGAGGCTCCAGAGATCTTGGCAACTTCCACTCCGATCAACCATCACGAAATTGTTGGACGTTTCCTAACCGATCGTACGATCAAATTCGACCACATGCAACATGTGCTGGCATCGGTCTGGAGACCGGTGATGGGAATGCGGGTTCAACCTATCGACGACAATCTTTTCTTGTTCCAGTTTCCGCATCTAAAGGACATGCAACGGGTGATGGACGACGGACCATGGTCCTTCGAAAATCACATGTTGATATGTGGGGTGGTGAAGAACGGTGGTAACCCTGAAGAAGTCTCGCTCAATGATGTTTTCTTTTGGGTCCAAATCCATGATCTACCTACCATCTTCGCATCAACAGAATTCATCCAACGGATCGACGACTATATTGGGGCTTTTGTCACCGCTGATCCCAACAACTTCGGCGGTTCCTGGAGGAGCTTTCATCGAGTCCGTGTCCGCATGGATGTGAATATCCCGTTGAAGAGACGAATGAAAATCAACCGTAAGGATGGAACTACTCATTGGGTAAGTTTCAAATATGAACGCCTTGGCACCTTCTGTTTCTGTTATGGGATCCTTGGGCACTCGGACAAATTCTGCAAACAAGTTTACGAGGACGGGATTGAACCGGAGTCCTTTCCGTATGGCTCATGGATGAGAGCCGGCCATCGGCGACAGGCTCGGCCGGTGAGAGCGAGGTGGCTGTTGGCGGATCTCCCGGAAACATCATCGATCACAGGGACCACCAATCCGATTGTCAATCCGATCGACAAGGTTGCACAGGAGGAGAGCGTTGGCCTGCATGGTGATTTGAAGAGACGCAGGGCAGGTAGTACTGAGGGCATTGATGTGGTCATGACGGAAAATCCAAAAAATTCTTCATCGGCGGGTCTGATCCTCCAGACTCGCCCCGCACAATGAGCACATTGAGCTGGAACTGCCAGGGGGTGGGTAGCGACCGGACAGTTCATGAACTTCTGGATTTAATATCCAGAAAGCAACCCAGTTTGGTTTTTCTTTCTGAAACTAAGGCTACTACTGATCAAGTCGAGAGAATAAGGGTTCGCATGGGTTTTGAAGGTTTGCTTACGGTGGATCGAACGGGTATGGGAGGAGGATTAACGCTTTTTTGGAGGGACAAGGAAATGGTAACTTTGCTTAGCTATTCTACAAGTCATATCGATGCAATTATTTCTCTACCAGGTAAACAACAATGGCGACTAACGGGATTCTACGGGAAGCCGGATCAAACACAGAGACATCTATCCTGGGATTTCCTCCGTGATCTCAGGAATCGCTCTACGCTTCCTTGGGTCGTCATTGGCGACTTCAATGACATCACCTGCCAATCGGAGAAACGAGGGCCCCATACTCAACCTACGACCCTCATTGAAGGTTTCAATGACGCTCTGGACGATTGTCAGTTATTGAACATTGGCATGACGGGCAGTAGGTTCACTTGGGAACGAGGACGTGGCACGGATGCATGGGTCGAAGAACGCCTGGATAGGGCGGTGGCCTCGTTGAGTTGGCTAGATATGTTCGAGGATGCAGAGGTCGAAAACCTGCTCACTTTCACCTCAGATCACAATGCGGTCTTTCTGAATTTGGAGAAACGAGCAGTGCGGCATAATAGCAGGTCCTTTAAGTTCGAGTCAGCCTGGCTCCTAGACGAGGGGTGCGGGAAGGTCGTCGAACAGGTGTGGAGACAGTCTGCTGGGGCGGATTTCATGCAGCGCATCTTTGATTGCGGATGTCAGTTGAACCGCTGGGGAAGAGATTATTTCCGGCATTTTGGGACGCAGAAAAAAAGGTTACGCAACAAGCTTGAGGCTCTCCGGGATTCAAGGGATCAAATGGCGGTCAACGAATACATGGTGACAGAAGGGGATTTGTTGACGCTGATGAGACAAGAAGAATTGTTCTGGAAACAGCGATCCAAACAGCTATGGCTTCAACATGGGGATCAAAACACCAAGTATTTCCACAACTCGGCATCTTCACGTCATCGGCGGAATTTTCTGGAACGCGTAAAAAATGCGAGCGGCAATTGGGTGGCTGGTGCGGCAATGAATACCGAGGTGTTGCAGTATTATGAGGATATCTTCCGATCCTCGAATTCTGCCTCTGACATTTTTGGGCGAGTTCCGAACCGTGTATCAGAGGATATGAATGCGGCCCTGTTGACGCCGGTCACGATGCAGGAGGTCAAGCAAGCGCTTTTTTCCATGGCCCCGGAAAAGGCTCCGGGCCCGGACGGGATGACACCGGCCTTTTATCAACACTTCTGGCCTTTACTGGGACACGACTTATACATCTTTGTTATTACCTGTATCACCGCCAGAATGCTACCACAAGGCCTCAACAACTCCAATATTGTTCTGATTCCCAAGAAAAAGGTACCTGAAAAAGTTTCCGATTTGCGTCCAATTGCCTTATGCAATGTTGCATATAAAGTGATAGCTAAAGTGTTAGCCAATAGATTAAAGGAGGTTTTGCAGACTGTTGTTTCGGTTTCTCAGAGCGCGTTCATTCCCGACAGACTTCTAACGGATAACATCATCGTGGCAGGGGAAGTGGGACACTATTTAAAGAGGAAAACGGGTGGAAAGATGGGTTGGACGGCCATGAAACTCGATATGGCCAAGGCCTACGACAGGATGGAATGGGACTTTTTGAAGGGGATGTTGGTAGCACTGGGATTCGACCAGGGATGGACTGAGCTTCTCATGATGTGCGTCACGACCGTGTCCTACAATATTCAGGTTAATGGTGAGTCGGTAGGATTGATAACTCCTTCCCGGGGCATCCGCCAGGGCGACCTGTTATCACCTTACCTGTTCATTCTGTGTGCTGAAGGACTGTCCATCATTCTACAACAAGCTGAGGCAAGGGGAGATATTCATGGGATCAGAATAGCAAGGGGAGCACCGTCTATAACACACCTTTTCTTCGCGGATGATAGTTTAATATTCTGCAGAGCTACATCCGAGGAGGCTCAGAGAGTAAAAGAGTGCCTGGACCTGTACAGCGCAGCCTCGGGACAACTCATCAATTACGAGAAGTCGAATGCCATGTTCAGTGTCAATACAGATCACGGCACCCGCCGAATGGTTACAATGACCGTAGGGGTACATGAAACAAGTGACTTAGGCCGATACCTGGGATTGCCATCAGCGTTGGGACGGAACAAAACGGATACCTTTCATTACATTGAGAGGAAAATCCGAGAGCGGATCAGCGGGTGGCAACAAAAGCTTTTATCCAGGGCAGGGAAAGAGGTACTTCTTAAAAGTATTGCGCAAGCATTACCTATTTTCACCATGTCTGTTTTTCTGTTGCCTGAACGGGTTTGTTCTACCATTGAGAAGATTTTCAATCACTATTGGTGGGGTGGGAACGGCACAAGGCATACGGGCTTACATTGGATGAGCTGGAAAAGACTGGCTATTCCTAAAAAATACGGAGGTTTGGGCTTTAAACGCCTTCATGAATTTAATCTGGCGCTCTTGGCTAAACAGGGATGGCGGCTTTTAATTTATCCGAATTCCCTGGTTACTAGCCTTCTAAAGGCAAAATATTTTCCCCATTGCAGCTTCCTCGAGGCACAACTGGGCAACAATCCAAGTTACCTATGGCGTAGCATGTTGGCGGGTCAACCTCTTTTGAAATTAGGCGTCTCCAGGCGTATTGGCAATGGAGCAGAAGCTAGAATATGGGGCTGGCCGTGGCTCGCGGATTCGAACAATCCGGCTTTGGACACTCCATGCAACGAAGACTTACAAGAGGCGACTGTTAACGGGTTGCTCACGGCGCAAGGCGATTGGGATATGGAGATTCTACGAGACCTCTTTGTGGAGAGTGACATCCCCAGAATTATGGCAACACCAACCTCGATCCATTTCCCGGATTCCTGGAGATGGAGGGATGATATACGGGGAGTCTACACTGTCAGGCAAGGTTATTATTTGCTCACGGCTTCGAACGGGGAGATGCTGACATCAGGAGGTTTCACGAAGTGGCAGTTGTTGTGGAAACTCCCGATTCCTCCCAAGGTAAAGAATCTGTTATGGAGATGCGCTCGTGCCATTCTTCCGGTCAAAGAGGTCCTAAAGAGTCGTCGAGTCTGGGTTGGTGGGGGCTGCCCGTTTTGCGACAATCCGGTGGAAACAATTGAACACCTGCTGTGCGATTGTGCTACTGCGAATCAGGTTTGGGAAGAGGATGATGTACTAAGAGGCCGGTCTGTGCAAGAGTTTATGGAGGCGGTGATAGGAGGCACTGACTCAACGCAAGCGGTACGCATGGCTGCGATTTTTTGGGTCTTGTGGGGTGCGCGGAACGACCGGGTTTGGAAGACGGAGACGAAATCTATCCAAACTCTTCGCAAGCAAGTCCAAGCGATGCAGTAGCTTTGGGATCCACAGCGCTTGCATACTAATGTAAGCGGTCCAAGCACCACAAACTCGTCGTTTTGGAGCTTACCTCCCCGCGGGTGGATCAAGTGTAACGTTGATGCCGCACTTTTTGCAGATGGGGCGGGCTTCGGCGTGGTGGCTCGAGACCATGGCGGGAACTTCATCGCAGCGCATGGTGGTAGGTTGGGGCAGATTCGTGATCCCTTGCTGGCAGAAGCTACAGCGGTCGAACGGGCATTGATATGGATCAAGAACCTTGGTTTTAATAATGTTATTTTGGAGACGGATTGTATGAACGTCTCTACTGCTTTTAATTCTCGTTGTGTTGATTTTTCTTATGTTGGTTCCATTGTAAAGCAATGTTCTACAATTGCTAATGATATTGGGAACGTTAAAGTTCGCCATATCAAGAGGTCAGCAAATCAGGTCGCTCATGTTCTTGCACGGGCAACCGATTCTCCGTCTGTCCTGGGGTCGTGGTTTAACCGCCCGCCCTCATGTATTGCAGCTTTGTTGAGTTATTAATGAGATTGGTTTCGTTTTGTTTCAAAAACACTTAATTATTATTGTTAGGGAAAATGACACTTTTTCCACCGAATTATATGTTTATATCACATTTTCCCCCTTAATTATTCATGTAAGCATATTAGCCCCCTCAATTATTCTAAAAGTGACGATTTTCTCCTTGATATATTAAATTGACATTTCTACCCTTAAAGTAAACATTTTATTTATTTTTCTTCTCCAACAAATTATTGCTTATACGTGGGGATGACCACAGTTCGGTTCGAACTGAACCGGACACTATAGTAATCAAATTGAAAGTTTTCGGTTATGATTCAGATCCAGAACCCAATATTTGGATTTCAGTTTATTAAAATCCGGACATTATAGTAATCGAATTGAAAGTTTTCGGTTATTATTCAGATCCAGAACCCAATATTTGGATTTCAGTTTATTAAAATCATGAATAAAAAAAACTAGATCCTGAACCGTGAATTGAAGGTTCGAATTGGAACAACTACTAGCATTAGTTTAAAATTAAAATTATAATATTTACAAATAATGTTTTTTTTTTTTTTTTTTTTTACATTTTTTCTGATTCTCACATATCTTTATCTTCTTTATTATATTATATATTATATATTATATATTATATATATAATAAAGCAGAATCTAGCTACAAAATTTTCCCTCCAAAGTGTGAATGCATTTTGATAGAAACAAGATTAGCAAGTATGAATACATTAATTATTTGGGTAGATGTATTTATACATATTTTTTTGAAGTTCTTATGTGTATTTATATTTTATAAATTATATTTTATTATTATAGCTCTATCTCTATATCTATATTTATATATATTAAAGCATAATGAAGTACGGAAAAAAGTTTATTGTGTTCAAATTTATTGGTAAAATTTTATATTTAATATAATTTGTGTATATATTCATTTAAACCCCAATTATAATTAATTTGACTCCACATATATAAAGAGGAGAAATTACATATAAAATAAATATAGTTCTTACATAAATAATCTTTTTCAAATGAATAAATTTTTTGTGGAGATTTTCGACAAATATCGCCTGTTTTTTATTTACAAGTTTTATTTAAATACGTTAGTTATATAATTAAAGTAGTTATTTCAAATTCAAATTCCTTTCAAAAAAAAAATTCAAATTCAAATAATAATACAAGTAACAATAAACTTTAAAATCAACATAATAATAGCATAATTAAACTTTTAAAAATATTAAATATTACATTGTATAGTTATACTTACATTTTTAATCAAATTAATTCAGCACTCAAGAACTCAAGTACGTTATTCTGTTTCTACAACCATTACTTTCTTTGCTAATTCAGAGGATGTCAAAAATTTAATTGATAAATTTGTTAAATTAATAATAGGATGTCAAAAATTTGTTAAATTAGTAAACAAGTTTTCGAAACAGAAAATAGAAAATAGAAACTGAAAAATTAAAAAACAAAAAACAAAGAACAGTTTTCTGTTAGTAAACGGACTCCAAGTTTCTCTTGTAAGATCTCCTCTCCCTCTCTCCCCTGAGTCTCCTCCACATAAGCTTTAGTTCAGCAACAACCAATGAAAATTCCCATATTGGAGATGCTATGTTAATGCAATAGAAAATAAATAAATAAATAAATAAATAAATATATATATATATATATATATATAGAATTAGGTTCTGGTGCGGTTAGAGTGCCTAGGTGCGGTTGTGCGGTTTAATCTGGACCATTCGTCTCGCTTAAATCAACGTCCAGAATTGTTAAAATTTTAAAAAAAATGCGGTGGCAATTTTGTAATTTTTGCATGTAGGTCAAAATTAAGGTGAGCGAATCTGTGATTAATGTGCGTGGGGTTTGTGCTTAATGTGCGTGAGGTTGTGCTTAATGTGTGTGCTTAATATAATATAATATAATATAATATAATATAATATAATATGGTATATATGTTTGTGAACATGTTCGCGAACATTATTAAACAAACACAAACGAGCTTGTTCACAAACATTATTAAACGAACATAAACGAGCTTGTTCACGAACATTAGTAAACGAACACAAACGAGTTTGTTCACGATCTCTTAGCAAACGAGCTTACAACTGTTCAAGCTCTGTTCGTTTATTAACCGAGCTCTAAATTTTGTTTGTTAATGTTCGTTTACCTTAACAAACGAACATAAACGAACGCTTACCGAACACGAACACGAGTAGTTTGCCGAAAGCTCTGTTCGCTAACACCCCTAGTTATATACATGTAGTCGTTATGCTACGCATCCGTGTGCACCATGCATGGTGCACACGGATGTAAAAACGACGTCGTTTTAACGTCGACTTAAAAAAATAATAATTCAGAATTGCATAACTATATATCCAGAATTGCATAACTACACATCCATAACTTCATTACTATACATCCAGAATTCCATAACTACACATCCATAACTTCATAACTATAAATCCAGAATTGCATAACTTCATAATTATACATTCAGAATTGCATAACTACACATCCATAATTTCATAACTATAAATCTAGAATTGCATAACTATACATTTAGAATTGCATAACTACACATCCATAATTTCATAATTATAAATCTAGAATTGCATAACTATACATTCAGAAATTATGCACAACATAATGTTGTTAACGAGAATCGAAACTGATTTTTTTTTTTAAAGTTGGACGCGCGTTTTTAGTCAAAACGACGTCGTTTTTGCATCCGTGTGCACCATGCATGGTGCACACGCATGACTGAAAATCAGCTGATTTCCGACCGCCAAAAATTGGTCGGAAACAACCTAAATCGGGTCGAAAACACGGTTTCCGACCACTTTTCCGATCAAAATGGGTATTCGGAAAAGGCCTAGTCGCTAATCCGACCACTGGAGAAAGTGGTCGGAAATAGCGACCACATTTTTATAGTCGTTGGACACAAACGACGAGCCCAATAATTAGACGGATCCAAATTTCCGACTTCCTGGTGGTCGAAAATTCCGACGACCCAGTAGTCGGAAATCTGGATACAGGAATGTTCTTGTTCCAGATTTCCGACCACGGGTGGTCGGAAATTAATAAATAATTTTTTTTTTTATAATTTACAGTTTATATTAATACTGTCCTACAAATTATCCACTGCTTTAACAATTTTTAAAACTAATAATTTCATAACATAAATATTATATATTTCAATAGCAAATTTAATTACATATAAGGTTGCAATTCTAATATCCACCTTCAAAAAACTAGTTTCTAATTCTAAAATGCTAATACAATGAAAACATTTCCTACATCACAAAAAAGTTAGAATCTTTGATCTATTGCTCAAGATCATCTAACCTAACACACCACTACTTTCATGGCTACCGACTGGATCAGTAGATTGTTCCTATTCCAACGGCTGATTTGCACCACTAAATGCAAAAAGTTCCTTAATTTGTTTCTAATAAACTGCGCATTTGTAGATGATTGTCCATATTTTGACTTCCTTTGCCTCACAACCTCAGGAAAGTAGTGTGTTGTATTTGATCCAAACCCAAAAACATACCCTCCTTTCTTGAGGCCACCAGCTACATCGTACCATGCATTTGACTTTCCAAGCTCAGGTTGAGTTTGATGTTTTTGAGTTGCAACCTCCTATATTGAACAAATAATCAGCTCAAATATTTTCTTTGACATTGGATAGCCTAGCATTTTAAAAACTTGCTTGAACCCTCAAATGACACAACACTGGTCATGCATCATCAATTCAGGCTGGTCGTTTATTGCAAAAAAATCAGTTCCATATCAAAGAGACTAGCCTTGATAGTAGCCAAATCTAGCAAATTGAAACTTAAAAGAAAATCTATGTGCATCCTGGCAATTTATGCTGCATCACCTCAATTACTAAATTAGAAAATGTCAAGCAAATGCGTGCGTAGAAAGCTTTAGAGAACATTTAAAATAAAAAATAACAATAAAGAAAAGAGTAACAATTTGGTGAGACATTTTCTGCTTAAAATCCAAAGAGAGTTGGTCGATATATAAAAGAAATCAATTCAGTATCAAAGAGACTAGTCTTGATAGTAGCCAAATCTAGCATATTGAAACTTAAAAGAAATCAATTTATGCTGCATATATAACTCAAATAGCAAAACAAAAGAGCAACATCAGTCTCTCAAGGCCAAAGACCTCTCAACTACAGAAGGTAAATAATGGTGGGGATTAAGCAAGCAAAAGGTACATAATCCAGACAACAATGCAATTACATCAGTATACTTCAAAGTTCACACAGAGATTAATATGACATATACTATTATATATGTAGATTTCAGAATCCTATAGAAAATGGTCAACACACCAATTCTACTACGAAGGATGTGAAGATTATGAACAAAAGATCTCATATTCTCAGGTACATTTTCTCATCTAATAATTCTTAATATTGTTGCATGAACCGAGTAAACACATTGCTTGGTTACTATGTGGACAGCTTGGTAACATTCTAGGGTTAGTGTTCGAACTTAGAGAGTCTTGGTTGTTTTCTGATGCTTTATTTTGACCATATCTCTAAGAGACTAAGACTCTAATATTATATATATATATATATATATATATATATATATATATATATATATATATATATATATATATGAATAATGGATGTTAGTAAGTAATATTTCATGTATATTGTTATTATTTTGAATGCAAGTATATTGTTATTATAATTGTATACTAATATGCTCAATTATACTGTTTTTCTTAAAATTTATAATTGCTATAAAGATCTGATGGTCAAGCGGCATAGGTGATATAGTATGAACTTTTGTTAAGTTATAATGATGAATGTTTGTATTATAGGATAAAAACAATACACAGTACAATACACGACGATATGCAATTTATTACGTTAATTTGATAGAAACAAAGTGATGTGTCGTTGAAAGCGCAATCATGACCACCGGCATAGGAGACACCGTAGCAGCGTCAGGGATCGTTCGCTTATACGAAACAATGGCAAATCCATAAGGAATAGACGCTTTAAGGTTTCAGACTATTTATGCTCATGGAATGTTTCTAGCAGTTATATCGAGTAGTTAACTGAGTTAACACCTCGAACCTTATGTCCTCGCGAATATGATGGTTGACTTTATCAATCGTTCCTTAACTCCTCGAATGATTTGTCTTCCCTTAACTTCTCGAATGATTTGTCTTATCACTCGATCTTGAATACATAAGAGACTGACTCCTCGAGTGTTCATTTAGATGTAACGTATAAGTCACTCGGTTAAGATTCGAATGTTGAGTAGACTTATCCTAAATCTAAGAGATAAAAAAAAGAATTTGGGGGTGAGGGGGGTCTAAACTCGGATATCATCAAAATCTAATACAAAATATTTATAACAGTATTATGTGATAAAAATAATACGCATTACAATACACAATGATATATTTCGTACAATATATTATTTAGGATTATGAAACTCAATAGAACTAATACTGTAGAGTCATAAAAAAAATAAAGGCTTTAAGGGGTTGGATTTATAAAATTATTTCATGTATTCAAATGGAAAGGATAACATGATTGTATTTTTCATAGCAAGAATGGTGAGATGGTATCTAATAGTAAACTCTTTATGTCGTGGTCAGTTGAAATTGAACAAAAAAAAATATGAGTGAAATAATCAATGATAAAAAAGATAAATCATGTGGGCTTCATACCATTGAAACCACAACAAAATTAAAACATTTAATTTAAATAATAATAATAATAATTTCCGACCACTTTTACTTAGTAGACGGGAGAGCTGGCTAAACTCCGGGCCCGGTCCGGCCCCAGGCCTCGTTCAGCACAGCTCGGGACCGGCCCATAGTATACAGGGCCGGTCCCATGCCAGGCCTAGTCCGGGCAGGTTCCGAGCCTGGGCCCGGGCTTCTTGTGGGCCAATCTTGGGCTAGGCCCGCAATTTGTTATATTTTTTTAAATATATATATATATTTTATAAATTGATATATTTTGTTTAAAATAAGATTTGAACCCTTGACCTCATAATAATGAATTTAAGTCCTTTCCAATGGTATCTAATAGTAAACTCTTTATGTCGTGGTCAATTGAAATTGAACAAAAAAAGAATATGAGTGAAATAATCAATGATAAAAAGATAAATCATGTGGGCTTCATACCATTGAAACCACAACAAAATTAAAACATTTAATTTAAATAATAATAATAATTTCCGACCACTTTTACTTAGTGGACGGTAGAGCTGGCCAAACTCCGGGTCCGGCCCCAGGCCTCGTTCAGCACAGCTTGGGACCGGCCCATAGTAT